>NC_035433.2:5621172-5938638 GCF_002127325.2 Helianthus annuus
CAGATTTCTCCTTAATAAGATACAAGTACATGTAACGAGAATAATCATCAATAAAAGTGATAAATGAAGTATGTCCTGTTATGCCAGCGATTTGGTAGGGGCCACTAATGTCAGTGTGAATGAGTTCTAATAAATTAGAACTCCTAGTGGCACCTTTCTTATTCGCTAATGTCATTTTACCTTTAAGACATTTGACACATGTTCCAAAGTCAGAGAAATCGAGAGGAGGTAAGACTTCATCCTTTACGAGACGATTTAATCGCTCTTTTGAAATGTGGCCTAAACGCTGATGCCACAACATGGATGAAGTCTCTAAGTCTCGTTTCTCTTCCATCTTTGTGAGTGATTCATTAATGTTATATGACAACAAAGATTTGGAAAAGCCATCATCTAGTTCTAATCTATAGAGACCTCCATCCAGAACACCAGTACCATAAAGAACAGAATCATAATGGATAGAGAGTTGGCGATGACCATGGGAAACAATAAAACCGTCCATGTCTAACTTTGGTCCTGATACAAGGTTCCGAGTTACCTCAGGAACATATAAGGTATCATAAAGTTTAATACATAAACCAGTTTTCATAACTAATTGTAATGTTCCAATGGCCTTCACTTCTAATTCTCGATCATCCCCAACCTTAAGCGTTCTTTGGTTTCTTTCCAGCTTCCGGATTGAAAGGAATCCCTGAGTAGAATTGGTAACATGAACCATAGAACCAGAATCAAACCACCAAGAATTAGCAGGAACACTTAAATTATAGGACTCAAGTATCATAAAATAATCGTTACCTTTCTTAGCCAGCCACTCCTTAAAGTCAGGGCATTCCTTCTGCATATGTCCTGTCTTTTTACAGAACTTGCAGCGGATACTGCCTAAGGAGTTCTTAGAGCTGGAAGGTGCACTTGCATTAGTGTTAGGATTAGACTTATGGACTTTAGAAGCATCCTTCCTCTGATAATTGTGCTTCCTTTTCTTAGGATTGGAGGTAGTAAAGTTGGCAACATCAGTATGGCGATCCATCCTCATACGCTCCTCCTCCTGTACGCACATGGCGACCAGCTCACTCATCGTCCACTTTTCCTTCTGAGTGTTGTAGTTGATCTTGAATGCTTCAAAAAAAGAAGAAGGAAGCGAAGTAATGATGAAATGAACAAGGAAACCATCACTGATTTCCATTTCTAGCCCCTTCAGCTTATTGGCCATGTCGTTCATCATCATGATGTGCTCGCGAATGCCGCTCCTCCCATCATACTTAGTTGTCACCAGCTTGAGAATAAGAGTACTAGCGTGCGCCTTAGACGTCCCTTTGAACTGAGCCTCCACATGCTCCAAGTAGGTTTTAGCATCTTCAGAATCAGGAATAGCTCCCCTGATTGCATTGCTTATGGATTGCTTCATAAACATGAGAGACATGCGGTTACACCTAGTCCACTTTTCATGAGTTAACTGCTCAGCAGCAGTACTTTGAGTGGTAAGGTCCGCTGGCTTTTTCTCTCTTAGAGCATAATCGAAATCAAGCAATCCGAGAGTAAGCATGAGAGCATCCTTCCATGCAGCAAAGTTATCACCAGTCAAAGGTGGAATCCCGCAGTTGGGTGCTGATAGTGGAAATAAGATGAGCAAGTTATGATACTAAGGAAGAAAAACTAATGTGATCTATGGGCACGTTAAACTAAGGCAGGCAAAATAATGACCATTTTACATAATGAAGCTGTGATAATGTCTATTACTAACATCAAAATAATAGACTTAACTAAAAATTCTACTTAAACGAAAACAAAACAGCTTTGGCCAGAAGTGTAATCATTTAAGCATATGTGCAAAGTGGTTGTAACAAATCAGCTTTGGCCAGAAATTGAAACAATCACTTTAGTTATGCACTTGCTAAGTATGCCATCTATGAAAGAATTAAATCAGCTTTGGCCAGATATTAAAACATTCATGCTTATGATGCACACTTAGCATAGCTTTTCGTAATACTTGAATGATAAGTAGATGTATCAAGTCAGCTTTGGCCAGAAATGATATATCAAAAGCTCATTCAAGTTAAGCTATTTCTGGTTTTGTAAAACATTATCTGATTCTGATTAATTAACTAAGTAAATTACAAAAACCATTTATTTAATAGCAAACCACCCGTTAGCGCGGATCGAACTTAAAATAATGAGATTGCGAGTCGCAACCACGATTTCGACTAATGACGTTATGGTTGCGAGTCGCAACTACGGTTTCGACTAGTCACGTTATGGTTGCGAGTCGCAACTACGGTTTCGACTAATCACGTTATGGTTGCGAGTCGCAACCTCATGGTTGCGAGTGATGACATTCTGGTTGCGAGTAGCAACCTCATGATTGCGACTAATGACGTTATGGTTGCGAGTAGCAACCTCATGGTTGCGAGTCATGACGTTATGGTTGCGAGTAGCAACCTCATGGTCTCGACTAATGACGTTATGGTTGCGAGTAGCAACCTCGTGGTCTTGAGTAGCAACCTCGTGGTTGCGAGTAGCAACCTCGTGGTTGCGAGTAGCAACCTCATGGTTGCGAGTAGCAACCTCATGGTTGCGAGTAGCAACCTCGTTAACAGCTGTAATTGTGATATCATAACCGAAAATTCGAAATCTAAGGGATTAAGAGATATCCTTTCCTGTTTAAGCTGATCTAATTTTGTTAACAGATTTCGAAAATTTCAATCTCTTTATCTTTTAACAGTTTTCTAAAATTTTAGAGGACAAAATTAGATCAAAATCAGGAAAAACACTTAATAATCCAAATCATATTCCAAAACATAACAGAATATTCGAATTTTCACATAAACATGATGAACCCTAATCATAAAAAAAATAAAATTCTGGAACCCGAAACCTGAATTTTAATAATTTTACTAAACAGATTTCGGCTAAAATTGTAATCCAGTTAATTCGGTGAACAAAACAATTAATCTTTTCATCGAAAATCAGAGATCTCGAGTCGCAACCTGATGAACTCGAAATCGGCTGTTAAGTTTTTTAAAGGTTTCAAAATTCCGTTTTCCAAGTTTCAATCCCAGAGTTATGGATACGAAAACAGAACTGACTAATCAACATATGCTCTGATACCACATGTTGGTTCAGTTCTGTTTGTGCATGAAGGAAAACAAATAAATCATACCTGTCACAGCAGATAGTGCAGAGGAGAATCCTGTGAGAGAGTTCGACATGCCTGTCATCTTGATTTGGTTCCTCCTTAGGATGCTAACTGATGATGGTTCTAAGAAAACCGAAAAGGGATATCGGTTTGGAGAGGAGGCCGAAACTAATGATGTTATGATCTAATGGGGTGTGAATTGTGAAACTGAGTAACCCTTAAACCTCCACCTTATTCTCCTTATATAAGCACCCAGGAGGAAACCTAATTAGTTACTAAGGGTAATATGGTCCATCAACAATTACCAACTAATTAATAATAGGTTCTAATATATTTTGATCTCTATAATGTAAATGATTAAGATGGCTATAGATTAAATATTAAACATAATAATATTTAATCTTACAATAAGTAGACCAATAAACTTATTAACGGGTTGTGAAGTTGTTGATAGACTTAACTAAAATTATACAAATTAACCGGTGAGCTATTCATAGATTTATAAACTTATTAACGGGTTATGAGCTTATGGACAAATTTATTAATTATTAATATATAAACAAAATTATACAAAAAAATTGAGATGTTACATAATTGATTTATTTATGTATCGTAGGTTATAACCCGTGAACTACACATTCTGGACATATTAATTTATTTAAATTATAAACAATATATTTTCTTGAAGAAATAATTTACATCAGTTATTTAGTCGTCATACTCTGTTTTCTAAAACATAACATAGCAAAAATAAATCTATATATATTAATAAATGATGTCGTGTAATACATGAAGGGTTTTAAAGATATAACATTTTTTTATTATTTGGGATACAAAATTACATTTTTTTACAACATGTGTAATACAAGTGGTTTTTAAAGATATAATTTTTTATTATTTGGTATATAAAATTATATTTATTCAATTTATACAATACACGGGGTTTTTAAAGATATAATTATTTAATATATAAAATTACATTTATTCAACTCATGTAATAAATGAGGTTTTTAAAGATATATTGTTTTATTATTTAGTATATCAAATTACATTTATTCAACCAGTGAAATACACGAGGTTATAATCTAGTTAATTTATAAAGTGAAGCGCAAACGAATGTTGATGTATATGTTTTAACTTTAAAGAAGCTACACAACAAATCTGACATATAAAACAACCATCAAATTTATATTTCACCCGCATCTTCATCATACAATAATACAAACCGAATAAAACAACACAATGATTATAATGTTTGTAAAATTGATCCACTCCTTTGAATAACATCAGCAATTTGAAGCTATAAAACAATACATGCAAACATTTTTACTTCTTAAAGCACTTGGGCTAGTACATTATTCATCCTTGGCCTCTATTAGTAAGTGAATTTATTTGCATACCTGAGAGATATAAATTGAAAGTCAACGTTATTAGAATTGGATAAGCATATAGGCTACGTCTAAAGTTGTAAAAATTAAAATGGGTCAAAACGTGTTTGGGTTGACCCGTTGATGCGACCCATGATTTAAATCACAAGTTCACAACCAAAATCGACCCATCCATATGCAAACGATTCTTTTTCCCACTTGTTTGAAAGGGCTTTTTTTTAAGAAGAAAAGCCAAATATGATGGTCCGAAGACGATAACTTGTTTTGCTTCACTAAACTTGTTGAACTTCATTGAAAATAAATCATGAAGGCCCATACTTGCAGTTTAGTATGTGGTAGAGGCAAGATGCACGAGTTGCGTAAAGGGTTGCAATGGGCCAACTTTTTGTAAGGGTCGAAACAGCAATGTCAGCTTGAGTCGGCCCACTCACACTTGCCCATTTAAATTGTTTTTATAGATTATGAATGCGGGTGAGACTCTTTCTTCAATTTCCAAGCTTCTAGCCATTCTCTACATAATCCCCAAATTCAAAAATACCCGCATAAGAAAAACACAACAATAACTTCACCCATTATTTTTTTTAATAATAGTAATAGTATTATAATATTAGGTTACCAGAAAGCGAAAGCGAAAGGTGTGTATTTAAATTTATGATGAATGTCTTTACGCCTTCATCTTGAGAAAGCAATAATGGAAGTCCTTTTTTCCGGCAGCCTCAATACAGAATGACACGGGTTGGTGTGAGGATAAGGCTTGCGAACCTGACTTTTAACAGAGGATTGTATGATAATGATGGGAAAGTTTAACTGCACAACATATCATGATAAAAACAACGATCATAAGTTTGCAAGAATTTCACTTCATTTGTGGAGAGCCGATCAGAAAACATAGCAATTAATATAAGAATATAAAAACTTCAATGGATCCTTTTCAAATACGGTATTTGGATATTTTAAATGAAAACTTGGAGGCTAAAAGCATACCTTTGTTGGTGCACTTGTGTCTGTACTTTGTCTGTATTCGGTCTGTATATAAACGATGTCCTTGGTAGTCTGTAAGTTGACCAAGTCAACCATCCTCCGGATTGACTTGGCCAACAGTTGACATATGTTTAATATGTTAGTCTGTCTCGAAGGATAGGCTCGAAGGATAGACTCGAAGGATACTGTTGATCCTACGAGATGGTCGATAGATATGGTTCGACTGTTAGACCTCGAAGGATCATCCTTCGAGGTCCCTGCTCATCCTTCGAATGGCTTGTCCTCGATAGATGATCCTTCGGACCATCTATCGGATCCTTCGGGATAGACAACATGTGCTGGGTATATATATACCCATGCAGTGTAGTGTGAAAGATAGATGCACACAGACAAGAGCAGAGAGCATTCTGTCCGAAACTCACACACACACACACTTTGAGAGTTTGCAAACTGATTGTAAACATTGTGCTTGTAACCGGAACCTTCATTCGTATTAATACAGTGGTGTTAATCGGTGAAATCTTGTGTGTTTGTTTCTCTACTTGCTTCATCTCGGTTTGCTTACTAGCTTGGATTCCGCACTTGCTAGTGGGTTAGTATAACAAGGTTTAGGTTTGTTCTCGATCCTCCGAGAAAAGGGACCTACAAGTGGTATCAGAGCTTGGCTCTTTACCTTGTTTAAAACCGGGTTGTTCAAGTTCTTTGGTGTGTTTGGACACTTGGTTTAGCACCCGTTTTTGGTAGTTTTCTGCATAAAAACGCGTTCTAAACCTTCGGGAGTGTTCAAGGTTGGGTTGGGTAACTTGAAAACTTGTTTTTAAGTGCCTTGGAAAATTCCGACCATAATTCCGGTCATTATTCCGGTGAACTGGTTTAGGATAAGGTTGCCATTTTGGGTAAACTTTTTGAAAGTCAAAAAGTTGGTGAAAAAGTTGTTGACAGAACCATCCTTTCTGCCGAAAGTTGGCTCACCAACCACATCAACTTTTCACCAACCTGTCGTACTTTTTGTCAGTGTGTCAGAGCATTCGAAAGATATCCTTCGACATCGAAAGATATCCTTCGACATCTTTCGATCAAAGGCAGCTCGAAAGATAAGCATCTTTCGTTTAGTCTTTCGGAGTCTAGGCTTTATCTTTCGTTTCTGGAATCTTCTCGAAAGATAAGGATCGTTCGTGTTGGTGAATCTTTCGAGATTAGTGTTCGAAAGATAAGGATCTTTCATTGTGAATCTTTCGAGACCTGTGTTCGAAACATAAGGAGAATCTTTCGAAATCATCTTTCGAAAGATAAGGATCCTTCGTGTGATCAATCTTTCGAAATCAATCCTTCGAAGTCTTTGTTCGAAACTCAACAGGGATCTTTCGAACCTTGTTGATCATTCGAACAAGCATTGATCATTCGAACAAGTCAAGTCAGTATCTTTCGATTCTTAGTTGCTTGTGTTTTTAACAGTTTGTGTTTGTGAAGGTTCTAAATTAATATTTGATCAAAATGAGCTGTACAAGTCCATGGGATTGGAGTTTGGACTCACGAAACAATCAAGAGTTAGTCACTGCTGCAGATTGGGCAAAGAGTATGGTTCCACAGCCATCAATCAGTCCAAGTCAATGGGCTTTGGTATCCAATCAAAGTCAAAGTCTTCAGAACCTTCTGATTAGTGAAAGTGAAACTGGCAGCAACAATCGTCCACCTAAGTTAAACCATATGAACGATTTTCCATCTTGGAAAAACCGGTTTCACACATATGTTCAAGGGCAAAGCACTGATCTTTGGACGTGTTTCATCAATGCGTTCAATACTAATCTTGAGACTGCTGCGTCAACTTCAGAGGGTTATGCAAATATGCTTGAAAATGACAAGAAGGCTTATGAATTGGAGAAAAAGGCCTTTGCCACACTTACTCAAGCACTCAACAAAGACATCTACCATCAGTTCTCATATTGCAAGACCACGAAAGCATTGTGGGATGCCTTAGTTGCTAGAGGAGAAGGCAATGCAGCTGCTCGAAAATCTCGGCATGATTTGTTGAAGAAAGAGTTTGAATCCTTTCAGTTTTTGGAAAACGAGACTCTGAATGATATGATCACACGTTTCTATCATTTGATTAGTGAGATGTGTGCTTATGGAGTTGTCGCTACTCAACAAGAAATGGTGAGTAGATTTGCTGACGCCTTACCTCCAAAGTGGAGCTCTTTCATTGAACTGTTGAAACATACTGGAACTCTAGATCAAGTCAACATCTATGAGTTCATTCAAAAGCTGGAACATAAAAATGATGAAGAAATTAGGAAAGCTAGGCGTGCTCCAGCTCCTCAGAATACAGAAATGTATCTTCCAGGATTTGATGTTTTGGCAAGATCCGCTGCAGCTCAGCAACAGCAACCTAAGCTGCAGACTGCATTTGTGTCCAATACAAGTTCAAGTTCCTTTCCGTTTCCTCAGTCAACAGCTGCTCCACCACAACCTCAGTTCGATCCGAGGTCTTACATTCCTGTTCCAACACAGCCACAACCACAACCTCAACAACAACAACAGCAAGCTCACTATACAAGCAATCCTCAACCTCAGCCCCAAAGTCATCACACAATCCGAGTCGACAACTCAAATCTTTCACACCTTAGCATTGAAGTTGCTAAGGAACATATGGAGATTATCAACACCATGGTCAGTGCTTACTGTGGTTTGGTAGCAGGTCAGCTTGGAAACATCAACATGACCAATGAAGATTATGATCAGATCGACAAGGAAGAAATGGAGTTGATGGATATTAAATGGGCTTTTGCTAGTGCGGTTAGAAGGGCAAAAGACTTTATGGCACGAACTGGAAGAACTTCGTTGGAAGGAAAGAAAAACACGAAGTATGGGTTTGATATTAATGCCGTCACGTGCTTTAATTGTGGCGAGAAAGGGCACTTTAAACGTGAGTGCACTCGACCAACAAAACACGGCAATCACAACCCGTTCAGAAACCAGACGAATGTGAATGCCCAACAAGAAAACCGTGAACGGAGGATGGTGGCAGTGAACAACAATCAGGGACATCCTGGAACTACCAATCACAATCGGGCTTTGGCTGTTCAAGCTGATGAAGGATGTGACTGGTCAGTGCAGTTTGGTGAAGGTGATCAGGGAAGCGGAACTGCTTTGTATGCTAAAGTCATCGAGCAGGTTCATAAAGAAGAATCTTCTGGGAGTGATGACAGTTCTGGTTATTCTGGAAGTTCTGATGAAGAAGGCTCTGTTTCTGGGGATAATCACTCAGAGCCTGATGTGAATGAAGAAGGAGATGATGATATTCAGGAGCTACTGAATGAAGCTGATGAGCTTAAATGTCAGAAATCAATTCTGATTAGGAAGGCTGCTGCTACATCAACGGAAATGGAAAAGCTATTTTCTGAAGATGGAACTTTTTCTTTTCAAACTGCCTTTATGGCAAACGGCTCAGCCTCTACCATCTGCTCCTAGTATTTGCAAATCATGTGCAGAGATGAAGCTTGAATCAGAAAAGCTTCATAGTCATAACCAGAATTTGGTTGTTGAACTGTCGAAATGCAAAGAGGCAAACATGGCTTTAACCCGGAATGAAAAAGAATTTAAATCTGTAATAGAAACTTTAAAGAAAAATGTGTCCGAGGTTAACAAAGTAGTTTACCACAAGCAAGTAAGTATAAATGAATATATTAACATTGTGGAAGAAACTAAAAAGCAATTAGCCATTGCCCAATGCGAACATGATGCGATCAAACAGAAATTGGATAGTTATTCTAACTCCAAATTTGTGCTTGATCACATCATCGACGTTCAACAACTAAAAGGAAATCAGAAAGGCATAGGGTATAACAAATGTCCGCCCCCCTTGATGAACAACTATACCAAGATGCCTGATGAGGAAGAAATGCCTCGGTATGAACCCAGTGTGCCTCTTGATGTTGAGGAGTTTACCACTGGCCTTGGGTTCAAACCGGACAATTCTTCAAACACAGCCTCTAACGAACAAGAAGCTTCACCATCCATGAAGCAAAGTCCTCCAATTATCGAGGACTATGAGACATCGGATGATGAATCAGATGTGGCTGTAAGTGATCAGGATAAATCACTTAGCAAGATGAAAGGAGTAGATATTCCACGAGAGAATCACATCCTTTGTGATCCTGATACTCCTGAGGTTCCATCTGTTAAGAAGGAAGTGATTGATCCTGTCAAGGGTGATAAGGCAGATGTGTCTACTGTTAAAAGCAGTAATGTGTTGTATACCTTGGTTGGAGATAGTAAAATCTATTCAGATCACGTTTTTCCAATTAAAAATGTAAATAAATCTTTGATTGATAAAGTCTTTGAAGACAATACAAACAAATTTTTGGGAAAAACTCTACCAGGAATTGTGGTAACACAATGTGATCCAATTCCTAAATCTGAAATTAGAAAACAGTTTAGGAATCAGAAATCTCCAACCACTCTACAACCTAGTGCTTCTAAAGGTAAACAACCAATCAATCGAGCTCAAAAGCCTGAAACAACAAGAGCTCGAGTTCAAAAGAAAGAAAAGGATGTCAAGTTTGTGTCATCCAAGGGTACTGATAAGATTGAAACTTTTGAAAACAAATCTAATACAGATTTTGTAAAACAAGTCACAATCTTAAAACGAAACAGTGATAACAATTACACTCAACACACAAACGGGTGAGATGAAAAGGCTAGTACCTCTGGGTCCACGACCTCGACATCTTGTGGTCAGTCAAGATCTCCTAAGCTTGTTGAAAGGAGAAAATGTTTTAAGTGTGGAACAATTGGGCACATCATCAGAAATTGCCCAAGTATTCCAAAGCAGAAATTTGTTGAGAAAGTTCCACCTGAAACAACTCACCCCCAACGTCGCTCGGTTTCACCTAAAAATGATAAACGAACCGTAAAAGAACAAGAAACCAAACAACGACGTAAAAGCATGAAAACTGTTGAAAAAGTCTTAAAAACTGAAGTTAAAACAGTTCAGAAGGAACCAAGAGTGTCACAACCTGTACAACCAGAATCTTCAAAAACTGGTAGGCACAGACAAACTTGGTTACCTAAGTCGGGTGACAATTCAGGGGGAGCAGTTGTTCTTGAAAACCATCAAGAGATAGAGCTTACGTATCGTGATGCCAAGGGACGACCCAAGACCACTAAGGCTTGGGTCCCCATTCTCAACTGATGTGTTTAATTGACATGTGCAGGATGTTCTAGGAGGAACTATTAATAGTCATTGGATTGTTGATAGTGGAGCATCCAGGCACATGACTGGCGACTTACGGCTCCTATACGACGTGAGAAATATTAGAGGAGGGTATGTTGCTTTTGCGGGTGATAAAGGAGGGTACATCACTGGAGAAGGAAGTATCTCCAATGGTATCGTGTGCTTTGATAAGATCAATTATGTGAAGCAAATTGATCACAATCTTCTGAGTGTGTCGCAAATCTGCGATAAAAAGTTCTCAGTGATTTTTGATGACGCTGGCTGCTATGTGCTGAAACCTGGATTCAAAATTCCACAAGAATGGGTTCTCTTATCGGCTCCGAGAGTTAATGATCTTTATATTCTCGACATGAGCCAGGCGATTACAACATCGGCACAAGTTACTTGTTTTGTCTCAAAAGCCACAGAAAAGGAGTCTATATCTTGGCACAGAAGAATGGGACACATTCACTTGAGAAAGATGAACCATTTGGTGAAAAATAATCTTGTGAATGGTGTGCCTGTAAGAAGTTTTCATCTACAAGATATCTGTGTCTCGTGCCAAAAGGGGAAGCAAACAAAGAAGTCTCACCCTTTGAAGAAAATCAACACTGTCAGCATGCCTCTCGAACGTCTTCATATGGACCTTTTTGGACCTATGAAACACAAGACAACGTTTGGTGATGCCTATTGTTTAGTAGTTACTGATGACTACTCTAGATTTTCTTGGGTATCTTTTATGGCACACAAAAGTGAAACTCCTGGCATCCTCAAGGATCTTCTTACAATGTTAGAAAATCTCTATACGTTGAAAGTGAAAAGGATCCGAAGCGACAATGGAACTGAATTCAAGAATCAAGTTATGGATGAGTTTTGTACTTCTAAAGGCATTCTTCATGAGTACAGTTCTCGTTATACTCCACAACAAAATGGTGTCGCTGAGAGGAAGAATCGAACTATTATTGAAACTGCAAGAACAATGTTAGTAGAGTCGGAACTCCCTATTCAATTCTGGGGAGAGGCTGTATCGGCTGCTTGCTACACGTTGAACAGAGTTCTTACAGTTAAGAGACATGGCAAGACTTGCTTCGAACTCCTTCAGAAAAGGAAACCGGATCTTTCTTACCTTGAACCGTTTGGTGCTCCTTGTACTATGATTGAGCCGGATGGAAAGTTTGGTGCACGAGCTATCGAGGGTTTCTTCCTTGGACATGCTACTCCGAATTTTCGTGTTTGGAATCTAACTACCAAAAAGATTGAGCTATGGAGCGAAGTTAGGGTTCAAAGGTACACGAGTCCTGTTAGGGCTTCGGGTGATCCGTGGATGTTCGATTATGATGGGCTATTTGACTCCTTCAATCTGCCAACCTTTGATGAAGAATCAGCAGCGGCTCGGATGTTATTGGAAAGTGACAACGCTGCTGTCTCGCCATTGGTTAGACCTATTGTTGTTGACCCTCAAGCTTCTTCGTCTGTCAACAATATGGTTCAAAATGAGGTTTATGAAGATGCTGCTGACTATAATGACTCTTCTGAAGATGATGAATATCATGATGCAGCCGAAGGATCTTCAGCTCCAGCTGCTCCTGTTCAAGGTGCCTCTGGTGATACACCTCATACGCAGAATATAGATACTGCTGAAGGGAATGCATCCACCTCTAACCACATTCCTGGTGTGGAGTTGGTTGTTGATCTTAATCTTACCAATTTGGGTATCAATGCTCGTGTGCCAGATAATCCTGAAATGCGGATTCACGATACCCATCCCCAGCAGAATATCATAGGAGATGTCCATCGCGGTGTGCAGACGCGTAATCAGCTGAGAAACAACCGGAATGCTGGTTTGTATTCTGCTATAAGAGAATCTGGTCAACAAAATGACTGGTCCTTCGCGTGTTACGTGTCACAAGAAGAACCAAAGTCGTGGAAAGAAGCATTGAAAGACAGTGCTTGGGTTGAAGCCATGCAGGAAGAATTACAGCAATTTCACAAGCTGGGTGTTTGGAAGCTTGTTGAAAAGCCTGAGAACTACAAGAAGATTGGCACTCGATGGGTCTTCAAATGCAAGAAAGACGACCGTGGAGTGGTTATTCGGAACAAAGCTCGTTTAGTCGTTCAAGGTTTTCGTCAGATAGAAGGGATCGACTACAACGAAGTCTATGCACCAGTTGCACGTCTGGAAGCTATTCGGATCTTTCTGGCTTATGCCTCATTCAAAGGATTCAAGGTTTACCAGATGGACGTCAAAAGTGCATTTTTACATGGTGTGGTTGAAGAAGAGGTATATGTCGAACAGCCTCCAGGTTTTGAAGATCCTGTTCATCCCGATCGGGTTTGGTTGCTCAACAAAGCTCTCTATGGTCTTCATCAAGCGCCACGAGCTTGGTATGCAACCTTATCTACATATCTGCTAAAGAACGGTTTTCGAAGAGGTCTTATCGATTGTACTCTCTTCATCAAAGAACAAGATGGAGATCTTCTTCTGGTACAGGTATATGTTGATGATATTATTTTTGGTTCTACTAATGATGTTTTGTGTAGGAATTTCGAGAGCATCATGCAGGATAAGTTCGAGATGAGTGCTATGGGGGAAATGAATTTCTTTTTGGGCCTACAAGTGCAACAAACGGAGTCTGGGATATTCATCCATCAGACTAAATATGTTGGAGACATCTTGAGCCGGTTCCAGATGTCAGATGCAACGCCCATTGGTACCCCATTGCCAACTAATCACGGAATAACTCCTGACTTGAAGGGTGAACCTGTTAGCCCTTCATACTATCGCGCGATGATCGGATCCCTTATGTACCTCACAGCATCAAGGCCAGATATAATGTACCCAACATGCCTACTTGCCAGATATCAAGTTAACCCGAAGGCCTCACATCTTGCAGCTGTCAAAAGGATTTTTCGTTATTTGAAGGCGTACCCTGACACCGGTCTGTGGTACCCTAGGGATAATAACTTTGAATTGGTAGCTTTCAGTGATTCTGATTTTGGCGGATGCAAAATCGACGGTAAATCCACAACGGCTGGATGTCAGTTCTTAGGAAATCGCCTAGTCACATGGCAGTGCAAGAAGCAGACGTGTGTAGCTACATCAACATGCGAAGCTGAATACATTGCTGCCTCAAGTTGTTGCTCACAAGTTCTTTGGATCCAACAACAATTGCGGGACTACGGTTTTGAATTCCTAACTACTCCTATTACGTTGATAATTCTGCTGCTTTAGATATCACTAAAAATCCTGTGCAGCATTCAAAGACCAAACACATCGAAATCAAATATCACTTCATACGTGATTGCTTTGAGAAAAGGCTAATCGATGTTGTTAAGGTCCACACCGATGACCAACGTGCCGACTTATTTACCAAAGCTTTTGACAAATCTAGATTTGACTTCTTATTATTGGTAAACGGCATTAAGGTCAAGCAAGAGTAAACCAACATCGGAAAATCATTTTTGTAAATATCCTTGTGTGTTTTTAAATTTATCTTAGTTTATTGATTTTAGGGGGAGTAAATCCGAAAATCTGAAAATCCAAAAACATCGAAAAATTTCAAAAACACAAAAACAATAGAAAATCAAAAATGAGTTTCCTGGCGAGCAAAAGAGAAAATGATAGTACATCAGTGGTCTATCCAAACCTCTTTAAACCTTAAATGCAAAACGATAAGCAGCTCTATATAAGATGTATCGGTAGGCTCACAATCATTTTAAAGTGTGCAGGGTGATATAAATCTTAATCGACTGAAGACCAGGTGGGAACCATTCATTGGCATATGGTCTTAGTACCGAAATTTCGTTTGATAGATTGCCGAGGTTCTGAGATATTCGGTCTTTATGCTGCTTATCATCTGGGTATCATGGTTGCTTCTATAAATAGACTAAGTCTAAGATCTTCCATGATACTATACATACGTGTACATATTACATACTGCATTCGACCTCAATAAGTGATAAACAATCACATGTCCAAATCAAATAAGTGATAAAAATATCACATTTATCCGGGTGTCAAGTTCGTCTCTCTGCTGTACGGAAGTACTGACCTGTTCACGGACTTGCACCTGTGCCCTCATGCATATGAAAATCAAGTTCCTCATCAATAAGTGATTAAATCACATAGGGCTTGTTTTCAAAACAAAATAAGTGAGTATCTCACAGCTTATACGGTCAAACAGATGATAATCGGTATACTCACCGGTAAGATGAACTCTCGTGCATACCTTGATACGGGAATGTGTCGTGATGTGGATGAACACCGGTCGGTAAGTATAAATCATACCTTAACGTATCCTCTAAACATGATTACATCTGATAAGTTGAGCTTAAGTGGACAACAATACTGGTAATTGTTATAGGATGCTTATCTTAATGTTAACTAACTGAACAACAAGAGTGTTTTGGCATGACCGTACACTGATATGATTCTCTTACCCTCGAAACTCGCAAAAAGAATGTATGTATATATTTATTTACTGCTTAACCTTTATTATTTCTTTTAAACAGTTTCGTCGTTTGGTGCATATCAGCACGACATTAGCGGTGATGTCGTTTGATAACACTCAAAGGATTTTAAAATTGTTGTCTTTTAATTTCAAAAACACACCTAAAATCTGTGTTTTAATATAAACTTTATAAAAGCCAAAAAGATTTTCTTACTACTTTATTTTCGATCGTACGATGTTGGAGCTCAAGTCTTCGTTGCCTGAAACCTGAACGAAAACCGAATTGACTAAATCTTCATAAAAGGTCAAAATTTGCAAGTTTTGAAAGTTAAAACTTAAAATTGACAAATTTATTAAACTTTCAAACTGTCGGACGGTGTTTGATTGTGACATGGTCATTCGTGTGTCATTTGTTTATACTATATTCCAAGCAGTTGTTCTCATTACGCGTTTAGATTTCTTGCATGTGCAGATTCTAAAGGCTAGGAGAACATGGTCGATGACAAGCTTTGGAATGAAGACACGACGAGAAGGCGCTCAAAAGATGAAGATGATCGAGTAGCCGCTGACCATCATCAACACCACCAGGATCTCACTTCATAAAGTTAAAGTATTTCACGAGCATGACCCAAGGGGAGCTTATGTTAAGGGGGAGTTTGTCAACACACTTCCTACATGATACGGGTAGTTTGTTGATACACTCTCTGCTTTCAAGATGTGAAGACTTTGAAGATCCTCCGACATTGAAGACTTGAAAGGACATCAGAGTTTTGATAACTCGAAGACCAAAGACCGTCGAAGTTCAAGACGAGTCTACAACTATAGAAGATAAAGACAAAGCTACAGCCAAGGGGGAGTTTGTTGGTGCACTTGTGTCTGTACTTTGTCTGTATTCGGTCTGTATATAAACGATGTCCTTGGTAGTCTGTAAGTTGACCAAGTCAACCATCCTCCGGATTGACTTGGCCAACAGTTGACATATGTTTAATATGTTAGTCTGTCTCGAAGGATAGGCTCGAAGGATAGACTCGAAGGATACTGTTGATCCTTCGAGATGGTCGATAGATATGGTTCGACTGTTAGACCTCGAAGGATCATCCTTCGAGGTCCCTGCTCATCCTTCGAATGGCTTGTCCTCGATAGATGATCCTTCGGACCATCTATCGGATCCTTCGGGATAGACAACATGTGCTGGGTATATATATACCCATGCAGTGTAGTGTGAAAGATAGATGCACACAGACAAGAGCAGAGAGCATTCTGTCCGAAACTCACACACACACACTTTGAGAGTTTGCAAACTGATTGTAAACATTGTGCTTGTAACCGGAACCTTCATTCGTATTAATACAGTGGTGTTAATCGGTGAAATCTTGTGTGTTTGTTTCTCTACTTGCTTCATCTCGGTTTGCTTACTAGCTTGGATTCCGCACTTGCTAGTGGGTTAGTATAACAAGGTTTAGGTTTGTTCTCGATCCTCCGAGAAAAGGGACCTACAACCTTCTCAACTTATAAGGATGAAACCAATCACCATTAATAAAGGATAAACACCTGTTAATTGAGATGACAAAAGAGCATTAAATAGATCATTTGTTATGTTAATCCATAGTTCTGAAATCCTAAGGCTCCAAAATAACCAAATAATCACCAGATGCAAAAACAAAACCTATTAACAATTTCAATATTAATAAAGCCAGGATATGTGTACTCCCAAAAACTAACTAACGAAATTGAACCAAAATAAATAAAAAAACATCACCAAATTGAACCAAAAGAAATAAAAAAAAACCCTCACCAAATCGAACCAACGAATACCCCGGCACCGTCGCCTGTGTTCGTCTCATATATTTGAAATATGAATCGCAATTCACATCGGTAAACATCAAAAAGTTCATGTGTCTTGGATTGCGATTTTTTAAACCCTAAACGATGAACAAACGAATAAATCTGAAACATAAATCATATGATTCAAAGTAACATCATGTTCTATGCTTGAACTTCTAACCTAGATACAAACAAAAATGAAAAAGCTTACAGAGTAATAAACGTCAACAAATCAATGATAAACCAAATACCTTGAATTCGATGGAGATGAGTGAGAAATTGATGGAGAGAGAAACCTTGAAGCCGACTGAAGAAGAGATTAGGGTTGAAGCCGATCGATTGACAAAGAAGTGGCGGTGATACGGTGGTGTGAAACCACCATAGCATCATATCCGATTTTTCAGGCGACCACCACCACCATTTCCGATCATCGTGGCCACCAAATCTGAACCAAGAAATACACCACAACAACGAATTAGACAACTAATAGAACGAATGAATTTAATTGAAAGAAAATTTGGTAGAAGGAAGATTGAACATACCCGATGCTTGTTCGAACAGGAACCAGAATGGAGTATGGATCAGAGGCAGAACGTAGATGGAGGCTCTGTCTAGGGTTTTGGAAAACAATAGAAGATCCATTTTGGGTGACCCGATTTGAATATTCCAACCCAAGTAAAAAACGGATCCCGCTTGTAATTGATGAGAGTTAATAATATGCATTCCCACCTAAATCCTCCACCATAACATGCCACGTCAGCAAATTGGAAACCAGCACATACCACATAGCCCAAATCCTTTTCATTTATTAATATATATAGATTTTTTTAAGTCGTTGAAAAACAAAAATCAGTTTTTGTCCAATCACCTAATTAACCAGCATGACCTACTAGTTTTGCCAACTCTAGTTTTATAACTTTGTTTAAGTTTTTTTTTTTTTTTTTTTTTTTTTTTTTTGAACGGCAACTTTGTTTACATGACTGAGTTATATACATTGTTTAAAATTGATGTTGTCCCATTTAAACATCCTGATTGTGTACAACTATTAAAGAAAATCTAGTATGTTTTTTTATTTATTCTATTTTAGTTAAGTAAAATTCTCATTATATGTTATAATGAACTATAATATTTGTTTTTTTTAATTTATCTAGAAAAGAAAACTTATAAGTAATACATGCTGTATGAAGAAGTTTGGTGATATGTATGTAAATAGTATATTTACATACTAGTTTAAGAATCCGCGAGCTTCGCAGGGTGGTAAAAGAAAATTTCTTCATTAATATCGCTATTGCTGACATTAAATATTATAATTTTATACATGGTAAAAGACATAAGAATATAATAGATTACGACGACAAATTGAAATACATGAATATGCAACGATCACAATTCGTTGAAAATCTCTTTGTAGACCACATTAGCTGTTTTATCTGTAAGTTTGCCATTAGTATTAGTAGTTTGACTCAATCTCATATGTGTTTTTAGCAAAACCATATTTTTTTCAAAGACCAAATCAACCAAATAGTTTATTAATAAAATCGATCAGTTATGGAAGTCTAAAAACATAAAAAATAATTATAGGTTCGGTTTTAGCCTATAACCATTGATTCAATCAAGTCTCAACAATAATTATTTAGGGTTCAACTGCATATATTTACATAAATTAACACTAAAACATGTACTCAAACATATCAATCATCAACTAAAAAAACAAAAAATACAACCTCCCTTAATTTGTTCATTAATAGAAGCTTCAGCCGCATCAGCATATTTCATATTTCTGGTGAGCAAGAGATTGTTGAGGAACCGGTGAAACCAGATTAAGCTCTTTCTTTACCTCCTCAAAACTCACCTAAGAAGAAAAAAAAAATGGTCAAATCAAAGCAATAGGCTCCACAAAACCCTATATTTAGTCTAAACCCCTAATAATAATTCCCAATTTCTCAAAGCATCCAACTAATGCATATATTACCACAAATTCAGAACACACACGAACAACAACCCCCTTAATTAGGGGCAGGGGATTTCTTTTAGTGGTAATAATTAGTTAACTTTTGTGGGAAGAACAATGATGATCAGGATCGTTTACATACGGGTTTAGCATGATTAACCATAAAAGAATTCACTCATTCATGTAGAGTTGGAATCATGGATGCGATCATAGCACCGGTTCTAGTTAAAGTTCAAAGCAAAGATTATAAGGAGCATAAAAATCATACTATAGCCAATAAGAACATATAATATTCTTTCCCCCTACAAAATTCACCAATCATTAAATTTGACAATAGAAGATTAAAGGATGAATTGCATCATTTTTATAATAGTTGCAAGAAAACTGATTCTATTAGGGTAAACAAAATGCTCTTTCCAATCATTTAAGCTATTGCTTCCCAAAATTATTGGAGTTTGTCAGACACCCTAACATCTAAATATTACAACTTCAAACACCAGACTCATCTAAACCCTATTTACTTCAGCCGTTTTACTCCAGCTAATTATATGATTTTGATCAATTATCATCACTAATCACTTCGAATATGCATTCCCAAACACCCCCTTATTAGAAGTCATGGTTTTAAGCGGTCTTTGGTGCCTATCTCCATGTTCTGAAATCAAATTGGAAATTAAACAGACCTACCAGTCATCCCCAACCCATAGATGACTTGTAACATGATCAAAATGCCCAATGCTCCCTCGAGCAGTAATGGATCACGTTGTTTTGTTGTTAGTTATCACACTCTTATCCATCAGCCTGAAGCTTAGTTTGCTATATTTGGTGCAATTAGTGGCATTGGTGGAGTTGAAGGACCTGAGCGTATATTTATTGGCGGATTACCATGGATTATCGTGAATTGAATAAAAAAAATCAATTTAGAATCATTAAAAGGCTTGATTAATTTATGTTTGATTTACAAAAGCATTAATATATGTGAAATGTGACCATATACCTTTCTAACGTACTCTCTTTTCATCTCTTCAATGGATGATTCTGCAACATGGAATATAGAAGCATTCCAAAAAGCTCCGCTAGCAACCATCACACATGAAGTGCTTGCAATAGAAAGTCATTAGCAAAAGCATTTTCGCATTTCTCAAAGTTTGAAAAAGGTGTATTATAAGGGGAGGAGGGGTGGTCACTAGTGATAGATTTCTATCACTCCCACTATCCAATCAAATCATGTCATGTCATCACCCAAGCTCGTTATACACCGACACAAAATATTTTAGCGTTTCGTTGTCGGAAGACGACTCGGTATCACTATCGCTAGAAATCGGAAACGTCGAATCCGTAGGGAATTCCGTTTGAGAAAGATATAAAAATTGTGTGAAATGGGTTTAAAATGGTTTAAAAGATATAGATTGGTGTGTGTAAAATGGTTTAAAATGGAGATATAAATAGATAAATAGTTTAAAGGTTTTTTCTAATGAATATTACCGTTTTTAAACGGTCAAAAAATGGATCAAACGGTCGAATTTTTCAAACTTCAACGTGTGATGTGTGTAACGCGTTTTCTTGTTCACGCGTTATGGGATCAAAGCGGCGGTGTTCTGTGATATTATAACGAGTGATGGGGTCTTATAACGCACCCACCCCGTGTGCTCTAAATAGTATAAAGTTAAACATTTTTTTAATGAACTGGCATTTGAATGAACAAATGGTTGAAATGAACATTTTATCTGGTAGTGACATGAGAGGGTTGTTTTAAGGGTTGCTTTATCTGGTAGTGACTTGAAAGGGTTGTTTTAATGAACTGACAGATTAGAGGACGACCCAGCCATCGATCGAGGAAATGAGGGATTAACCCCATTTGACGAGACTCGGCCCGTGGGCTAACCTCTCGGTTACCCACTGTTTCATCATTGGCGTCCACCGTGGGGCAATTTCTATTAGCACGCTCCTCTCTTCCTTTAAACGATCATGTCTGATCAACAAAACCAGGAACGGGAATCCTTTTTCCCGCCATTTGCCGAAAACCAGGGAATACTCCTCCCAGCCAGCCAATAGGCCATATCGGCCCATCCACGTAAATGGGAAACCTCTCAGCAAATTTGCCCGAGATCCCCCATTTTGCACCCACCTTACCAGCAGGGGTCGATCCCCACTCCTGGTTTCTACAACAACAGGCGGCTTTGAACGCAGCCTATGCACAGGCCTGAGCAGGCACGCAACACGCAACAGACAATGAGGCCTACACCAGCACCATTTACACATGTGTCCAGTATTCTTCAATACGAGTCGCTACATCAACAACATCCCGGTCTAGGGACAGACGCGAGCAACATAGTGACTCATATATGAGTCAACATACGCTGAACGAAGGGGATTCAACCTACGGATCCCAGGCCAGAACCTCCGCACATCTAAGGCTGGGCCTACCCAGACAACAACGGCGAGAATCAATCACTCGTCGAGGGTCCTGTATACAAAGTCGTCTTAGGCCACACCCCAATGACGACATGCATGACAGAACCGACCCTGACGACTACACATATTGCGGGAGTCCCACACAGCCTTCAGCCGGTCAGATGACTGAGACGAATACACCACTTTGCAGCCCCGCACAACCTATGATCGTGCTGCGAAGCACGATTAAGATCGGTCTACAGACCGAAATCCGCCACAGGTTATTCCAAATTTGTAAAGGAAATTCTCTTGGAACCACTTACGTGGTCCAAGCGTCCACCCAGTGTGGGAAAATACAACAGGTTATCAGACCCGGATGACCAGATGTGCGTATTTATCACCGTCGGCCTTGTCGGTTGTTGGACGCAACCTTTATGGTTCCACCTATTTATCCAGACCCTTATGGGAACCATACAACCCTGGTTTGATAGCTTGCCAGTGGGCTCACTAGCCTCATTGGAAGATTTGCAAGAAAAATTTCTTGCTTGTTTTAGCCAGCAAAGACGTCACGCCCGTGATACTCGGACGCCATGAACATCTGGCGCGGGAATAATGAAGGCTTGGAAGGCTTCATAACCCGTTTTAATAAAGAGTGCCTCGAAATTGGAGAGGTACCAGATGCGCTTGCACATGCACAATTCATCAAAGCTGTAAAGAATGATGAAATGATCAAGACAATCTCCGGTTGTAAGTCCCGTTTTTCCGGTGGATCGATAACGTAAACCTATCCTTGTTTATCACAAACACGGTAACGGGTGTGGAATCCCCGTGACGGTGCAAACCAAACAAAGTTAACAAGAACACGTAACCAAAAGATTCAATATCTATTGATTAGGGATGAGTACAACCCGAAACATATACAAACAATGTTTATAGAGTTTCACTAAGTCTCACAGGTCTCTCCTCTTCACACAGAAACAATGAGGGGTATTTATACTAGAGACAGACACAGATATGACGAAACGCATAAAGGACACGACGAAACACTAAAGTCGACGAAACACATTCTGTTTCGTCGACATACATATTAATCCTATTCTGTTTCGTCATTTGTAGTGAAGCCCAAATTGAAAGTCAAAGTCCACTTCAAGTCTTCGGCTCATATATGAAGTGAAACGGCCCAGACAAGTTTCTGTTTACAACAAATTTCACCAATTCATGCATAGGACAAATATGTGACATCATCATGACATCACAATGATGATGCCATGGTGATGTGTAAACGGGAATGGGTCCGCGGCTCTCCGTGCTTCACGTGTCGAACTCTGGGGCGCACGACGGAGGAATGTCGTGACGTCGGGCTTGAGCCGGACCTAACCGTGTCGAAACCAAGTCGAACCGAGCCGAGTTGAACCGAGCCGAGTCGCGTCCACACAAAGTGTATCAACAAACTCCCCCTTGGACGCTACTCGTGATGGTTCGTCTTCTGTGATGGTTCGTCTTCTGTGTCTTTCATGTCGGAGGATCTTCAAAGTCTTCACGCGTCGTAAGAAGAAAGTGTATCAACAAACTCCCCATTTCATTTAAAGAGTGTGTTAACAAACTCCCCCTTAGAATGAACTCTCGATTGAGTCATGCTCGTGAATCTTTTGATCTTCAAGCCTTTAGATCCTTGTGGTGTTGATGAGGGGTCAGCGGCAACTCGATCATCTTTATCCTTTGAGTGCCTTCACATCGTGTCTTTATTCCGAAGCTTGTCCTCGAACATGTTCTCCTCGCCTTTAGCATCTGCACATGCAAGAAATCTAAATGCATAATGAGAACAACCGCTTAGAATATAGTTTCCATAAACAAACGACACATGTGTGACCAAATCTCAATCAAACACCTACCGACAACAGTTTGAAAGTTTAAAAAATTGTTCAATTTTAATCCTTTAACTTTCAGAACTCGTTAACTTCGACTGTTTATGAAGGCGCAATTGTTTTCTGACTTACGATCAGGATTTTGGGTAGGATAGACTCGAGTTCCAACATCGGTCAATCAAAATAAACTAGAAGCAAAATCTTTTTGGATTTTATAAAGTTTATATTAAAACACACCTAAAATCTTTTTGGTATTTTTCATTTTTCAAATGTAAAGACGGAAAACAATAAATAAATATATACAAAGATGCAGAAACGAAATACAGTAAATAAATATTTACAGACATTCTTTTTGCGAGTTTCGAGGGTAAGAGAATCATATCAGTGTACGGTCATGCCAAAACGCTCTTTTTGTTCAATTAATTAACATTTAGATAAGCATCCTATAGCGATTATCGGTATTGTTGTCCACTTAAGCTCAACTTATCAGATGTAATCATGGCGAGGGGATACTTTAAGGTATGATTTATACTTACAGACCGGTGTTCATCCACACACGACACATTCCCGTATCAAGGTATGCACGAGAATTCATCTTACCGGTGAGTATACCGTTTATCATCTGTTTGACCGTATATGATGTGAGATTCTCACTTATTTTGATTGAAAACAAGCCCTATGTGATAGAATCACTTATTGATGAGGAACTTGATTTTCATATGCATGAGGGCACAGGAGCAAGTCCGTGAACAGGTCAGTACTTTCGTACAGCAGAGAGACGAACTTGACTCCCGGATAAATGTGATATATTATCACTTATTTGAAGGACATGTGATTGTTGATCACTTATTTAGGTCGAATGCAATATGTACACGTATGTATGGTATCATGGAAGATCTAGACTTGCGTCCCCGTTATTTTTCGGTAAAAGATACAACCATGATACCCAGATGATAAGCAGCATAAAGACCGAATATCTCAGAACCTTGGCAATCTATCAAACGAAATTTCGGTACTAAGACCATATGCCAATAAATGGTTCCCACCTGGTCTTCAGTCGATTAAGATTTATATCACCCTACACACTTTAAAATGATTGTGAGCCTACCGATACATCTTATATAGAGCTGCTTAAACATTTTTCATTTTGCATTTCAGATTAAAGAGGTTTCGACAGACCACTGATTTACTATCATTTTCTCTTTTTCTCGCCAGGAAACTCATTTTTGTTTTTCTATTGTTTTTGTGTTTTTGAAATTTTTCGATGTTTTTGGATTTTTTTTTTAAATGGATTTACTCCCCCTAAAATCAACAAACTAAGACAAATTTAAAACACAAAGGTATTTACAAAAACGATTTCCTGATGTCGGATTAACTCATGTTTTACCTCAATGCCGTTTACCAAAATTAAATTTTAATCAGAAAATGATTTATCGAATTTTGGAAAAATCAGTTGGCACGTCGGTAAGCGGTGCGGACCATGACAAAGTTGACGAGTTTCATAGTGAAACAATCACGTGTGAAGCGATATTCGAGATCAACGTGTCTGGTCAAAGAGTGTTGTACGAGAGGATAATAACTCATAAAGCAGCTTAAATATCGACAAGTAAAGGGGAGATTAGAAATTCAAAACCGTAATCCTGCAACTTCTTCGTGCATTGCCAGGAATCTGAGCGCTCTCCCAACTGGATATCCACCCGGTGTGGATTTCAAAGTCGATTTTTGTAGCTACTGAGAAATCTCTTGACAGCAACAAGATCATAAACCTCCGGGTCCGGCTGGTCTTCCCCTTGCACCAGCGAAGGTCCTTGTCTTTCTCTTTGCGAAGTAGTGTGTGGTTGTTCAATCCACGCCAAGCCATCCGCACACCTGGTTGGTTTGTTCAACAAACACATTTTCTTCAATTACACCGCGAAGAAATGTACACTACACGTTCATTTTGTTGATTTTGAACATCAGACGTGCTGCAGGCGGGTACATTTTGATTTGAATCTATCCTGGGGACCCGATCAAAGCCTTTAACAATCACACTTTGAAATGATTTTCATTTTGTCGAAGTTATCACTTTCTTTCAACAGACAACTCTGTCTTCTTTTCTTTTTCTCTCCATCAAAGGCAACAATTTCTTTTGTCGCCTATCTTGTGCAAGGACATTCCACTATCAATAATCCTATGACTATCGATAGTTCCTCCTGGAACTTCCTGCACACTCACTCAGAGATTAGTTGGAGAGGGGGACCCAAGCCTTCATAGACTTGGGTTGCCCCTGAGAATCAAGAAATGTAATTTCAATCTCTTGATGATTTGGAAATTTCACGCCTCCCCCTGAACCTTCACCCGTTTTAGGTTTCCAAGCTTGTTTTTGTTTACCGGATTGTGTATTATTTACAGATTTAGAAATCTCCGGTTTTAACAGTTGTGACAAAATTGGTTTCCTTTTAACAGTTTCTGGTTTTAAAGCCTTTTCGATCACCTTCACATTTTTACGTCGTTGTTTTGTTTCATGTTCTTTAACTGTGCGTTTGTCAGTTTTTGGTGACACAGGACGACGTTGTTGATGACCTTGTTCAGAAGGGGCTCTTTAAACAAAATTTGGTTTGGGCGAGTTTGTGCAGTCTTTAATGATGTGCCCAAACTTCCCACATTTAAAACAAGTTCTCCTTTCAACAAACTTAGGAGAATCTGATCGACGACCTGACGTAGAAGTTGTAGACCCAGAGGTACTAGCTTCACACCCGTTTGTGTGTTGGGTGTAATTGTTATCACTATTACGTTTCAAAATGTTGACTTTTTGTACAAAATCGGTGTTTGATTTGTTTTCAAAAGTCTCAATTTTATCCGTACCTTTGGAGGCCACAAACTTAACGTCTTTTGTTTTCTTCTTGTAACGAGCTCCTTTAGAATCAACCTTAGCCTTTGGCTTTGGAGCTCGTTGTTGTTGTTTACCCTTAAAAGCAATTGGTTGTTGCTTTGTCGGTGATTTCTGTTTTCCAAATTGTTTCCTGATTTCAGCTTTTGGAATTGGGTCACATTGAGTTACAATGACTCCTGGAATTGTCTTTCCCAAAAACTGGTTTGTAGTATCTTCAAACACTTTGTCAATCAAAGATTGATTAACGTTTTTGATTGGAAAATCTTTGTCTGAATAAATTTTACTATCACCGACTAAAGTATACAACAAGTAATTGCTCTTAACAGCAGACACGCATTCCTTGTCATCTTTGACATCCTTGACCGGATCTATCACTTGCTTGGCAACAGGTTGCACGGCAGGAGTAGGAGGATCACAAAGAATATGATTCTCAATTGGAATTTCTACTCCTTTTGTCTCATCAAGTGATTCATCCTGGTCATTCACATCTGATTCATCATCTGAAGAATCATAGTCCTCGATGGTTGGAGGACTTTGATTTGAAGCACATGATGACTTTTCTTTGTTATCAAATGAGCCCTCCGATGAATTGTCCGGTTTGAACCCTAGGCCAGTAGTAACTTCCTCATAATCAAGAGGCACACTAGGTTCATACCGAGGCATATCCTCTTCATTGGCCATTTTGGTATAGTTGTGTCTCAAAGGGGGTGGACACGCCTTATACCCTACGCCTTTCACGTTCCCTTTCAGTTTTTGAACGTCTATGATGTGATCGAGCACAAATCGGGAGTTAAAATAACTCTCCAACTTTTGCTTGATAGCATCATGCTCGCATTTGGCAATGGCTAACTCCTTTTTGGTTTCCTCAACAATGTTAATGTAATCGTTAATACTAACTTGTTTATGATAAACAACTTTGTACAATTCGGAAACACTTTTCTTTAGGGTTTCAATTACATATTTAAAATCCTTTTCGTGTCGAGTTAACGCCATGTTTGCCTCTTTGCACTTAGACAATTCAATAACCAAACTTTGATTGTGACTATGAACCGTTTCCGATTCACGTTTCAAATCAGCACATTTAAGTTTCATATCAGCACAATCACTACAGATGCTAGGAGTTTCAGATTTTACCTGACTTGTAGAGGCTGAGACATTTGCCATAAAGGCATTCTGAGAAGAGAAAGATCCATCTTCAGTGAGAATCTTCTCCATTTCTTCTGATGTAGCATCAGCTTTCTTGATAAAGTCAGATTTCTTGTTAGCATCATTCGGCAAATTATCAGCTTCAGAATCAGTTCTTTCATTCAAATTCGATTCGTCATCCGAACTGCTACTGTATCCCGAACTATCATCATTTCCCGAAGATTCACCATCATTGACATTCTTGACAATTTCAGCAAGAAATGCAGTTCCTGTTTGATCATCGTTTCCCAACTGTATGGGCGGACCACAATCGACACTTGTATCGAATTGAGGTTGTGTTGTGGAAACTTGAGGTTGAGGTTGGGGTTTAGATTGCGAAAGATAAGCACTTTGATTGAACTGTGGAAACGGAGATGAGCTTGTATTTGATACAAACGCCGTTTGAAGCTTCGGTTGCTGAGCTGAACTGGAACTAGCTAACCGGTTAAAACCTGCAAGATACATTTCGGTGTTTTGAGTAGGTGCAATCCTTTTAGCTTTCCGAATTTCCTCTTCGTTCTTGTGCTCCAACTTCTGAATGAATTCATAGATATTAACATTGACAGCATCTAGAACGCCCGTATGCTTTAAAAGCTCAATGAATGGGCTCCACTTTGGAGGTAGAGCATCAGCAAACCGTGCTACCATTTCCTGTTGAGATGCAAGAACACCAAAATAATACATTTCACTCATCAAATGATAATAACGAGTAGTTATATCATTTAGGGTTTCATTCTCTAAGAAATGAAATGATTCGAATTTCTTCTTCAACAGATCATGACGTATCTTTCTAGTAGTTGCATTTCATTCTCCTCTCGCTACCAAAAGATTCTGTATGTTTTGATTTTGATTCGACAACAAAGCCCATTGACTTGCACTTATTGACTGTTGTTGTCGAGGTATGGTACTCGCTAAATATTCGGCCATCGAAGTCGGTTTTTGAACTGGTTGTGAGTCCGTACTCCAATCCCACGGACTTGTGCAACTCATGATTGGTGTATAGAAGTGAAAAATTGATGGAGACGAAACTGTTTTGAATATAGCGTTGACCCGACGAAACTGGATAATGAACGACAAGGCCCAATCGGTAATCTGGCACCCACTCGAACTCGTACGAATTTGGCGTTTGAAAATTAACTCAAATATCTTTCGCGAACCCTATGCTCCACAAATAGTGATTCACAACGAAGACATGTTGTTTGAAAAATAGTCCACTAAAAATTATAAGCCCAGAAAAGACTTGATTGTTAAAAGTCAACGAACAGTGACTTGAGACTAATATCCACAAAAGGGCCCAATAATAAAAAAATTTGCTTTTGGACCAAAATGCACCCCACGAAGACTACTTGTATCTGGTTACTGTGATTTCGTGAAAGCCCTTTACAAAAAAATCAACCAAAGTTTTTTTTTATTTTATATTTTTTTTTTAAAAAAACTAGTGGGCTCCTTCCAAAGAAAACCAACAAATAAACCCTAGGCAACTTTATCTCCAGCCGACAATTCTATCCAATAATTTTTTTTTTTTAATTAGAGCAAAAAGTTACAGGACCTTTATCACTAATCAAATGTGCCGCCAAATTTGATTCATTACTCACAATACACCTATCACCATCACACATGCAAGAATTTTGCATTTAATGTCAACAGTATAATCATGTGATTAAAGTGGCTGAACAAAGCAAATAGTCAAACACTTTCAATTGAGGTCCAATAACTATTAAGTATTGTGAGTAAGAAGCTTGGGGTCCAAAGACAATTCATTGAATTATGAGTAGGAAGCTTGGGATCCAATGACAATTCTTTGAATTGTGAATAGGAAGCAGTTTGGCGGCCCAAGTCTAAGGCCATGTGTAGTCATAAAGTCCTTTTGGGGGCGTTATGTGACATGTGGCATGCCACGTCACCTCGGGGCTTTATGGGACGTTATGCAATTTGAGGTCGTAGTCATAAAGCCCCTGTGTAATCATTAGTTATTTTTTAATTTTTATTTTTTTAATTCATTTGTAACTTTTTTAAAAATAAAATTCATTTCATTAAATAAAAAAAAAGTACAATAAAATAAAAAAACATTAAACTAGCATAAAAAAAATTACACAATCAAAAATTATATTTTTTTTCAATCCGCTCCTTTTGTGCCAACGCCATTTTCAAAGCTTTTCCCGTTAAGTGGTCATGCGGTTTGGAGTAGAACTCAAAGTCGTGAGCCCATTGTCGATCCCGCATAATCTCCGTAACTTCGCGGTTCTCCTCCAAACGTTTATTACCGAGTTCGTGTATGTCTTGAAGTCGCTTGTTTATCTCCGAAAATGCGTTACTCATATCCGTTCCCATAGACATCGACGACGACTCGGGTTTTTTCGCCCGGCTTTTTCTTCCGGGCGGTCTTGGTAGCTCCTGCACCGGCTCGTCATCCGGAATATCCTCGTTCAAGTCGGTGTTTCTAGCGTCGGAGGTTGGCGTTTCGGGTTCACCCGACTCGTTTGTTTTGGACCTCTTTGATGGCCGTGTATTTCCCGAACGACCACTTGGAGTAGATACGATGGCCCATTTGGGGCTATGGCGAAGGATTTGCCAACACCTCATGTACGGGAAATGGCCATTGGCCTCCGTATACTCGACCAATCCTGTTGCGTGATGTCTTCATCGCTACTTCCACTTTTCCATCCGGAAAACAAGCGTTGGTACACGGTTTGAAAGTTTGTGCATTTCCTGTTTATATCGGTCCACTTCCCCGATATAGAGTCCGGTAGGCGGTATTCCTCTCCTCTACCCATGAGATCGAAAAAGAGTTCTCGTATTCGGTTCCAAAATACGGTTTTACTTTGATTGTTTGATACAAAAAAAAAAAAAACAAAATAAAATGTTAGTGCAAAATTTTAAAAAATAAAAACTGAAAATAAGTAAAAAACAGAAAATAAATTTACAACAGAAAATAAAAAAAACTGAAAATAAAAAAAAACTGAAAATAAAAAAAACAGAAAATTAATAAAAAACAGAAAAAAAAACAAAACAGAAAATTAAAAAAAAAAAAAACATACATATGACCGGGTCCTCCGAAACATCGATGAAAGCGCGGGTTAACGCATACTCCTCTTCGGGCTCCCACGTTATCACATTTTTTTTCGCTCGGGTGTTGGTTTCCACTTTCTTTTTATGTGCCCGTTTTGCTTTTCCTTTTCCTTTTTGCGTCTCCGGTTGCGTATCCGGTACCTCGGGTTGCGTCTCCGGAACAACATCGGGTTCGTGTAGTGGGGAGCCGAAAGCTTGAGCCGACCCAAACGCTTGAGACAACCCCATCCCATCCGTGTTTTGATTTGGGTTCCATCCGTAGAGATTAGGGTCTCATGATAGCGGTTGGTTCAAAAGATTCATGAACCCGGGACTTTGTTGATTGTAATCGAGAAACCGGAGCCGAAAGGGTTGGGTCTAGTGGGAACCGGCGCCACGGGGCGAGTAGGATTACCACTTTGGTTTGGGTCCGCACTTGATCGGGGAGGAATGAAGCCACGGTTGAATGGATGCATTGTATAAAATATCAAGAATTTTAAAAAAATATGGAAGAGATGAGAATGTTTGAGTGTGTGTGGTAAAAAAAAATAGGAGAGGAGAATGATTTAAAGGAAAGTTTGAAAAATAAATTGAAATTTTTTTTTATTAAAATGACCGTTACAAACGGTCAAAAAAATCAAATCATCGTTCATCACGCCGCGATATTTATCGCGCTGTCAAAATTTTTTTGGACACAGCGCCCTTTGTTTTGGTGTGCAAGGCGCCATCACGACGCTATGGAGCTTCAAAGCGCCCACTACGTATAACCTAAAAGATCAGATTGCTTGTGCTGAAGGCTCACAATCGGTCCAATCAACTTGAACTTTGATAACGTATATCACAACAAAATATCTATTAATGTCAGAACTTCATTTGATCGGCACAATGAAATGAAATAAAAGGTGTCGGCCAGCTGTTAATCCATTGAAAGTGGATTAATTGGCCCAATCAAAAAGAACTTTGTGTATGGCGAAACTGATTGAAATTGCGACGAAAATGAATTGTGTCTTTGTTGTCGACGAAACCGATGTTAATGTGATTCAGATCCGACGAAACTGGATGATGATGTATCGACTAAACAGAAAGCTCTAGTTCGACGAAACAATTCTTATAAATTACTTGCGACGAAACTGAATCCTTTTTGCTAGTCGACGAAACTGATTGGTGAGTGTTATGTATGAATGACGAAACAGATTAGTAAACTTGAACGACGAAACAGACGACGAAATGCAGTGACGAAACAGATTTGGATAAGGCTTGAGAGTTGGTGAGATATTTTCAAAGAAAGCTTATCCGGTTCTGACACTCAGTACACCCTTTTCAAACTGCCATGCTTATCTCACCGAACACAACATTGTGACCCATATTTTAATAGATTTCCTTTTATCTATTAAATTTAAAAACACCAACTTATACAGTCACTTTGTCAAAGATCAAAAGGTTGAAATAATGAAGAACACTTTGAACATAAGTGAAGAACACGATGAAGATATGAGTTTTCCGGCCACTGACGAGATTTCCGAAACCCGAATTCGCTTAAAACTTTAGTAAAAACCAAAAGCTAATATGTAGAAAAGCAAAATAATAAGGTTTTTACTGCAAAACAACACTTCAAACACTGACAAGTTTCTGTTTACAACAAATTTCACCAATTCATGCATAGGACAAATATGTGACATCATCATGACATCACAATGATGATGTCATGGTGATGTGTAAACGGGAATGCGTCCGCGGCTCTCCGTGCTTCGCGTGTCGAACTCTGGGGCGCACGACGGAGGAATGCCGTGACGTCGGGCTTGAGCCGGACCTAATCGTGTCGAAACCAAGTCGAACCGAGCTGAGTTGAACTGAGCCGAGTCGCGTCCACACAAAGTGTATCAACACCGGTAAGGACGGCTTACCTAAAAAATGGGACGACGTATTGACGGCGTCAAAACGTACACCCAAACTAAGTGTTCCTTTCGGCCAACCTTGGACAAAGATCGCACTTCTTTTACATAGTAACAACAGACACGTAGAGATTCAAGCCCCGAAAAGCGAATCTACGAAACAAGGATGGTGATACCGAGTTCGACCCATGGTCGTGGGGAACCGAACAGCCAGGTGGATCCACGCGAAACCTGTGACACAAAGAGAGTAACACATAGATGCACATATAGAGAAATAATAGAATTTAGCAACATGTGACACGTAGTAACACATCGAAAACCCACGCATTTTGTCATACCATGTTTCTTTTATTTTCCCTTATAATGTCCTCAGAGCATTTTGTCATACCATGTTTCTTTTCTTTTTCCCTTTCGGCGCAGGCGATGGAGAGGACACTCGGATCAACATAGATGGCCAAGTGGTCTCGCATGCAACCTAGTTCAAATATCTAGGGTCGTTTGTACAAAGTGATGGGGAAATAGATAGTGACATAGCTCATCGCGTCCAAGTTGGATGGTGTAAGTGGAAAGCAGCCAGTGGTGTATTGTGGGGGGGGGTTATTGCACGGACCTCCCGGCCGCTGGAGTGATCCCACTCCACAAGCTAGCAACGTCCCAATGCTGCCTGGCGGTGAATACCCCATCCCGAGCTGAGTCCGTTTCCCTCTGGGAAGAAGGTGGCAGAATACCCCCTGCCTGGACTCGAACCCGGGTCTCTATGAAGAGTAGAGGTGGGACTGGCCAACTGGGACACCCCGAGGTTCCCGGTTAAACTAAATGGGAAGTTTTATAGGCTTGCAATTAGATCGGCCATGTTATATGGAACAGATTGTTGGGCTATCAAGAAGTCCCAGGTGCGTGAGCTAGAGGTAGCAGAGACGATGATGTTGAGGTGGATGTGTGGACACGGTAGGGTAGACAAAATAAGAAATAAAGTTTTTAGGGATAGATTAGGGGAAGCTACTATATCAGATAAAATAAGGGAGGGGAGGTTGAGATGGTTTGGACATGTTAGGAGGAGACAAATGACATCCATAGTTAGAAGCATAGAAAATCTCAATGAGGAGGGGAGGACGAGTAGAGGTAGGCCAAAGGTAACATGGGAGGAGTGGATTAGACAGGATTTGCTAGAATTGCACCTCTCTAAGGACATGGTCGAGGATAGTAGTTCATGGAGACATAGGATTAAGGACTTTTAGGACGATAGTTTGGTTTAACATTAAACTCGTGCTTTAGGAGCTTAGGATGTTGGTCTTTTCTAAGGAGTCTAGCATGTTGATGTGCTTTGGGGGCTTTTTCATGTTATTGCTTGTCTGTGTGTTTTTACATTGTGATGTATGTCACTAATTGTCTATTTGGTAGCCTGCTAAAAATATCTTTAGTGCACTATGTTTATGTTGTTTTTTGAGTAGCTATGTGCCTTATATGTTTGGATGTAATGATGTCTGGATATGGGGTTAGAGCTGGGGGTCTCACTAGAATCAGCCTCTTTATCCCTTAGGATAGAGGTAAGGCTTGCCTACATCTCACCTTCCCCAGACCCTACCGATAGCTTTGCTACAAGTGGGATTTACTGGGTACAGTTGTTGTTGTTGTTGCTGTTGTTGTTGTTGTTGTTGTTGTTGTTGTTGTTTTATTTTTGGTTAGTTATAAAACTCACCTCTTTATATGTAATGTTTCTTGTTTCTTTTCTTTTTTTGCTACTGTCTTGCTAGGTTGTTAGTAAACTATTGTTGTTCAAAAAAAATGAAAGACTTGTAGTGTTGAACGCATATACTTACTCATAAATTTATTTAAATCAGTGTGTGTATGTTGACGGAATAAAAGAGTGGTTCATAGACCAAAACATATGTTTGGATTCAGTGATTGCAACAAGCCGTGTATAGTTCTATATGATATGTCCAATGTGAGTTGATCTCAAAAAATCCCTCAAAACTGTACAAAGCAGTAATAGGTAGGGATGACAGGCTATGAACCCTTGACATTTGGTACCTAAAACCAATGCGTTACTAAGCTACATTACATCCCTTCCATTGGTCTGCAGTGTCGTTTTAGAGAATTCATGTCTTGTTTTCCACATTGTTATCTCGTTATCCCCTCTGTTAAAATATAGAATTTTTATTTCCATTTCATCTTTTTGGTCTTATGTAACATATAATAATAGTAAAATACTTCTATCTATATGAAATATAGAAGGGAACCTCAAAGAAAAATAACTAAGTATAGCTAGTATTAGACTAGATCGAACATATTTGGTCATATCCTATTATGGTATCAAAGCCTAAAAATCTATGATATCCTAAAAACCCTAGTTAACCAAACCATTATCCTCTCTACTTGTTTCTAGCAACCCTAGCTGTTGTTTATCTTTAATCAGCTATCGAACCCCCTGCCGTATTGTGTCTTGAAGGAGTTTGTGGCTTAAAAGTGCGGAAAAGAAGCTTAAATTGGAGAAGTCTCGGGATCAAATATGAAAAATTCATAAAAAAGCTTTCCCATGCGCCATACGAGGGAAGGAAGAGGGATCCCCGCGACACGTGGGGGAGTGTTATTTCGACAAAACTAAGGAAACAACCTAATTAAACCTTGGAGACTAAGCAATTCGAATAGAGACTTCTTCAAACGTCGCTATATTGAGGACTGCAGAGGAGCGATTTTGGGGTTCCAAGATCCATTTCTTTTGATTCCTTCATGCAAGATTGCTCCAACTTGAATATTGAAGTTGTGATGACGACCATGAGCGGCTAAGCATCTCAGTGACTTCCCTTAGTGAAAGATTGTTACGTTTTACACATTATACTTTGTTTGGTTACGTTATAAACTAGTATCTCTTGACTACTTGTGTTTGGAGTGGTTAGATGTTTGTTTAAATTTGAATTATCTGTCTTTTATCAAACGTATTGGTGATTTCTTGTATCATTGGCTGGTTGGTAATTAGGTGTATAATTGGTAATTGTGAGCGGATAATTAGATCGTACAGTTATTATTAAAAACTGTCCTTATTGTTGTTCTAATTTGATATTCTGAGGCCATGTCTATGTGGTGTTTAAGTAATTATACTGAGTTTTGTGTGAAACCTACAATCTGAATCCCGGGTGGAAGTTGCCTTTTTTCCAAACATGATAACTTTTAATCATATAGTAATTGCTTTCCTTCAAACCAACATATTTTACTTCGGTAATTAGATAATTAAAAGAAAATGTCATTAACCACCAATTCCTTGTGGAGACGACTCGACTTCCATATACTACACAATTACTTTTTGTATTAGCCCACGATAGCTATGTCAACCGGTCTCCATGTCGTAGTGCTATTGTGGATTTACGGTACTATTTCCACTAATCTCTTAATTTAAATTCCTAAACCCAACGCAACTGCAGAACAAGCATGGAAATCTTTGTCCAACATCGTTCATGAAAATCGGAATTACATGGCAATTTATCTTTAGCACAAGTTTTCCAATACAAAACTTGAATCCTCTTGGCTATTTAATGTCAAAAAATCATTGTTCTTTCTTTCTGACGTGTCAAGGGGTGTACGGATTTTTAATGTATTTTTAGTACCTTTTACTCTTTTTATCAAGTTTTAAATTTATAAAACACGATATGAAACTATCACTCTCTACAACACGCTAGGGAAAGTGCGCCCATCGTTGGCATAGAATAGTGATGGTAAGATCCTAAGGTCGTCCAAGTTCACAAGAGCTTTTAATACCGGAAAATCGTCGATGTCTAATCTAATCAAATATAGAGAAAATTTTTGTTTTTTTAATAAATAAAAATAAAGAAATAAAGTAAATAAAACAGATAGATAAGATAGAATCAATTGGATCCGACTTGTCATTTATGTATCATTTGATGATTTCCTCGCTTTGGGTTTTTTAAGAGATTATCTTAGTTATTGTGGCATGTCCCTCTTTTGGAGGCAACGCTACCCTCATCCATATTGGCATATTGGTCTGAGTCAGCAGGGATACAGTCCCGCAAGGCCGGATTATTGAAAGATAATTAAGTAAGTTATTAATGCAAAAAGTGGCATGTCCCTCTTTTGGAGGCAACGCTACCCTCGGCCATATTGGTCTGAGTCAGCAGGGGTACAGTCCCGCAAGGCCAATTTAAAGTTTTAATAGTAGTTTATTTATAAGGGGATTACAAACCGTTCTTACTTCCCCTGATTTGATGCCATCTGCCTCAAGGGAAGACCTACTAAGCTTGAATCAGGTCCTCGCGGGATCTATACACTGAACAAAGCAAGAACTTTACCCAACCACCCTTCTAACCCCCTTCCGGGCAGTTAACGTGCTTTATATAGGCCATAAAGACACGAATGAGTGAATCAACGAAACATGAAGAAATGATTAAATAAAGTTCACCTTCAATATAAAAAAACTAGTTATTAAAGTCATTAATACAAACCCAAATAAAAAGTTACCAAAGCTAGGAAATCAAAAGTAATACATAAATGATTTTGTCTTCACTAAGTGATGTAAGAGATTAGCCAAGCATGGCATTTGTTTGACAAAAACTCTTACTATCGATCTTGGATCCCGAAACTACACACACTCTAAAGATGGAATGGATGATGGATGAAAGTGGTGGATGATGGTGGTATTATTGTGGTGGAGTGGTGGCAAGTAGGGGTTTAAACGAGCCGGGCCGAGCCCGAGCTCGACTGGGCTCGAGCTCGGCTCGTCATGTTTTTTTGAAGCTCGAGCTCGAGCTCGGCTCGGTTCAAGCCTACTTATTTGAGCTCGACCTCGGCTCGCGAGTAAAATCTAAAGCCCGTGCTCGGCTCGAGCTATTTTAAGAACAACCACAGAAGAGCTAAAACCTCGGCTCGAGCTCGCTTCAGTGTCGCTTAAACGAGCCAAAGCTCGGCTCGAGCTCAGCTCACCACTGGCAAGTGTGAGAGAAGTGGTTTGCCAATGAGCCAAGTACCTCCTTTTATAGCTGAAAACAGTAGCTTCACACGGCCCATGCCCTCCAGGCACGACCCCGTGTCCTCCAGGCACGGCCCCGTGTCCTTCCTTTTCTCTGTCTTCATTTAATGTTGTGTCAGCTCTTCTGCACACACGGCCCGTGTGTCAACGGCACGGCCCCGTGTCTTCTGTACTTGTTGTACGAACCCAGATTTGCGAATCTGAGATTTGACCACGGCTGTGCTTAAGAGACATGGTCTCGTGTCCCTTATAGTTTTTTGTTTGTCTTTATTCTCCAAGGAATCTTGACTGGGGTATGAGCCATGCCCGGCTAGCACTGCCCCATGCTTGGCTTCTGGTCTTGTTATTTTTGTCTTTGGGGTGAAGCTTGAAGGGTCGGTATAGTGTGCCAACTTATTTTATTCGTATTTATGTTGGTTTTTGCCGTTAATTTGTTTCTTTTGTCCATTTAAGCTCTTTTAATCCTGAAAATCAAAAGTAAACAAAGAAACGCACTTTTCCAACATTAGTACTAAAAAGGGTTGCTTTTATACCTCATTTGATATGATTTATATGTTGCACTTTGTGCATATCACTTTCCGACCAACTTAGCAACGTTGATGCTCTTGTTGACAATCACCGTCTCGTCTTACACTACTAGCTAGAAGTCTTAGTGAACAATATGGTGGGGTTGCCATGCTTCATTAACAAACAACCCCACTTCCTGATTTTTACGAGGCCCGAAAAGCCAATCAACTAGTTTTTGTCACACATATTCGAACGTTAGGAGGGGTGATTGTTATATGACAGTTGGGGAGGGTAAACAAAAAAGAAAGATTATATTAAATATATTTAGACTTGTGAAAACCCTTTTAAGGACGGCTAGTGCAAAATACACGCGCAAATGTAATTGGCCGTTTCTTGACTCCGGGGCTAGAGATATAATTAGTGTCCGAAGTGGGTGCTCGTGCAGAACGAGACCGCATTGGCGAAAAGGTCCATGACATCCGAGTCAAATGAATAGAGAAGATGAGGGGGATGGACAAAGCAAGACGCAAATCGTCAAAGAAAGTTCCCGAAGGATCCAAAATGGATGACCAAATGAGTAAGTTTGCTGAATTTAACCACTTACAAAAGGAGAGACTAAAGTTAAAAGAAAAACTTAGATAAGCAAGCGAGAGAGGGAGATGGAGAGGCATCAGTTAGAGAAAGAAACGTCCGAGAAGGAAGATTTCAAGATCTTAACAGCCAAAACCACCAATCTTCTGCCATAGAACGTGAAGCGGCGGCTAAATTGAAGGCTAGCGTCACAAAACGACTTGGTATTATGTAGTTTTTTTAATTAATAATGAAAAGCTTTCTATTTTAATTAAAAAAAGTGTTTATATTTATTTCAATTATTAAATGTTTATAAAAACAAAATAAAAGTTGATGGATGAGGGTGAGTATAAAATAGAGTGGTGAAGGTGAGGGATCAGAAGAGATGATTGATGTGGCATTGATGTGGCAATGAAAGATGATGGATTAGTATAACACATAGCCTAAATTTTAACATTCAATCTAAATTATAATACTTGTAAATAGGTTAGGATAGACACAATTTTATCCAAATAATAATACTTACAACACAATAGGGGTTGAACCAGAGGCATCTCTGAGAATTCACGTACCATGTTCGAGCTCGAAAAAATGTGTCATTCCAAAATGTTTTATTAGTATTTTAAAAAAAAAATCAAATTAGTATTGGGATCAATGAACTTAATTCCAAGTATGCTAAATTAATTGGTATGTGTTTGTTTACTATTGAAAAAAAATAACATATATATATATCGATTTTTTTAAATTGCGTGCCCCTCGAAATAACGGGCCTTGTGCGGAGGTCTCCCCGCACACCATCATAGCCGCCCATGGGTTGAACGTATTAAAATCGCATGTTCTTTTATTTAACAGCAAACTTCAATTAAACCAAAGCCGAACCTGCTTCTAGCAAAAAAGCTAGCCGCAGGCAGCACAACAAAACAAGCAAAAACTGAATCCAGTAGTTCCAATCTAACCTAAAACATTCCGCCCTATACTTAATTCAACAAAAGCTTACTGCCTTGATCTCGTTCAGGATGTTGTTATCCGAACATTTTCGAACATGAATATGTTTATTTTTCTCCATATACTCCAACATGCCACAAGGATAACTAAGTGAATCGCCTTCCTTCTAGCTTCACTACCCGACATTTGTTTGTTAATGTCTAATAAATCTTCCATCGTGATAGCAAAAAAAGGGGGTAAGGGGCACCACGAGCTTATATTTTGCCACACAATCATCGCAACATAACAAGTCGTGAATAAGTGATCAACAGATTCTGCTGCATCCGAACATAAACAGCAGCAATTTGGGCCTATAATAATATTCCTTTTAATGAGCTCATCACATGTCGGAAGCCTATTAATGCGTGCTTGCCATCCAAACAAGTGAACCTTGTGAGGAATCCAAGTATTCCAACCATAAGCTTTAGTAGGACTGATCTGCATTTCCTTGTAAAGCACCTTCTTAACAGCTGCAACTGAAAAGTTGCTCGTGTCATCACCTAGCCAACTCCACTGGTCCCTTTGAGCTAAAAAGATTATGTCTGGAGATGCACCATCAGACTAAACAGTTCGCCGGCTTCAGCCCATCATCCATCGCCGACTTCCGGTTCCCTAAGAAATTAGTTTTCCCATCTCTATGATTGCACCTATCCGCCACCTTACAACCTTTCTTTGCTTCTTTCACAAGAAGTTAATTTGCCCATTAAAATCACATGTAATTGGTATCGGTTTGCTATTTATGTGTGAGCCTATCGAATAATGTGTTGTTTTCAATGTCGTCATGTCATATATTTTGTATTGGTTACAATATCAAATAAGAAGCATGTATGAATATGACATGTATATACGAGTGTTTGGGACACATATGATATGATAAGCTAATAGAAACATGACGAGTTAGAATATTTACATGTTTGCTATACGTACAGGAGAGTGACATGTGTTGGAAATTTTGTATAGCAAAATGACTTTTTCCTATTTGTGGGTTTGTGTTCTACGTTGGAAGGGCTTCGTAACGAACTAAACCACGTCCAAAACGGAGCTAAGATGAATGAGATATCGATGCTCAAAGTTTGGTGTTTGAAACTTGAATGCTGAAATAAGTGGGAAAGTGGCACCTTGTCCCACATCGGATGAGAGATGGAACTTAAAGGGGTATTTAAGTGGGATCTCTCCATCCTTATTGCTTCATAGAAGCACTCACTAGTGTACTCGCGAAGGGTGCGGAGCACCCTAACTAGCCCACGCGCGTGCGTGGCGTGGGCGATGAGGCAAAATGTGGCGCTTTGATGGCGCACTTTCCACTTTTGACCGCGCGCGCGTGGTGAAACACAAGGGTTGCAAGGACCAAGTGGTTGGTGATGTGGGATGCATGCGCATGACCCTGTTGGGTCCGCGCGCAGTCGCGCATGACGTGGCAGTCATGCGCGCACGCGCGCGAGTACACATGGCATGAAGGCGCGCGGTTGCGCGCATGGTGCATGGGCCTGATGTGACGTGCGCGGCGCACCAAAGTGAGCCAAAACGGCACGACTATGTGGCGTGCTCGTAGAGGCTCACAGGTGACGTGGCACACGCGCGCAGGCGCGCATGGACCTGAGTGAGCATGGCGCACGCGCGCATGGCAGTGAGCCAAGTGGAAGCACCGCGCATGAGGGTGCAGACCTGCGCGCGCACCAGTGTGTCTTGCGCGCGCGCGGAAGCTTCCTGCTGCAGTTAATGACAGTGCACTTACATTCAGCATTTGAAACTGACGAAGTTAATGCGTTTGACTGAGAATTAAGTGACGAATTAAAGTGCATTAAAGACGTCTAATGCAGTTTAATTCTCCATTTAATTCGTTTTTTCAGTTTCGCCTAGACATGCAACTATAAATAGGGTGCTACCCTATTGCAGAAAAGAAACCGAAACACACAACGCTATCTTCTTCCTCTCTCACAGAAATCTTTATCTTCTTCAAGAGTTCGAGGTACACCTTCGGGTTGGAGTCAAGACCGGCAGTGCAACTGCTTGCGGTTGTTGTATCTTGGAAACAAATGTGTTCTCCTGGGAGACACGAAATTGGTTTTAAGGGACCCGTGTCTAACACGATCCTCAGCCAAGAACAGTTTTTCTGTTCGAGTTCTTTGTTCTTGTTTTTCCTTTTTCAGTTGTAGTTGTACTTTTCTTTCAGTTGTAATTGAATTGTTTTAGTTTTCATTATGTTATTTCTGTAATTCAAGTTAATAAAAAGGAATTTTATTTATTTTACACGAACGGATTCCTACAATCTTAAAACAATTTTTTTTAAAACACCGTTCGTGTAGAATCACAAACATATTCTGCTGTGAATTCGAACCAGTTTTGAATTCATACAGTTGTGTTTTAAAAAAATAGATTTTCTTTTCTCTGTTTTGATTCAAAGTAGCGACTTTGTCAAAAAAGAACTCTGTTTCTACTCCTTTCTGTCGCTGAGTTCTAAAAACCTACTGTTGTAGTCTTCAAAGTTGGACTTAGAAGCTGCGCGGTGGTTTCAAAAACTCTTTACATTGGATAAATAATAAATTAGCACATTTATTATTTTATTAACTTGGTTTTGTGGAACTTTTCAGAATGTCAACTGAAAATACCAACGTCAACGTCGTTGTCGGTACCCCTGCCAACACTGTGGGAGCGTCCACAGTGGCGAATCATGCTGAACGACCCGAGAAGTTCTCGGATTTCCACTTCAAGAGGTGGCAACAGAAGATGTTCTTCTACTTGACCACCATGAACCTTGCGAGGTTCTTAACGGAGACCGTTCCCTAACATGCGGAAGGGGAGACTGATGCTCAGGCTCTGAGCGCGGTAGAGGCATGGAAGCACTCGGACTTTTTATGTCGAGGCTATGTTCTCAATGGTCTCTCGGATGCCTTGTATAATGTGTACTATAATATCAAGACTTCCAAAGAATTATGGGAGTCTTTGGAGAAAAAGGGCAAAACGGAGGATGCGGGAACAAAGAAATTTGTTGTCGCCCATTTCTTGGACTTCAAAATGGTTGATAACAAGACTGTTATGAACCAAGTCCAAGAGTTACAAATTATACTTCATGACATCCATGCTGAGAGTATGGTACTCAGCGAGACATTTCAAGTGGCAGCCATGATCGAGAAATTACCTCCTACTTGGGTGGACTTTAAGAATTATCTTAAACACAAGCGAAAGGAAATGTCAATTGAGGATCTTGTCGTCCGTCTTCGTATAGAAGAGGACAACAGGGTGGCCCTAAAAGGCACCATTTTGCAAGCTTCGGCTAAAGCAAACATGGTGGAATTTAGGGAGTCCTCAAAAGGCAAGAAAGGCAAGGGTAAAAACAACAACAAAGGGAAAGCAAAGGTTAATAACCTTGGACCGAAAAAGGGGGCTGTGAAAAAGAAGTTTGCGCCTTTCCAAGGTACTTGTTACAACTGTAACGAGACGGGGCACCGTGCTAACCAATGCAAGAAACCTAAGCGTGAGCGTGCGCATATGGTTGATAAGGATGGTATGCCTCTAATCGCAGTGATAACCGAGGAAGCGGCTATGATTGAAGAAGTCAACGCAATGGGTGAAAACCCAAAAGGATGGTTCGTTGACATGGGTGCAACCCGCCATGTTTGTGGAGACAAGGCTCTTTTCTCTACATTCAAGGAAGCATCGGGTGAACAAAAGCTTTATATGGGAAATAAAGCTACCGCAAGCATCAAAGGGGAAGGCACGGTCATCCTGAAGATGACTTCTGGCAAGGAGTTGACCTTGACCAAAGTGCTTCATGTTCCAGAGATACGGAAGAATCTCGTATCGGGATGGATGCTCAACAAGTTTGGATTTCGTCTAGTGTTTGAATCGGACAATTTTGTCTTGTCTAGGCGTGGAACTTTTATTGGAAAGGGCTACGCCCTTAATGGAATGTTTAAAATGAATGTTTCGGTTGTAAACGAAAACAAGAATATGAATGAAAAATGTTTCTTCTACTTACATGATTGAGACTTCTAATGTTTGGCATGGTAGACTAGGACATGTAACTTTTAATTCTTTACGCCGTTTAATTAAATTAAATTTGATACCAACATTCCATATCGAGTCCAATCACAAATGCGAGACATGTGTTGAATCCAAACTTACGAGATCGTCGTTTAAATCGGTTGAACGAATAACCACTACTAGAAAATTGGACAATTGTGACCAAAATTTGCTACCGAAAAAAATGGTCGCAAATTTAGCCACCGATTTGCCAGGAAAATTAAAACAGGTGTATTTATCATGATACGGTAGCAAAGTGGTTGCAATTTTTGCCACCTTTTTATTTTCGGTGGCAATTTATGAGAAAAATACGCAAAAGCATGAAAAATAAAAATATATTTGTTAATTGTGACCATTTTATCGGTGACAACATGAAAATTCAAATAGGCGGGTTATTTTTTTAGTGGATGTGCATGCTTTAAAAGTCAATTAATTATGTATAACCCGATCAAAAAACACACAAACAGACGTCTCTCTCATCATCCTCCACCTGGGTTTAGGGTTTCAATTAGAGTATTTCGATCGATCTGAAACCCTAATTCACCATCCAAAATGTCTCAAACTGGAAAATTAATGCACAATCTGGACCAAAACAGCACGAAGATCCTCAATCTCACTGTCCTCAAGAGGATGGATCCGTACATCGAGTAGATCTTAATCACCGCTGCTCACGTCACATTCTACGAGTTCAACGTCGACCTCAATCAATGGGTAAATTCATGTTTTTAGCTTTGATTATGGTTAATTATGGTCCCAATTTTGTTAATTTTCTAATGAATGGAATGACAATGTGAATGTTGACTCATTTTTCACATCATATGCAGTCTATGCTCGTTCGTGGAATGACCTGTACCGTTTCGACGCGAACCGCTTAGACGCGAACCGTTTCGACACGAACCGTTTCGACCAATACCATTTCGAACCGACGCGAACCATTTCGACCCGTACTGTTTCGAACCGACGCGAACCATTTCGACGCGAACCATTTTGACCCGTACCGTTTCGAATCGAAATGAAATGTGCAAGAACTTTCCTTGCGTTATTGAAAGACTGCACATGCAGATAAGAACACATCAAGATGGTGCCAGTGGCAATTATTTTTTCATTCTTTATATATTTGTAGTTATTTTTTCAACTTTAAGTTAGAATCCCACTTTTCCTTTAGCAAATTACGAGTGTTTCCTGGTAAAAATGCAGCCTTCTCTTAACCAAAGTAATTCTTTCAAAAATCCTTACTTTGTTTTTTTCGCTTTAGTTTGTGTTTATTTGATTTGTGTGGGATTGTTGTGACCAGAGCAGCAAATTATGGACCAAAAAACATGGCTTTGGAAGAAAAGATATGCCAAGAAGTCAATCGACGCAAACAGTGAATCTGAAAATGAGGCAGAGGGTATTCTAGTAGCTAATTTACTTCATTTGATTAAAAATATTTTGTTTCGATTAGTTTCTGTTGATTTTAGTGAAATCAGTTTCGGTGATTGTTTCAGCGGATTGTGAATTCAGTTGATTGTTTCGATTAGTTTTAGTTTTTTTTAAGAACAAAATCAGAACATCGATATCAGATCTGTTTCGTGTATGTTTAAATCGGCTGAAAGAATATTTTGAATCGATGATCAGATCTGAACTAGTTTCAGTTTGATGATTAAGATCTGAGTTTGGTTCGAAGAAGGAACTAAATCAAAGAAAATCTAGTTATACACGCGCATCACGGCTTATTTTGTCCAAAGGAAAGAATAGTGAATCTGTTGAAGGGATTACTGGCAGCTTGTCACTACATTTAGTGCGGAAAATGTGTACTACGTTACAAGCAAACGGTAAGTATCTTTCTGTTCCGTAATTCAAGTGTGCAATTCAGATACAGTAGTATGCAAAATATTCCTTGTATTGTTGTGATATTTGTTAGTCACCTTTTTACGATTTCTATGCAATGGCCCTCTTCAGATTCGGTAGTATGCAAACCACCACCACCGCCGGTTCAGATGAACCGTTGAAGCTCGCTCTAGCAATGGCTCTTCTTCGTTCTAAGCTCGTGAACAAAACTTCTGAAACTTCTCATCCTCCATCTGATACCTCCAGTTCTGCAGCTCTCAAATGGAAACGCAAGGTACATCCTCTCATCTCTTCCCATTCACAACGTATGGATCTTGCAGAAACCGTCAGCTGAATCGAAATTAGCTTCGATGAACGATTTGAACAAACCTTCAGTTGAATCGAAATTATCTTCGAATTAGGTCAAAGTGACGTCACTGAGTTGTTATTGACTTATTGCATAGTTTGTGATGATCCTGTGAACATTTAGGGCTTCTGTTTGTATTTATAAGTTATAATATCTTCCTCTTGCAAAAACTATCAGGTGAATCTGAATTAGCTTCAAGTTAGGTTAAAGTTACATCACTGAGTTGTTGTTGTTATTGACTTATTGTGAAGTGAATGGTCATTTCACGACTAAACAACAAGACGAATACGAATAGAGGCCCAAATGTATTTGTTTATTGGTGATGTGTACAACCTGTTTGATAAAATGTTTGTGTAAAACTTTGATATTTTGTTAGTTTCTTTTTAACTTAAAAAATATTAAGGAAAAGTGTATGGGTTGGGCGATGGTAGTGACCCGTGTTTGCATAGCAAAGGAAAGAAGCCTTGATCCCAAGACTAGCTGTGTCTTTTTCGACTAGTGAGTTGTTGCCTAGCCTTGGTCACTGAACTCAGAAGACCCTGAGGTATTTTTAATCCTTTTAGACTAATAACTTTTGTGCATTTGTATCATTTCCCACTGTTATTATGTTTGTTTGGTTTGCGATGCTTGTTTTCTATTGTTAGGTTTGATGCTCTTAAATTAGTAAGAATGTTAAGGAATTTCATATTGATTTGATTACACCTTCTTTACGGGTTGTTTCCAACAAAAAATGTTTTTAAAATTAGTATAATTTCCTTCTTAATATGTAAACAAACTGGAACATGCTATTAGCTTCTAGCACTTGAATTGTAGCTCACAATTGTATTTTGTTTTCTTTACAACCGACTTGACCCATTATTACTTTTCGTTAAATTCTGATTTCATGATTCTATTTATTGGTTGTTTTGTAGATTGAAAAGTTGAACTTAGTTATCAAGGAGCTCGTTAAGGAGAAAGATGAAGAAAAAGAAAGGTTTAATAGAATTATTGCGGGATTGTTGGCTGAAAAAGAAAAAAAGATAAGGTGGATAAAGATGCTATGCTTGATATGATGTCACAAATTGAAGCTATGTTAATAGCTACAGTTCGAAGATAGGTTATAAAACACTTGGTTTTGAATGTTTAGATGTTTATCTTATTAGTGCAATTTTAGTTATTTTATGTTTTAGTTGGTATTTTTTATGTGCTTTTGAAAACGAGATGTTTTATATAATTTTGGGATTTTATTAGACTTTTTTATATTATTTGTAGCTTTATTGATATGTATTTTGATGAAAATAGCAGGGAGAAAAAAAAAACCCTGAATTAAACCAATATTTCAAACCAAACCAATATTCGGTAAATGGTAGCAAATAACTATACCAAGGCAGTCACAACTCGGTCGCAAATTATGTAAAAAATGGTGGCAATATCGGTGGCTAAATGGTATCAAAACTCGCAAATTGTGAAAAAAATGGTGGCTAAATGGTGGCAATATCGGTGGCTAAATGGTATTAAAACTCGCAGATTGTGTAAAAAATAGTGGCTAAATGGTGGCAATATTTGGCTAAATGGTGGCAATATAGGTGGCTAAATGGTATCAAAACAGTGGCTAAATGGTGGCAAACTCGGTGGCAAACAAGGCGGAGCGTAGCAAACATGAAGCGGTGGCAAATAATTTTGACCAATTTTGTGGTGGTAAAAATAAGGTAGCAAAATATAAAAATGGTGGCTATTTGGTGGCAATAGGGCAATTGACACGGGTGTTTTTGTCACTGTATTTTCGGTGGCAAACTGGTGACAACAAAGAAATTGCTACCATTTTGTAACCCAAAATTACATGACAAAAACCATGTTTTCTAGTAGTGAACCGAACCCCTTGATTTAATTCATACTGATGTGTGTGATTTAAAAGCGGTTCCCACGCGTGGAGGAAATAAGTACTTCATCACGTTTATTGATGATTGTACGAAATATTGCTACGTGTATTTACTAAAGAGTAAAGACGAAGCAATAGAGAAGTTTATCTTGTAAAAAACAAAGTTGAGAATCAACTTAAAAAGAAGATAAAAGCTTTAAGAAGCGATCGAGGAGGTGAATATGTTGCACCTTTTGCGGATTTATGCGCAAAAAGTGGCATTGTACATGTGTGTACACCTCCTTATTCTCCACAATCAAATGGCGTTGCGGAACGTAAGAACCGCACATTGAAAGAAATGATGAACGCCATGTTGATAACCTCGGGAGTGAACCGAGAAATGTGGGGGGACGCCATTCTCTCAGCAAACTATCTTTTGAACAAGATACCTTTGAAAAATAGGGACGAAATTCCATATGAGTTATGGAGAAAAAGGAAGCCATCGTACAAATACTTGAAAATGTGGGGGTGCCTAGCTAAGGTGATTGTACCACCTCCTAAGGCTCTTAAGATAGGACCCAAAACTGTTGATTGCATTTTCATTGGATATGCACATCAAAGTAGTGCGCATCGTTTTCTTGTACATGAGTCCAAGAATCCCGATGTACACAAACACACTATCATGGAGGCAAATCCTAACGTCATCTCGTACTTTGAAAATGTGTTTCCTATGTTAGGTCAAACACAAGCGACTTCATCAACAGCGGCTGATGAAGCGGGTCCAAGTTCGTCTACATGGTTAGATGAACCAGGTCCAAGTTCATCTACATGGGTAGATGAGGCAGGTCCGAGTTCGTCTACAAGGTTAGATGAAACTCATGAACGACCTGAGGTCGAGGAGGGTGAGCTTAGACGAAGTAAACGACAAAGGGTTGAAAAATCATTTGGTCTAGACTTCATGAGCTACATGGTTGAGGGTGAGCCCAATACCTACCGCGAGGCGGTTACCTCCGCAGAAGGACCTCAGTGGCAAGAAGCAATCAAGAATGAAATTGATTCTATATTGCAAAATCATACTTGGGAGTTAGTAGATCTTCCACCTGGTTGTAAACCACTTGGATATCGTTGGATATTCAAAAGGAAGATGAAAGCCGACGGAAGTATTGATAAATACAAGGCAAGGTTAGTGATCAAAGGATTTAGAAAAAGGAGGGTCTAGACTAATTTGATACTTACTCGCCTGTAACGCGAATAACCTCTATTCGATTGGTTCTTGCAATTGCGGCTCTAAGAAATTTGGAAGTTCACCAAATGGATGTAAAGACCGCATTTCTAAATGGTGATTTAGAAGAAGAAATTTACATGGAACAACCTGAGGGTTTTTCCGCCCCTGGAACAAGGGTAAAGTATGTAAATTGGTCAAGTCTTTGTATGGCTTGAAGCAAGCTCCAAAACAATGGCACCAAAAGTTTGATCATGTCATGATTAACAATGGTTTCAAAATAAATGAGTGCGACAAGTGTGTTTATTTTAAACACACGCCAAGAGGTTATGTGATTTTATGTCTTTATGTAGATGATATGCTTATCATTGGGAGTAATGATAACATGGTGAACTCAACGAAAGACATGTTGAAAGCGAGGTTTGACATGAAAGACATGGGTCTCGCGGATGTGATTCTTGGAGTTAAAATCACTAGAACCCAAAATGGTCTTGTGTTGAGTCAATCTCACTATGTGGACAAGATCCTTGGGAAATTCAATTCAGATGATACGAGTATAGCTCGATCTCCAATTGATAATACCCAACGCCTAAGGAAGAATAGAGGCGAGAGTGTTTCTCAGTTAGAGTACTCAAGGATCATTGGCAGTCTAATGTATCTAATGACATGTACTAGACCCGACTTAGCGTATGCTGTGAGCAGGCTAAGTAGATACACGAGTAATCCAAGCAAGGATCATTGGAAAGCTATCACGAGGGTGCTTAGATACATAAGATACACAAGAGACTATGGATTGCATTATACCCGTGATCTAGCAGTGATCGAAGGATACATTGACGCAAACTGGATATCGGATATAAAGGATCACAGATCCACAAGTGGTTACGTGTTTACACTTGCGGGCGCGGCTATAGCTTGGAAATCTTCCAAGCAAACGGTTATAGCGAGATCCAGAATGGAATCTGAATTCGTCGCATTAGATAAAAGCGGGGAAGAGGCGGAGTGGCTACATCAATTTGTGGAAGATATTCCAAGATGGCCAAAGCCGTTGACGGCGATCTGCATACATTGTGACAATCAGTCTGCTCTTGCTAGAGCACAAAGCATGATGTACAATGGCAGATCAAGGCACATTCGACGTAGACACAACACGGTACAACAACTTATCTCAACGGGTGTTATCTAAGTTGACTATGTAAGGTCAAATGAGAACATTGCGGACCTGTTAACAAAAGGCTTAAGCACAGATAAGGTGTATAGGTTGTCAAGAGGAATGGGACTAAAGCCCATAGATGAAGGGAATATGAGGGAAACCTAACCTAGTTGACTGGAGATCCCAAGATCTAGGTTCAATAGGCAAACTTAATCATAAACCCAAAGGGAGTCACTGTGGGGGGTGCCCCCAAAAATCAATAAAGGGAGTTGTATACTTCCTAGTCCATTCCAATCAGTGACATGAAGGAAAGGTTAAGCATGTTGAGGTTATGGATTTTGATGAAATTCAAATTAACCTTAATGCTTTTAATGATTCAGAGGAATCACCTGTGTTAGAGAGAAGTGGGGTCGCTTTGAATGGATTTGTGGGGAGGCGCAAATCCTAGAGCTCTCGCAGAACCAGGAACGTGCTCCATGACCATAAACGGACACAACCATGAGGTCTTGACTCGACTAGGGAGAGTATTGTGTGAATGTATATTGTCGCCTACATAAATGGGGGATTGTTCACGTACACCGCGTCTACAAGACCCTAGGTGTAACACCTCGAAAAATTTCGTCCAATAATGTCTTGACACGTGTCATAAGGTTCCGTTATGTGAAAACATACTTTAGAGGGACTAAAAGTGACAAACAGTGAAAACTATGGAACGTAAGGGTCCAAAGTGTCAACAATGGATAAATAGGCTCTATGATAACCCCACATAATGTTTATAACCTTTAACGGATGGTTCATGGATCATACGACGCGGAAATTGCCCAAAAAGTGAAGTATTGTAAACTATAGGGGCCAAAAGTGTCAACATGTTTAATTTATACCTCTGAGTGAACTTTTGGCAGACCCGAAGCTTAGTATAGCTAAAATATACTCACTAGAATATGTGGTAAAAATTTCATGAAGTTTCGTCAACGTATGAGAAAGTTATGGCCAAAACCGTACTTAAGGGACTAGAAGCGTCAACGTCGAATTTCAGGGCTTTTCGGTTGAGCGCAAAGTTATCCGAGGGCATTACCATGTTGGTAAAAGTCCTAAGGTCCATAAAAACCAAGTTTGGGGGTTTACGGGTCGAGAAAAGTAGCCGAAACAGCACGTTCAAGCTCAGGGACCAATTCTGTCAATACACGAAAGTTGTTTGGCTGAAACAGGGGTCAGGCGACCCGCCTGGGAAAGCCCAAGCGGGCCGCGTGGGTTGCCCAGCGACAGAAATCGTGTTTGGGTCAGATTTGGGTCCGATTTTGAGTTGCTAACAGCTGGTCTTGCCTCCAATTGCACCAATTAAGAGCCATGCATGCCTACCATCAACAGTAAACCTCAGAATCTCAGCTTTAAATCCGAATTTAGCTCATTTCTTGACATTTACAATAGTGAACAAGAACACCAAGACTTGCAAGAGCTCTCAAAGCTTCTCTGGAGATAATCTGAGCATCAAGGCCAACTTCTAGTGTCCACTAAACATCTTTAGGACTCTTGTAAGCCTTCAATTCGTTCTTTAATCCGTTTTTGCTTTGATTATTAGTAAAAGTCAAACTGGGTGTTCATAACCTTTGACTTTCTGATTAAACGGATTTCTTTCAGTAATTTCTCGAATTGAAACTTGTTATAGATTGGTATTTATGTGGGAAACAAACCCTCTAAAGGGTACTAACTGATTCCCACTACATGCATGCTTAATGTCGAGTCAAACCTATTTCTAAAAAGTCAACAGAAGCGATTTTTGTGAAAAATGACATGATTAATGATATAGATGACATGCAACCTGATTGATCATTAAAAATGACTTGTAATACATATAAGAATGTGTTCTAATCATCATCAACTCGACAATCTATAGTATAGCCACGAATCGGAACCGAAAGTCTTGTAAAACGGTTATTTCGTAGACTATCGATTCGGATTCGTACATGCATGTTCGAGATCTGTATTGGATAGCATTTTTGACTATTTTTATTGTAGTTAAACTTTCTGGAATTTTCTTTGATTGAGTCTATGTTTAGCCTATTCGAATGCATGTTTCCGGTTTATGCATAAAGTTGACTATTTTGCCCTTTTTGATTTAAAACGGGATTTTTGGAAAAGTGAAAGGATAGAAATCTTTATTTTTATTATATAAACTTGCACCGAAAGTTTCGGATCAGTTGGTGGTCCAGATTGTGAGTTATGGCCATTAGCGTAAAACTATATTATAAATTTACATAAACGGTCCTTTTTGCGTAGAACCCGTTTCTGGCCACATTTTGGTACAAAACTTTTTACCAACTGATTATATATAATATTCTGGGAATTTTGATGATTTTTAATTAATTTTTGGCTGAACGGATCCTCGATCACCTAGCCATTTCGGCTTATGTCGGTTTTGACCGTTTTAGCCATAAAAAGAGTTTTACACATCCTTTTGACCCGAAACCTTTTTCTACTGATTTTATATGATGAATAAAGTATGATAAGACTTCTGGAAATATAAAAATCTCAGATTTTATTTGAAGACCCGAAAACGCCCTTGAATCGCATATTTAGCGTTCTTAGCGCATAGTAAGCGTTGTACTTGTTTTAAACCTATAAGACTTATACCTACTGATGTAAATTACATATTTTCATATAATAACAGTAAGTATAATATTTTGAACTCAGGTTTCCAGTTTTGGCGTTTTTAGCCCTTGTGAAATTACTAAATTACCCCTATGGTGCATAGTTTGGTTTTAAATGATATATTTGACATATGGGTCATACCCTACTGGTATAATATGTTATATTAAGTATATTTACTGTAGGAACCAGACCCGAAACTCAGATTTCTAATTTTATCCTTTTATTATCCTTTAAATGACCAAAATGCCCTTCTAAGGCATAAATTGAGTTTAAAATTATCCCGGGCAATATAGGACATAACTTACTGATATAATATCATATTCTAAGCATATTAATTCAGGGAACTTGCATTTGAATCTTTTGGCTACCCGTATCGCCCTTTTCGCGTTCGGTTCGGTTTACGTAACTAGTTTGCGTAAATTGACCGAAACGGGTCAAACGATATCATTTTTATTTCAAAATCCAGAATGTATTTAGTATACCCATATTATACAAGTATTCAAACTTGTCGGGTCTAAATCACATTCTATCCGGTCTTTCGCTTAATCGTGCGTAAACCGTATCACTCCTAAAACTAACCGGTCAAAGCTTAGGCTTAAATAAAAGACCCGTTAGGAATCTAATAGGTTAATTATAAACCTTTGTTCCAGATTAGGAAGCCCGGTAAAAGCTATCAACACTTATCGTTTGTGACTTATACTTGCTCAGGTAAATACATTTTGACTTATTTTCCCTATACGGGCTTGGGGTACGGTATTTAAAATACCGCTTGATCGGGCGCACAAGTCCTGCTCCTTATAGGTGTTCAGTCTTGAATAGCTTGTGCGACTTCGTTTAAACAGTTTTGTCTTACTTAAAGGCTTTGGGGGGTTATTGACCATGTCCCGGATATCCTTGGCATTATCTTACGAGATGGCCACGACCAGAGCACGGGGCGTAGGCGTACACCCGTCGTGTATAACTCTTTAATGTGGTGTGTCAATTAAATCTCTAGCCCGGACAGTAGATCCCGGGCCACCAGAGATATAAGTGCATGTAATTCGTTCACAAGTTTATATTATATAATTATCCCAAGTTAATAAAAATATTTATGCCTTGTGCATTTAAATAAATTTTCAATCATTTTCAAAATGAGTCAGTCGATTTGTATTTACCAGTGTAAACTGACGTATTTTCCCAAAAGATTAAGTGCAGGTACTATACGGAAATAGGCTGGCTGTTTCCTAGAGAGCGTCCACGATAGTCTCGCAAACTCGGACGACATTTATCTGTTGAACTATTTATTTCTATTTTTATTTGATCCGCCTGTGGATCCATTTCAACTACTGTGATATCTATTATTACACTTTATTTAAAAGTTGAAATGTTTCTATTCTGCTTCCGCTGTGCATTATTATATTGTGTTGATTGTCTATGACGATGCCAACTACGTCACTGTACCCCACACCGGGCCCACCGGTGACACGTGGAAATCGGGGTGTGACAGGTTGGTATCAGAGCCAACGCTGAGTGAATTAAACACTATCCTAATGTGTTTAATCTCAGTTACACAATTGCACATTCCTCGATTTTCGAGTCTAGACAAAGAACTTAGGAAATGTTCAACATTTCGTTTAATTTATTTTTAATTATTATTGCATTGTCTTATATATATGTTGTGCAACTTGTTTGATTTTTGACAGGATCAGGATGCCGCCAAGGATGAGAGGTCGTGGAGGATTTCCTACATCGCACGATCATGAGGCTGGTCCCTCACATAGACGAGCACCATCCGCCACGCACCACACAGTCGCCAACGACCTTTGGAGGTCTTTTGCCGAGCCTGCTAGGCATTCGGTTTCCGCGAGCACTTCTCCGTCATTACCCCACTCGTTTGGGCCCCATTCGGAGAACGGGCCCCATGATTCGCTTGGATCATACATACCGTTGCACCAGTCACCGCACCAGCATCCAGCGCCAGCCTACCAGGGTTTGTATAACCCTAATGCTTATGTGGAGGAGCCAGTGGGCCATAGCCCACTTGGACAGGAGGACCACTTTTCTGGTGGTCACGGGATGGACGTGGACGAGGAGACGGACCCTTCGCTCCCACCATCAGGTACACCAAACCACCCGATTGAGATATCGGATGGGTCGCCATACACAGGATCACCATTTAATGGTGTGGACAGCTTCCAGGAGAGGTTCAAGCAGCACGATTGGTACTTCACCCCTAGCCACAACTCTCCTATGCTTCAGTCACTCCATGGTACTCCGATGCTCCAATCGCTCCATGGTTCGCCGGTGCACTCACAGCACCACTCGCAGCAGCAGCAGCTCCAGCAGCAGCCGCCTCTACCGCAGGACCTATCTGAGGCCCTGTGGCGTGACGTGATCACTCCGTCACCACCGCCGCCACCAGTTTTACCTCCTCCGCCTCAGAGGCCGAGGAGGAATGCGCGTATATCTACGCGCGGAGGGATTCGCATAGGCACCCCTCCACGTGTTAGTAGCAGCCGCTACACGTCTCTACCCGGGGAGTCTGAGACAGGGGAGTCTCAGCATCCCGTATCGGAGGTTACTTCTGTTCCGATCCCGCCTCTGCCGCCGCAGAATTTTGGAGAGCCGATTCCGGCTTATGCTAGTGCCGCTCAGTTCAACCCGTTCGAGCAGGTATTCCCTCAGGGTTATGATTACACGGGAGACCCTTATTGGCAAGCTGCCAACTTCAGCTCACTCCCACATAGTGGTCCACTTGGAGACCCTTGGGCTGCTGGCCCATCCACTTTTGGTTACCCTCCGGGTTACCAGCAGCCACCGCAGCCGCAGCCTTACCAGCCGCCGCAGCCGCAGCACTACCAGCCACCACCACCGGCGCCTATGATGTCGCCGCCGCAGGTTCAGGAGATCCTGCAGGGGATTGATAGCATGCGACGCGAGTTTCAGCACAATATGCGAGAGGGTCGCCGACGCACCAGTGGCATGTTTAAGAAGGTATTTGATTTGCTCAAGGGTAAGAGCAAGAAGGATCGTTGAATCCTTCGATTATCATTTCATGTACTCATGTCCCTGCGTGGACATTTATTCCAGTACTCTACCCCTGCGTGGGTATATCTATCTTTCTCTACCCCTGTGTGGGTATGTTATCCTGTTAACCCCTGCGCGGGTTTGTTTTATTTTATTTTGTTATTGTTGTACTTGTTTAGCCCCTGCGCGGGCATGTTATTCATGCTAATTATGTTATTTCAAAGTCCCGTTTAGGGCATAGATGTACTCGTACTTTATTAAAATTTAAATGGTTAATTTGAATTTATCATTTTATTTATATGCATGAATATAATATTAAATAATGGAAAATATCAATTTTTTTATTTGATTTGCCATTTTATAAGAATCTTAGTAAGGTATAACCTAGCCTGAATGCCTTATTAACAGGCCTGGCCCTGATGGTAAAACCTGGTTGAAAGGATTCAACTCCCTGTTAACATCTGAGAACATGTTACCATTCTGGCTAAGCGTGATCTGTAGAATCACACAAGCCACCCTTTTTAATAAATTATCTACAGATTATATCTGTATACAAGTCTATTAATGACTTGATACCTACGGGTTATGACTATGTCATATAGTGGCAGTTGTGGTCTATGACTCCCTGCCTAGTAAAGAAATATCTACAGATTTTATCTGTACACAAGTCTATTAATGGCTTGATACCTACGGGTTATAACTATGTTATATAATGACAGTTGTGGTTTATGACTCTCTGTCCAGTAAAGGATTATTGTTTAATTATGCAATTTATAGTCCTATAAAAATCTAAATTTATAATTTAGTAATTGTCCATGTGACTAGGCCTATGGTGCCAATATATATATTTTCATTCCTTGATTGCTAATAAGAGCCTGAATGAATTTATTAAATTAACTGCTAAGGTTTTTGATACCATGGTTAATAAATCGTCTAGAACGATAATACTGTTAGGTTCTAAATAAGACCCTGTCCTTTATTGTAGCTTAAAGCTACGATGGCCAAATCGGAAGAAACCAACAGTCATTCTGGGGAACGCTCAGATAATGCAAAGATTCACGTTACCGGTGCAGAGTTGCAAGCACTGATTGATAATGCTGTCGCCAAGGCTATGGATAGGCAGTTCAGAGAATCTAGTGGTACTCAGAGTAGAACCCGCTCAGTGACGCATGTCAAGGCTAAGACTCATTCTGGGGCTCATAGTAAGCCGCCGTCTAAAAAGAGTGAGCCAAAGAAAGTCGAGGATGATAATCATTCCTCCAACCACAGCAGCGTCCCAAAGCAGGAGATTGAACTGAAACGTGACACGTACAGCAGGTCCTGTACGTACAAATACTTTGTATCTTGCAAGCCCAGAGATTTCACTGGGGAAAAAGGAGCCGTCGACTGCATGACGTGGATTGACGAGATGGACACTGTAGTTGATATCAGCGGGTGTGCTGATAGGGACGTCGTGAAGTACGTGTCCCAGTCATTCAAAGGAGATGCGTTAGCATGGTGGAAGTCACTCCTACAAGCTGCCGGTAAGGCCACACTGTACGGTTTGTCATGGGAACAGTTTGTGGCCCTGATTAAAGAGAACTTCTGTCCGCAGCACGAGGTCGAGCGAATTGAATCGGATTTTGTATCCTTAGTCATGAAGAACCTCGATTGTCAAGCGTATCTTACTACGTTCAACACGCTGTCTCGTTTAGTGCCTTACTTGGTGACCCCGGAGCCGCGTAGGATTGCTCGATTCATTGGGGGTCTGGCACCGGAGATAAAGGCTAGTGTCAAAGCTTCAAGACCTACTACATTTAGATCCGTAGCTGATCTATCCCTCTCCCTCACTCAAGACGTGGTTAGATTGAGAGCCATGAAGAGCTCTGAGGAGAACAAACGGAAACGTGAGGATGACACCTCACGAAGATCTGAAAAGCGACATAGAGGGAACAACGACCACAGGAAAGGGTCGGGGTCTAGGAAAAATGATCATCAGTCGGGTGAGAAACCCAGATGCAAGATCTGCAGGAGGCACCACTTTGGGAGGTGTCGGTTGGAAACGAAATCCCAGTCTTTCGAGAAACGTTGTGGGATCTGCAAGTCCACAGATCATAAAGCTGTGGATTGCAAGAAGATGAAGGATGCAACGTGTTTTGGTTGCAACGAAAAAGGTCACATTCGGCCCAACTGTCCAAAGTTTGCAAAGAAGGCCGAGGAAGGGAAGAAGACTAATGCGAGAGTCTTCAAAATGGACGCAAAGGAAGCAGTCCTTGACGATAACGTCATTACCGGTACGTTTCTTGTAAACGATATTTTCGCTAGGATTTTGTTTGATTCGGGGGCTGATAAGTCGTTTGTAGATAATAAGTTTTGTAAACTGTTGAACCTTCCTGTTAAAACCTTAAGCGTGAAATATGAGGTGGAACTAGCCGATGGAACCATAGAAACCGCCTCGACTGTTCTAGATGGATGTGTTATATCCATTAGGAATCATTCTTTCCCGCTATCCTTGCTTCCCTTTAAGCTAGCTGGATTCGACATAGTATTAGGCATGGATTGGTTGTCGAGTAACCAAGCCCAGATTCTGTGCAATAGAAAGCAGGTGATAGTGAAGACTCCGTCTGGTGAGTCACTTACTATTCAAGGAGATACCCAGCATGGATTGCCGGAGCAAGTGTCCATGCTCAAAGCATCCAGATGCATGCAGAAGGGATGTGTCATTTACATGGCACAAGTTACCATAGATGAGCCGAAGCCGAAGATTGAAGATATTCCTGTTATTTCGGAATACCCTGAGGTATTTCCTGAAGAACTACCCGGATTGCCGCCGGATAGACAAGTAGAGTTTCGGATAGATATCATTCCAGGTGCTGCACCTGTAGCAAGAGCACCATACAGATTGGCACCAACGGAGATGAAGGAATTGAGGACACAGTTGGATGAGCTTTTAGCCAAAGGTTTTATTAGACCTAGCTCGTCTCCTTGGGGAGCGCCAATCTTGTTCGTTAAGAAAAAGGATGGTTCGATGCGTCTGTGCATCGATTACCGTGAGCTTAATAAGGTCACTATCAAGAATCGGTATCCGTTACCCAGGATCGACGATCTGTTCGATCAGTTGCAAGGAGCAAGTTATTTCTCCAAGATTGACCTGAGGTCGGGTTATCATCAGTTGAAGGTCAAGAATGAAGACGTACACAAGACCGCGTTTAGGACTCGTTATGGACATTACGAGTTCCTAGTGATGCCGTTTGGACTCACTAACGCACCAGCCGCGTTCATGGATCTCATGAATCGTGTCTGCAAGCCTTATTTAGATAAGTTCGTCATCGTCTTCATTGATGACATTCTTATCTACTCGAAGAGCCAAGCTGAACATGAGAAACACCTTCGTTGCATTCTCAAACTTCTGTATCAAGAGAAGCTTTATGCCAAATTCTCGAAGTGTGAATTTTGGCTCCGAGAAGTCCAATTCCTTGGACATGTAGTAAGCGAGCGTGGTATCCAAGTAGATCCCGCTAAGGTCGAAGCAGTCATGAATTGGCAGGAGCCGAAGACGCCAACGGAAATTCGCAGTTTCCTTGGGTTGGCAGGATATTATAGGAGATTCATCGAGAACTTCTCAAGGATTGCTGCGCCCCTAACTTCGTTGACCCGTAAGAAGATTAAGTTTGATTGGGGCCCTAAGCAGCAGGAATCCTTTGACATTCTGAAGCAGAAGCTAAGCAATGCGCCAGTGTTGACATTGCCCGATGGTATAGATGAATTTGTGGTGTACTGTGACGCATCACATACTGGCATGGGCTGTGTACTCATGCAGAAAGGCAAAGTCATTGCCTACGCTTCTCGACAGCTCAAGGTGCACGAGAAGAACTACACCACCCACGATTTGGAATTGGGTGCGGTTGTATTTGCTTTGAAGCTATGGAGACACTACTTGTATGGAACCAAGTGCATAATTTATTCGGATCACAAGAGTCTTCAGCATCTGTTCAATCAGAAGGAATTGAACATGCGTCAAAGGCGATGGATGGAAACTCTCAATGACTATGATTGCGAAATACGATACCATCCAGGCAAGGCAAATGTGGTTGCCGACGCCTTAAGTAGAAAAGAAAGGGTTAAACCAATCAGAATCAATGCCAAGCGCATTGAAATAAGAAATAACTTGAATGAAAGGGTGTTAGCTGCACAGAAGGAAGCTGTGCTGGAAGCTAACTATCCTGCAGAAAAGTTGGGAGTAACTGAGGAGCAGTTATCCCACGACAAGGATGGAATGTTACGACTAAACGGACGAATATGGGTTCCAATATATGGAGGACTTCGGGATGTTATCCTCCAGGAAGCCCACAGCTCTAAATATTCCGTTCATCCTGGAGCTGATAAGATGTACCAGGATTTGAAATCAAACTACTGGTGGATTGGTTTGAAAAAGTCCGTGGCCGAGTATGTGGCCAAATGTTTGACTTGTGCGCAAGTCAAGGCTGAGCATCAGAAGCCGTCAGGTTTGCTTCAGCAACCTGAAATTCCCAAATGGAAGTGGGAAATGGTGACAATGGATTTCATCACCAAGTTGCCGAAAACGAAAAAAGGAAATGATACCATATGGGTCATAGTTGACAGACTGACTAAGTCAGCTCATTTTCTACCCATCAAGGAGACGTATAGCTCAGATATGTTAGCACAATTATACGTCGATAAGATAGTAGCGCTACATGGTATACCTATATCTATTATCTCTGATAGGGATACTAGATATACGTCGCATTTTTGGAAGAGTTTCCAACAGTCGTTGGGCACTCGTTTGAATTTTAGTACGGCTTATCATCCTCAGACCGATGGTCAGAGTGAGCGTACTATTCAAACCTTGGAAGACATGCTTCGAGCATGTGCGATCGACTTAGGTGGTAGTTGGGATAAGCACCTACCACTGATTGAATTCTCCTACAACAATAGCTACCATTCCAGCATAAAGGCTGCGCCTTTCGAGGCCCTATACGGTAGGAAGTGTAGATCGCCCATTTGTTGGGCAGAAGTTGGAGATGTCCAGTTGTCTGGACCAGATATCGTCTTTGAGACGACAGACAAGATCGTACAGATCCGTGATCGTTTGAAAGCTGCCAGGGATAGGCAGAAAAGTTATGCGGATCCTAAACGCAAAGATTTTCACTTCGATGTGGGTGAAAAAGTATTGCTCAAAGTATCACCTTGGAAAGGTGTGATGAGATTTGGAAAGAAAGGCAAGCTAAGCCCGAGATATATAGGACCTTTCGAGATAATCGAACGTGTCGGGGCAGTCGCTTACAAGTTAAACTTGCCTGAAGAGCTTAGTGCCATTCATAATGTGTTTCACATCTGTAATTTGAAGAAGTGTTTCGCTGACGATTCACTGGTTATACCGCATACAGATATACACATAGACGAAAGTCTAAAATTTGTGGAAAAACCTTTGTCGATTGAGGATCGACAGGTAAAGAAGCTTCGAAGGAAGCACGTGCCTATTGTTAAGGTCAAATGGGATGCCCGTAGAGGTCCCGAATACACGTGGGAAGTGGAATCCACGATGAAAGAAAAATATCCCCATTTGTTTGAATAAATCTCGGGGTCGAGATTTCTTTTAAGGGGGTGAGGATGTAACACCTCGAAAAATTTCGTCCAATAATGTCTTGACACGTGTCATAAGGTTCCGTTATGTGAAAACATACTTTAGAGGGACTAAAAGTGACAAACAGTGAAAACTATGGAACGTAAGGGTCCAAAGTGTCAACAATGGATAAATAGGCTCTATGATAACCCCACATAATGTTTATAACCTTTAACGGATGGTTCATGGATCATACGACGCGGAAATTGCCCAAAAAGTGAAGTATTGTAAACTATAGGGGCCAAAAGTGTCAACATGTTTAATTTATACCTCTGAGTGAACTTTTGGCAGACCCGAAGCTTAGTATAGCTAAAATATACTCACTAGAATATGTGGTAAAAATTTCATGAAGTTTCGTCAACGTATGAGAAAGTTATGGCCAAAACCGTACTTAAGGGACTAGAAGCGTCAACGTCGAATTTCAGGGCTTTTCGGTTGAGCGCAAAGTTATCCGAGGGCATTACCATGTTGGTAAAAGTCCTAAGGTCCATAAAAACCAAGTTTGGGGGTTTACGGGTCGAGAAAAGTAGCCGAAACAGCACGTTCAAGCTCAGGGACCAATTCTGTCAATACACGAAAGTTGTTTGGCTGAAACAGGGGTCAGGCGACCCGCCTGGGAAAGCCCAAGCGGGCCGCGTGGGTTGCCCAGCGACAGAAATCGTGTTTGGGTCAGATTTGGGTCCGATTTTGAGTTGCTAACAGCTGGTCTTGCCTCCAATTGCACCAATTAAGAGCCATGCATGCCTACCATCAACAGTAAACCTCAGAATCTCAGCTTTAAATCCGAATTTAGCTCATTTCTTGACATTTACAATAGTGAACAAGAACACCAAGACTTGCAAGAGCTCTCAAAGCTTCTCTGGAGATAATCTGAGCATCAAGGCCAACTTCTAGTGTCCACTAAACATCTTTAGGACTCTTGTAAGCCTTCAATTCGTTCTTTAATCCGTTTTTGCTTTGATTATTAGTAAAAGTCAAACTGGGTGTTCATAACCTTTGACTTTCTGATTAAACGGATTTCTTTCAGTAATTTCTCGAATTGAAACTTGTTATAGATTGGTATTTATGTGGGAAACAAACCCTCTAAAGGGTACTAACTGATTCCCACTACATGCATGCTTAATGTCGAGTCAAACCTATTTCTAAAAAGTCAACAGAAGCGATTTTTGTGAAAAATGACATGATTAATGATATAGATGACATGCAACCTGATTGATCATTAAAAATGACTTGTAATACATATAAGAATGTGTTCTAATCATCATCAACTCGACAATCTATAGTATAGCCACGAATCGGAACCGAAAGTCTTGTAAAACGGTTATTTCGTAGACTATCGATTCGGATTCGTACATGCATGTTCGAGATCTGTATTGGATAGCATTTTTGACTATTTTTATTGTAGTTAAACTTTCTGGAATTTTCTTTGATTGAGTCTATGTTTAGCCTATTCGAATGCATGTTTCCGGTTTATGCATAAAGTTGACTATTTTGCCCTTTTTGATTTAAAACGGGATTTTTGGAAAAGTGAAAGGATAGAAATCTTTATTTTTATTATATAAACTTGCACCGAAAGTTTCGGATCAGTTGGTGGTCCAGATTGTGAGTTATGGCCATTAGCGTAAAACTATATTATAAATTTACATAAACGGTCCTTTTTGCGTAGAACCCGTTTCTGGCCACATTTTGGTACAAAACTTTTTACCAACTGATTATATATAATATTCTGGGAATTTTGATGATTTTTAATTAATTTTTGGCTGAACGGATCCTCGATCACCTAGCCATTTCGGCTTATGTCGGTTTTGACCGTTTTAGCCATAAAAAGAGTTTTACACATCCTTTTGACCCGAAACCTTTTTCTACTGATTTTATATGATGAATAAAGTATGATAAGACTTCTGGAAATATAAAAATCTCAGATTTTATTTGAAGACCCGAAAACGCCCTTGAATCGCATATTTAGCGTTCTTAGCGCATAGTAAGCGTTGTACTTGTTTTAAACCTATAAGACTTATACCTACTGATGTAAATTACATATTTTCATATAATAACAGTAAGTATAATATTTTGAACTCAGGTTTCCAGTTTTGGCGTTTTTAGCCCTTGTGAAATTACTAAATTACCCCTATGGTGCATAGTTTGGTTTTAAATGATATATTTGACATATGGGTCATACCCTACTGGTATAATATGTTATATTAAGTATATTTACTGTAGGAACCAGACCCGAAACTCAGATTTCTAATTTTATCCTTTTATTATCCTTTAAATGACCAAAATGCCCTTCTAAGGCATAAATTGAGTTTAAAATTATCCCGGGCAATATAGGACATAACTTACTGATATAATATCATATTCTAAGCATATTAATTCAGGGAACTTGCATTTGAATCTTTTGGCTACCCGTATCGCCCTTTTCGCGTTCGGTTCGGTTTACGTAACTAGTTTGCGTAAATTGACCGAAACGGGTCAAACGATATCATTTTTATTTCAAAATCCAGAATGTATTTAGTATACCCATATTATACAAGTATTCAAACTTGTCGGGTCTAAATCACATTCTATCCGGTCTTTCGCTTAATCGTGCGTAAACCGTATCACTCCTAAAACTAACCGGTCAAAGCTTAGGCTTAAATAAAAGACCCGTTAGGAATCTAATAGGTTAATTATAAACCTTTGTTCCAGATTAGGAAGCCCGGTAAAAGCTATCAACACTTATCGTTTGTGACTTATACTTGCTCAGGTAAATACATTTTGACTTATTTTCCCTATACGGGCTTGGGGTACGGTATTTAAAATACCGCTTGATCGGGCGCACAAGTCCTGCTCCTTATAGGTGTTCAGTCTTGAATAGCTTGTGCGACTTCGTTTAAACAGTTTTGTCTTACTTAAAGGCTTTGGGGGGTTATTGACCATGTCCCGGATATCCTTGGCATTATCTTACGAGATGGCCACGACCAGAGCACGGGGCGTAGGCGTACACCCGTCGTGTATAACTCTTTAATGTGGTGTGTCAATTAAATCTCTAGCCCGGACAGTAGATCCCGGGCCACCAGAGATATAAGTGCATGTAATTCGTTCACAAGTTTATATTATATAATTATCCCAAGTTAATAAAAATATTTATGCCTTGTGCATTTAAATAAATTTTCAATCATTTTCAAAATGAGTCAGTCGATTTGTATTTACCAGTGTAAACTGACGTATTTTCCCAAAAGATTAAGTGCAGGTACTATACGGAAATAGGCTGGCTGTTTCCTAGAGAGCGTCCACGATAGTCTCGCAAACTCGGACGACATTTATCTGTTGAACTATTTATTTCTATTTTTATTTGATCCGCCTGTGGATCCATTTCAACTACTGTGATATCTATTATTACACTTTATTTAAAAGTTGAAATGTTTCTATTCTGCTTCCGCTGTGCATTATTATATTGTGTTGATTGTCTATGACGATGCCAACTACGTCACTGTACCCCACACCGGGCCCACCGGTGACACGTGGAAATCGGGGTGTGACACTAGGAGGCTAAGTATGCTTCACAAAAGTAGGTTCAATGGTTACACCTACCTATCTTTCAATGCTCAACTATTGAACGTGTATCGTTGAAACTTGATAGATCGATTTCTATTCATGTGGGGGATTGTTGGAAATTTTGTATAGGAAAATGACTTTTTCCTATTTTGGACTAGAAATAAATATAATAAAATGAGAGGGTTTTATATATTTATTTGTGGGTTTGTGTTCTACGTTGGAAGGGCTTCGCAACGAACTAAACCACGTCCAAAACGGAGCTAAGATGAATGAGATATCGATGCTCAAAGTTTGGTGTTTGAAACTTGAATCCTGAAATAAGTGGGAAAGTGGCACCTTGTCCCACATCGGATGAGAGATGGAACTTAAAGGGGTATTTATGTGGGATCTCTCCATCCTTATTGCTTCATGGAAGCACTCACTAGTATACTCGCGAAGGGTGCGGAGCACCCTAACTCGCACTCGCACACACGCGCGCGCGCGTGGCGTGGGCGATGAGGCGCAATGTGGCGCTTTGATGGCGCACTTTGTATTTTTGAGGCGCAATGTGGCACTTTGATGAGCCGCTTGAGAGCTGCCTTTGTATTTTTCACTGCGCGCGCGTGGTGAAGCACAAGGGTTGCAAGCACAAGAGTACACATGGCATGAAGGCGCGCGGTTGCGCGCATGGTGCATGGGCCTGATGTGACGTGCGCGGCGCAACAAAGTGAGACAAAATGGCGCGTCTGTGTGGCGTGCTCGTAGAGGCTCACAGGTGACGTGGCACACGCGCGCAGGCGCGCATGGACCTGAGTGAGTATGGCGCACGCGCGCATGGCAGTGATCCAAGTGGACGCACCGCGCATGAGGGTGCAGACCTGCGGGCGCACCAGTGTGTCTTGCGCACGCGCGGAAGCTTCCTGCTGCAGTTGATGACAGTGCAGTTACATTCAGCATTTGAAACTGACAAAGTTAATGCGTTTGACTGAGAATTAAGTGACGAATTAAAGTGCATTAAAGACGCCTAATGCAGTTTAATTCTCCATTTAATTCGTTTTTTCAGTTTCTCCTAGACATGCAACTATAAATAGGGTGCTACCCTATTGCAGAAAAGAAACCGAAACACACAAAGTTATCTTCTTCCTCTCTCACATAAATCTTCATCTTCTTCAAGAGTTCGAGGTACACCTTCGGGTTGGAGTCAAGACCGGCAGTGCAACTGCTTGCGGCTGTTGTATCCTGGAAACAAACGTGTTCTCCTGGGAGACATGAAATTTGTTTTAATGGACCCATGTCTAACAAGATCCTCAGCCAAGAACAGTTTTTCTGTTCGAGTTCTTTGTTCTTGTTTTTCCTTTTTCAGTTGTAGTTGTAGTTGTAGTTGTACTTTTCTTTTAGTTGTAATTGTATTATTTTAGTTTTCATTCTGTTATTTCTGCAATTCAAGTTAATAAAAAGGAATTTTATTTATTTTACACGAACGGATTCCTACAACATGTCTAGAAGGTTTACAAGGCATTCTTCTTTTCTCGTGATCATGTCTTGTTAAGTGTAACACCTCGTAAAATCACGTCCAATGATATGTTGACACGTGTAATAAACCCTAATAAAGTCAAACCTTGAATTTAAGGGGCTAATTTTTCGAAAAATCGAAAAACATTAATTATAAAAGAACTGGAAGTATTAACATAACTTAAATAATTTTTTTTAAATAACCTTTTATGGTTTTATATTCACAAATGAGCCACTTGTTGATCAAGTGTAGCCGTTTGTGTATTTAATTGTAAGTTTGCGCAGTAAAGGGTTAAAAGCGTCAGCATGTTAATTCTTACTTCTGAGTGACCTTTTAATAAACCGAGAGCTTCATACTATTTGATTATACTCTCAGGAATGCCAATCGTTGGCCATCTAAGGCTTTTGTGCCTTTAAGTGACGTTATGCGCAACTTTGTAAATATAAAGGGACTAAAAGTGTCAATATGTTTAATTATACCTCTGAATGACCTTTTAGGGAACCTGAAGCATTGTGGTGTTTAATAATACTCCCAATAATGCTTAATATGTATTAAATAAGGCTTCAATGCTATTAATTGTTGAGATGCGCAAGTTTGCGCATTAGAGGGGCCTAAAGCGTCAACTTTTGAATCTACGCCTTTTGGTGATCATTTAAGCGATTGAAAGTGTATCAATAATTAAACTCATGTTTTGGAATGCCCGTTAAGGGTCATGGAAGGCTTGGATATCATTAAACGACATTTCGCACTACCTTGTGCGATTAAAGGACTATTTGCGTCAAACTGCAAAAGTATGTCGATTCATATGATTCGGACCTTCCGGAATATGACCATGAGTTAAACATGCCATAATTATCTTTTATATAGCTTAGGTATGGGCTTAGAAGTGTTCGGTGCGCAAAAATAAACTTTTAAGTCATCTAGGGACTAAAAGTGTCACAAAGTGCACAAGTTTGCATTTTCGCGCATATCTTACATTCTGAATACATCCGAACATCCAAAACTTTATGTAATCATTAAAATATTTTATTTTATTGATTGGCATGATAAAATTCTATTCGTCGCATAATTTGGATCGTTTTTGCGTTCGTTACGACTTCCGTCATAATTAACCGAACAACGCAACCGTACGACCAAATGAACCGACATCCAAGATATTTTTGAGCATGTTTTGAGTTCTCTATACTTTAACTTCATTTTAGAGCCTTGAAATGAGGTTAACGGGGCTTAAACGTGTCAAAAATGAGCCGAAATGCAAGATTCTGAAGTTCAGGGACCAAAATTGTCATTTTGCCATAGTTATCTTAGGAAGGGACCAAAATGAAAAATCTAAATTCCAACTTGTTCCAGCTGTTCCCCTCATTTGCACATGGTTTTAATGAAACTATGGGCTCCCATGGTTTCACAAAACCATGGGCACATGTGTACGGATGAGATCGAAGCTCGTTTTACGATGAACGATCCTAACGGTTCTAGTTTTCCTATAAATAGCTAACCCCTTTCACTTGCAAAACCCACATTGATCTGATTTTGTCTCTCTAAGTTGAAGTTTATGCTTCATACGTGAGAGTAAATCGGATCAAAGCTTGCGGGGACCCTTTGTAAGTATCCTTTCGTGCTTAGTTTAATTTTTAGCATTTATAGCCGAAAAGTCAAGCGTTTCGATAAACGCTTTGACTTTTAAACAGCTAAGCCATGGTTCGCAATGAACATGGCTACGTGACCGTAATTAGGTAGGTAATTAACCCTCAAAAGGGCGCCTCCTAATTACCATGTTTACTTAGTTTAATTGTCGGGCCAAATTAAAGTCAAACGGATTAGTTTTAAATAAAATTCATAACTATTAATATAAAAGTTATAAAATCAGTTTTGTCACTTTAATAACTTGGTAAATATTAGTTGAACATGTTTAAGCATGATTCAACCCGACAATTCTAAGTATAGACCCGGTTCGGAACCGAAAGTCGCAAAAGTCGACTTTTGCTTTGACTTTCAGTTCTGACCCGTATTAGCTTAATTTAGATATGCCTTAGGATTCCTTTAGGACCATGTTATAGGTTAGTATAACCCTCTAAGGTTATACAACCTGGATCCTTAGTTATCCTATTCATTTTCAAGTTTCCGTTATATGCCGAATTATTGACCGTTATGCCCTTTTGACCTTAAAATGTAATTTTTAAAAAGGTGAAAGGATAGAAACCTTCACTACTGATTTATAAACTTTTCCCTAAAATTTGACATCAATTTGAGGTCCAGATTAGGAGTTATGCTCAATAGCGTAATTTGAAAGCTTTTTATTAATTAAACGGTGTAATTAGCGTATAACCTATCTAAACCCAATTTTTGATACCAAACTTTTCACCCATTGATATAAAATAATATTTTGGGATTTTTGAAGATTTTTAATTATTTTTAGGCTGAGCATAACATAGGGTTTTAAGCTTGATTCGGTAATTACCGGTTTTGCCCTTTTGGGCTATAAAATGAGTTTTACAAATCCTTTTGACCCCAAGCCTTTTTCTACTGATCTAATATGCTAAATATAATATTTTGAGACTTCTGGAATAATAAAAATATCAGCTTTTCTTTGAAAACACGGAAATGGCCCTAAATCGCCTTTTTAACCATTTTAAACGCATGGTATGCGTTAAAACTATTTTAAACATATATGGTTTGATACCTACTGAAATTTTTAGTAAATATTTGTATTTTAATAGTAACCAAAAGTTTTAAACTCAGATTTCCAGTTTTGACCTTTTAAGTATATGTGAAATTACCAAAATGCCCCTAAGGTGCATAGTTTGGTTATAATTGATAAATTTCACATATGTGTGATACCCTACTGATATAACTTAGTAAATTAAGTATTTTCACTAATTATATCAGACCTGTAACTCAGGTTAATATTTAATCTCTTTGGTAACCTTTAAAATGACCAAAATACCCCTACGGGGCATAAATTGGTTTTAAATACATTTTGGGCATAACGGAAGGTATCTTACGGATATCACATCATATTCAAGGCATATTAACGTAGGAAACTTGTATATGACTCTTATGGTTACCCGTTACGCATGTTTCGCGTTTGAATCGGTTTATGTAACTAGTTTGCATAAAGTAACCGAAACGGGTCAAACCTTATCATTTTCACCTCTAAATCCAGAATGTGTTTAGTTTACCCATATTATACAAGTATCCAAACTTGTCGGGTCTAAATCACATTCTAATCCGGTCTACGCTTAATCTTGCGTTTGAACCGTAAACATTTCCTTAAAACTAACCGGTCTAAGCATAGGCTTAATTAAGACCCGTTAGGAATCTAATAGGTTATTAAAAACCTTCGTTCCAGATTAAGAGCCCCAGTAGAAGTACTTGTGCTTGCTGATTTGATATACAGCTGGGATTGAATTTATATTTAGCTCAGGTAAATACTTTTAACTTATTTTCCCTTATACGGGCTTGGGATACGGTATTATAAAAATACCGCTTAGTCGGGTGTAGAAACCTTTTAATCGGAGATGATTAAATTGCATAATCCCGTTTTAATTTGTATTGCTTGATAACAAATAACATTGGGGGTTAATGACTGTGTCCTGGATATCCTTGCCTCATTTAAAAAGTGAATGGCCACAACGTAAGAACAAGGTGTAGGCATAACACCTCCTGTTGCTTATGTAAAGCATATACTCACTCGTAAGGGTGTCTTCTTGTGAGATTATATTTTTGGTGTGTCTATTAATTTTGACTGGCTTGTATTATCACCGGCCCTAAATGTTGGACAAACATGTAAATCGGATATAAGATTTTTATTAATAAAATTGTCCCAAGTTATAAAATATTTTGTGCCTTGTGCATTTAAATTGTGTTGTTTGACTATGATAATATCAACTACGTCACGATACTCCCCACCGGGCCCACCGGTAATACGTGGAAATATCGGAGTGTGACATTAAGTCTCCTTTAGGTTACACAAAGCCTCCTCTGGCCGAAAAGACAATCTCATCATCTCAGTACAACATATCTTGCCAACTTTCCAAAGGTGCCAAAAGTGAGTACGCCATTTGTTCACAGAATATAATAGAAATATAGTTACTTAAAGTACTTGTTATTTTTTCTTGGTGTTGGTGCCTACAATTTCACGTGGAATAGTCACAACACATGTCATGTACCATTAATACTAGACTATACTCACTACTCACATTGTATAAAGCATTATTCATTGTTTAAAACTATTTATTAAAGTGTTACCACATGCATAATATCATGACTTAAATGTTACTTGCAATCAAAATATTTACAATAAACGGATTTCAATTCATCTTTCTATTAAAATAGAATAATAAATAAAATCCGAGGAGTCTTGTGTACACGTCAGATGCCATTACATGTACTATTTCATAATTTCTCAATGTGAAATGAATCTGATTACACTAACACTGCATATCAAATTACATCATTGGAAAACACACCCATTTCTCACTCTAGACGCTCCTTTAAAGGGGAAGTATACCAAAGCTATTCCAACTTTCATACAGTCAGAATCTTCAATCCAACCACAGATCTCAAAGTTTGCTTAAAATTGCCATTAACAAGGAATCATAAACGTCCACCTCTTGGAGCAAAACGACTTCAAAGATCAAGGTATACTAGTTACTCAATTTCTAAATACGATTATCATGAATTAGTTTGTGTCCTTTTATGTTCATTTTCACTAAATATGTTGTTATTGTTCATAAAGAGCAAACAATTTGAACTCAGTTGATCAAATCTAGGTTTTAGCGTAACAAAAATTGATCTTTTGACATAATGTGATTTTAGATGCATGTTTTGGTATGTATTGTTCCGACTCAAGAATCACATCAAACAAGTTTGATAGCTATTAATTGTACTCTTGTATCAACAATTAATTTTTGTATAATTATTTTCTTAGTTTAATTCTGAAATCCATTCTTTTGTTTGATGGATTTTGAAATTACAAAATCGGTATAAATTTATTTGTTCATTAGGTTATGATCGGGATTTCAATATAAAATCACAGATTCAAAAGATACACGTCTCTATACAGCCCCTTTTCCTCATTACCTTGCTATGTCCGTTTTATAAAAAGTAATATTTTTAATTAAATCGCAATACACAAAGACATTTTTTTAAAATACATATATATTTTTCAAAATACTTATATTTTTAATTTTTTAACCTCCTTTCCATTAAAATTAAAATCTTCAAGATCACATATTTAAAATTTATCAAAAAGGCGATGCATCTCATTTTCCTGATTATCTTTCTTCCTTTTATTTCATTTATAAAAGTAAACTTTATTAATCCAAACACACAATAAAAAATATATTTTTATAAAACTAGTCGATTTTCTTATAAAAAAATAACAATCTTTGCATTTAAATTAGTAACTTTTTGTACATTCAATGCTCACGTTAAACATATGGGTGATGTAGCCCAAGTTAGCACAATCAATTAATGCTCCGTAATCAGACGAACCCATTTGTTTTCGATCAACAATTTCTTACAAAGATCTTTTGATTTTGGCTATATTTTTGTGAGTAATTTCTTGTTTATTGTTTGTTTGTAAACGGTAATCTAGGGTTTATGTTGTTTATTGTCAAGAATCATAAATTGTTATTGTTTAATCATATTCAAAAGTGTCTTTTTTCTGATATTTTCTTTTTTTTTTTTATCTTCAGTTCTACTACTAAAAAGATAAAATGGTGGCTGAAAAGGTGACGGAACCATGCAGGAAAGAGGTTACATCAGTGAGTAATGTTTTTATTAGTTTGTTTATGTATTAGTGGATTTTTTTATCTTTGATAAAAGAAGAGGGTCATGACATACGGTTTCGGATAAGATATGTTTTTTTACTTTGTACGCAACGTATGTTCAAGCATATTGTATGATATACTTTATATATATATATATATATATATATATATATATATATATATAAAGGACCGCTAAAATGAAAATCACCTTCAGTGTAAGAACCATGAGAACCACTTTTTAGTCATTAGATCAAGAAGATGGATGGACAAGATTAAAAGTAGTTAAAATTAATATTAAATATATTTTGTCTTATTATGTCTTTAATATTTTAATTCAAAAGGGTATATAAGTAAAATTGATTTTTTTGTCTTTTTATATATATTATTTTTAATTGTCTTTTTGTGTCCTATTCATTAATTACCTTTTGTCTTAATTTATTTTTTATTAAGAAACAGATTTTTTGTTAAATAATTTTTTGAAATCAGATTTTTATGATATTTTTTTTAAGATTTGTTTAAAAAAAACTTTTTGAAGATCCGTTTTTTTACGCCCGGTTTTTACGTTAACGTTATTTACGCTTTACGCGTCGTTTTTTTATGTTTTACGCGCCGGGTTTTTACGTTAACTTTTTTAACGCCGTTTTTACGTTAACGTTATTTACGTTTTACGCGCCGGTTTTTTACGTTAACGTTTTTTTACGTTTTACGCGCCGGTTTTTTACGTTAACGTTTTTTTACGTTTTACGCGCCGGTTTTTTACGTTAACATTTTTTACGTTTTTACGTTTTACGCGTCGGTTTTTACGTTTTACGTAAAACTTTTTACGCTTTACTAAAAAAAATTTACGATTTACGTTTTACGAAAAACTTTTTACGTTTTACGTAAAACTTTTTACGTTTTACGTAAAAATTTTTACGTTTTACGTAAAACTTTTTTTTACAAAAACGTTTTTACGCAAAATCGAAAGCACCCAGAAAATCGCACACTCGGGAGGTGTCTCAGATAGTTTGCTATCATCATCGACGCCTCAAAAAAAAACCCAACAAACAAAAATCAAAAGAACGAGTGGATTCTTGAAAAAACGAAGTTTTGGCTTGATTTTCCGATAATCAGAGGCTGCAAAGTGGGGTTGCAGGTTCAAAAACCTACCCTCCACCATTCTTGCCACGCCATCGTCAGTTTTTTTTTTTTTTTTGCATCATCACCTCCGATTCAATAAGGCACCAGATTCAACCGATTTAAACATTCAAAAGGAACAAGAACATCATTCAAACATATTCAACACAGATTCAAACCTGTATCCAGATCCAAACCGATCAAAACCCACATAATCAAAGAATTCAAATGGATCATTCAAGGAACCTGTATCCAGATCCAAAAAACATTCAAACATCAAACAACGTCAAGAACCGAACCAAAAACATCAAACAACCCACCAAAACAGAGACACCCCTCCTCACCCCACCCCTCCACCCATCATTCACCTCCGCCGCCGCCGCCGACACACCGCCCCCTAACCCACCACAACAATCCCCCATCACCGGCCACCGCCGCCAAAAAACGTCAAGATCAGAACAAAAAACATCAAACAACATAAAAATACAGAACCAAAAAAACATCAAACGAAACCCCCAAAACAGAGACACAAAGAAAATATCGCTACCTTTGTCTCTCTCTTCGTGTTCCACCACCATTGAAGAACTGAACCACCGGCATCACACGTCGCCACGACAGTTGGGTGGCCGGAAATTACTGCGGAGACGGAGGGGGGTGGGTGGGTTGCAGTTCACTATCGCCGGAGAGCCCAACGACCATAAACGGGATGAAAGAGATGAGAGGGGGGTGTTTTGGCTGGTGGTTGTTGTCGGAAACAGGTTGGATGAAAGGAGTGGATGAGAGGTTTTGAGAGGGTTGCAACTTTTTGTGTTCTTCATCGACGAAGACAGATGAAAATGGGGAGAAAGCATGAAAGAGAAGATTGAAAAAGAGAGAGGAGGGATAAACCTGCTACAATTAACAAAGAGAGATAGAGAGATTAGACATATGGGGTAAATGACCATAATACCCTTTGGGTCAAATTCTGATTTGTTGAGAGTGGTTCTCACGGTTCTTACGGTTCTTACAACTGGAGGTGGTTCCTATTTTAGCGGCGCCCTATATATATATATATATATATATATATATATATATATATATATATATATATATATATATATATATATATATATATATATATATATATATATATATATATATATATATATATATATATATATATATATATATATATATATATATATATATATATATATATATATATATATAGTGGGGATCCTACGGAAAGTGTGGTTTTCCTAAAAAGTGTAAAAAGTCATAAAACACAATAATTTCATGCATAAAACACACCTAAAACTCACAAATAATAGAATGAATATTACTAAAACACCATATTCAAACTCTAATAGTCCATAAAAACTTCAAACACACCATCGTAGAACTATGAATATAAAACACACAATGCTAAACAACATAAAACGCAATAATATTTGTCATTCCACAATCAGAGGCTTAACATCTAAAACACAACACAAAACCCACATACATGATGTTTTAGTAATCTTCATCGTATTATTTGTGGGTTTTTGGTGTGTTTTATGGTTGACATTATGGTGTTTTATGACTTTTTACACTTTTTAGGAAATTTGGACTTTCTGGCCAACTCCTATCCTATATATATGTGTATATATATATATATATATGTGTGTATATATATATATATATATATGTATATATATATATGTATTTGTATTTGTATTTGTATTTTATCTTAAGCTTAGTTATAATAAAAAAGAGGGGGTTTGAGGTGGAATTGTTGGGCTTTATGTTATGTATATGTATTTTATCTTAAGCTTTGGATGCTATACAAATTTTAAAACTTTGTTTAGATATTTCAGATTAAGCTTTTATTCTGGTTATTTTGGATGGACAACCTTTTTTAAACTTCTATTTTTTGGTATCCTATTTTAAGTTTGTATTAAGAAAAAAAAAAGAACAACTTGATTAAATTTAGAAAACTTCTATTTTTGCACTTTTATTTTATATACGATTCATTTTAAATAAAGGGCTAGTAAAGCCAAAACAATAAAACTAAACCGGAACTAAACTATTAGTAATGGTTCCGTTTTAAATCTCAAAGTTTTTGTTTTTTATATCAAAAACTGTTACCAGCGGTTTAAAAAATAAGCCGTTAAAACCGGCATATGAACACCCCTAATTGAAACATGCGAACAACAATTAAATAATAAGGTTTTGGGTTGCATAATATAGCCCATTTATCAAACATGTAAGCCCGGACACAATCGGGTTAATAAACGGGTTGACCTGTTAACCTGCGTAATTTTAAAGGTTTTTCAAAAAGTGTATGGTTATATATTGAGGGGTTATTTAAAAAGTATTAATTTCCAAAGTTTTACTTTTAGATTTTTAATTTTTTATCTGGTTATTCGGTTTGCCTTAATAGCCAGGTTCTTTTTTTTTCATATTTTCTGTAAATTTTCAAAATGATATTTGGTTTACCTATTAATTTAGGAAATTTATTGCCAAACCAATCAACCAAAGTATCATTGTTCAATCATCCTTGTCTACCAAACTCATTTCTACATGTAATATGTTGTGCCATAAAGGCCCAATACATCCAAACATGAAACCAAACCAAAGCTAAATCGTTACTAACGATTTGGTTCAATATACAATTATCAAAAATTGTTACCAACGCTTTGGCTCATTGTTAAATTTAAAAACCAACAAAGCCCGGACTGTGAACATGATGATTAATTATACAGGGATGTTTGGATTTGTGTTTCGGAACTCATTTATTTTATTATTCCTACTTTTTTCACATATAACGTCTCTTTTGACCATTTTATCTATTGGTATGCTAAATCATAATTTTCCAAACATTTAAGTATCAATGGATCATCATATTACAACTGATTGTTTGATTATGATTATTAAACTAATATCATATAATCACTTTCAAAACAAATATCCAAACATTTCCTTATAAGTTACATCACTCACTCTTTTCACAGTCACCTATTAGGAGCAACTTTAGGTTGATATATGATTCGCCTTGTCAGTTTAAAGTATGCAGATTATACATGATCACGGTTATAGGCTAGGACAGAAAAAAAATTCTATTCAAAATGATTGTGATTATAGGCTCGTGACTGTTGATTTATATTAATTGTTTTAGTGATGCGACTGTTAAATTGGTTTTCAAATAGTCGTAGAGTTTTATTTTCAGTCCATCTAACTCATTGACGTTCACATGTTTTAACTTGTATAATATTTTTTTATATGCAGCAACTTGAATTAATTTCTGCTGTCGAAAAGCTTCATGTATTAAGTTCTAAGGATCTTGGCAAGCTAATTCGAGATGCTAAAAATGGTATCATTAAATATACTGTAAATGGATCATTTTTTGAGGTTGGTAGATTTTATTCTGATTATAATTTTAATAATTTAAATTATTTATTTATTAATAATTATTTTGCTGACTGTCTATTTGTAAATGTGATGAACATCTTGATGTTTCAGATAAATGTGGAAAATTTAGGAAGACCTCTTGTCCAGCACATAATGATAGATACTGTATCATTACTTAAGCCAGATGACCAGCATTTCAAATATTTGTTATGTGGTTTAAAACTGTTGCATACTCTATGTGATATTGCATCCCACCACTCAACACTTGCGCGGGTTAGTAAATTTATTTTTCAATTTTTCTCTTTTATTAATAGGTAAATACCACAGAAACAAATATACTTTCGTACGAAAAAGTCTCGCTACCTGATTTTGGTACTTTTTGAAGTCTATACTTGTTAAAATATACGAAAATTTTTTGGTATATCCAAGTCCCTAAACTTGTCTAGAATGCAAGTACTTATTAAATTATTTTCAAAAGTACATGAATATGAGACAAGTTTAGATGCACTAGGAAATAAATGTACTTATTTTACTTATTTTCATCTACTATTTCAATAACTGATTTTTCCTGCTGTAGGTTTTCGTTGAGGATATGAATGTACAACATGAGATGCTTAATTCAATATTTCGCATAATTCATGTTCTTAGTCAGTTAGGAGAGGTTTAACTCTTTTCTTTACATATATTTTAATATTTTTACTTTTTTCATTATTTTTTTCTGTTATGTAGAACTGAAACATAACTTTGGTGTTCCAGAAAATTAATGGTTTAAGCCAAATGGTCCTGTACTCCGCGTTGTTGTCCAACAGTATGTATTTACTTAAAGCCTTAATTTCTTCAGAGTGGAAAGACATCGCGGATGTTCTACTTGCACATCCTGAGGTGATACAGTCTGTTAGAATCTTTATATCCGCATTACAGTTTTTTATAGTGCAATCTTTTCTTGAAATGTGTGGCTGATGATTACATTTTTGTCAGGTTGGTGACTTCGCGATAGCAGCTGTTACTGCTATCCGTGTAAGTATTAATCATCTTCGAGCAAAGCCGACAACTCAGCGTGTTAACTCTCGCATGCAGCCAAATGATGAAGTCTACTGTCTCTTCCATCTTTGTGAATCTTCTGTACAGTTCATTCAATCACTATGCATGCAGATGTTATTTCGAGAGCGCCTCGTTGAAAATAAGGTCAATTAAAATAATAGCTTATAAGGAAACGAGTCAAATGGGTCAAAGGGTTGACCAAAGTTTTTTTTTTTTTTTTTTTGTCTTCTGAATGCTTAAAACCTCCTAAATCATTTAAATAAACAAAATATTTTCTGAGCACAATAAACATTTTTCAAATATATTGAACACTGATTATTTATATTCTATTGTTCTCCAGGAATTATGTGAAGGAGGTGCCGTTTTTAGTTTGGTTCAAAACACCTTAAGACTGTCACAACACGATGATACAACTCTTGCAAGTGTCGTTGATAGGCTCAAAGCAAAAGTTTTATCTATCGTAAGCCCAATCATGTGTAGACGTTATTGTATCATGTTTTACTTTCTTCAAGGCTTTTTTAGTTACTTACAATGATTCTTTCTCCAGATGTTACTTCTTTGTCAAGCGGAAAGCTCATCTTTCGTGAATATGGCTTCCAGAACCCCTCAAAGCAAGGGTTTTGCTCATTCAGCGGTTTTGAAGGTTAACTTTTCAAAACTCTTATAGTTTAGATTTTTTGAAAATTATTAGTGGGCACTCTGCTTATACATATACAAACTTCTTTAGGTCATTGAAGTGCTAGATATGATGTGTAACGGGGATTTTAAAAGCCAAACAAGGGGACTTTTGCATCTTAATGCAATGCAAGTAGCCGAAATATTCTCTGGTGCTTCTAGATTCAAAACTTTCGTAGTCTGTAACTTGGTAAGGTTTTATAAATATGTTCACTTATTTGTAGGGCTGCAAAGGAATGTTCAGCGAACTATTCATGAACCATTCAACAAGAAGTTCGTTTGTGTTCGTTCGTTTAATAAATTAATAAATGAACGAATACCAACAAAAATTTGTTTAGTTAAATGAACGAACATGAACAAAGGTCTTGCTCATTCGTTTATGTTTATGAACGTTCGTTAACGTGTTTGTTTATGTTGGATAGTTCATTAGTGTTTTTAGTTTATATATTTTATTTAAATACTTAAAAATTCCGACAGATAAAATATTTAATAATATCAATGTATTAAATATTATGTTCAGGAATGCTTGTTTATGTTTGTCTGTTTCCATTTGTGTTCATGAACATCAGCTTGTGTTCATGTGTGTTCATGCACGCGTCCGTTGCCTAAAATTAACACACGAACACTTTCATTTGCTTAACGAAGAACATGGACATAAAATCTCTTTCGGTAAGTGTCCGTGAACACATATATTTCAACAAACAAACACAAACAAGGTCTTGTTCGTGTTCGTTGGGTTCATTTGCAGCCCTACTTATGATTGATATAACTTCACGGTAAATATCATGATCAGAAGTGCCAATTTCAACCCATTTACTAATGGATTGAACTGGTCAGATGGGTTGTAAGTCATCCAAAATGTATTCAAATGCATAGAAACCTCCTGAGTAACTTAATAAAAAAGGGTCAGATTATTTTCGTAATAATAAAGAATCGTAAAAAGTGGAATAAAAGTTAAAACTTAATTTGCACGTCAGGCAAACCTGACCCGTTTTGACCCAAACCAACTTTGTCGAATTTGTAACTGTTGTTGTACATCCATGTAGACAAAACTTTTGACCCGAGTGCTTTCACGACCACAAAGAGAGTTCTTATCTAGTTGGTGTTCCGATGATCGTAAGCCTGCTGAAGAGGAGATTGTTGTGGATTTTAATCCAACATCAGCCGCTGGACATGTATTGGGTTTGACCTCCGAATTCAAAGTCCAACATTCTACTTGGAGCAACTTTCAGGCTCCTCAAACTCCTTTCACGGTTCAGAGGTCATCGTTACTGGTCAAAGTTATAGCCAATCTCACACGTTATGACCCCGATCTATCTGAAGGTAAATAATCTAGCTGATTTTTACATGTGAGCACAACTTTATGAAAAATTAATTGTCATCGTATATATCATCGCTTCATCAGTATATGCCTTTGTTAATCGTCAAAACATATAACGGGTCAAAACGTGTACTTTTGGTACATATTCTTTTCTAAAGGATTAGTATGTCAAATATTCTGATGAGAATGATTTAGCATGTTCTTAACCAATATCTCTCTTTGTGCAGAGGACAATGCTCGCTTTCTCAACGAGTTTCTCGAGTGCTTGCAAACAGAATCTTCTAAGTTACCTGGTGGTGCTGCTGAAAGAACTGATGCCGCAAGAAAAAACCTAAGTATATATTTCGATTTCAATGCTTCCTTCAAATGATAAGAAGTTAGAGATGCCAAGATGGGTGGGTTGGATAACGGGTCACTTTTCAGTTTTCACTACTGGCCAGATCAGTTGACCCATAAACACTTTCTTGTGCATTATAATCATAAAAACAATATTATTTCAAAAGTAATCTAAATAATTTAAAAAAAAAAAAATCATTTAGGGGGCCAAATGTTTTAAAATATAGATGCTTGGTGGCTCAACCTGTTTGACCTGTTGCCACGTTAGCTATTTTTTATTTGGCTCATTTGAGATAAATACAACCCTAATCAATCCATAATACGTAAATATTTATGCCAAATTTATAAGAAAAAATGTGGTTTGTTTATATAACATCTGTGTGTTGCAGCGTCCTTATTAGTTCGTGCAGAATCTATGACTCATTTTTGTCTACATGCAGAAGATGTGAATTTTCTCAGGTGAATTTTTTTGGTCATTTTAAGTAACTTTTTATGAACTAATGTGTTAATTATGATTACAAAAACAATATTATTATATTGAAATATTAACTTATGAACGATCTCAGAGCACACGCGTGTAGTTGACCCAGGATGTTAGAAACATCATATATTACTTGATTTATTCGTTTTTATGTTGAGTGTTATGTGCCTTATTTCCAAGGCTTGATGCAAAACTACTATCGAGCCGGGGGTCTCATTGGAAGCAGCCTCTCTATTCCTACGGGGTAGAGGGAAGGCTATTTGCATCTTACCCTCCTCATACCCTACCTTAGCTGTGCTATTGGTGGGATTTACTGAGTATGATGATGATGATTCGTTTTTATCTTGTTTATTTAGGTGGTTCATTAATCAACTGGAGAAAGCACGTACGGCTCAAGAATCCGCTAGCCACAGAGTTATGGTAAAAGTAATTCATACTTTGTCTGTTTATTGGGTAGTTATAATGTCTGTTTATTGGGTAGTTACGGTTGGGTTGACCCATCAACACTCTTGGTCTCTTTTCTTGACATTCATAGCTAATTTATACATTAAATATGATTACAAAATAATTACTACTATAATCATGCATTTTGTTTACATAAAACAAACTTGAGTATGCTATGGGTCACTTTTCAACAATTATGCTAATTTTGCCATTTCAACCCATTTTCTTGTGACGTGTTGATTCGGGTTGCTTATAATCTCTAATGGGTCAAAAGTGTAAATAACTTTTTTACTAAAAAACGGGTTGGAAGTCACCCAGAATACTTTCTTTATTTTATTTTTTTGCATAAAATCATATGTGACAAACTATCTATAAGATAAACATATATTTTTGACAAAAAGTGTTTCGGGCCAACCAGTTGTGTTGGTGCACTTGTGTCTGTACTTTGTCTGTATTCGGTCTGATATAAACGATGTCCTGATTTGTATTGTAAGTTGACCAAGTCAACCATCCTCCGGTTTGACTTGGACAACAGTTGAAAGAGGTTCTGATCGAAGGATAGCCTCGAAGGATACACCTGATCCTTCGAGGTGATCGAAAGATATGGTTCGACCATGGTTCGACCATTAGACCTCGAAGGATGATCCTTCGAGGTCCATGCTGATCTTTCGTGTAACATGTGGTCGACAGATGATCCTTCGGACCATCTGTCGAATCCTTCGACCAGACCTGCTGAGCTGGGTATATATACCCATGCATGTGTTGAGTGTGAGTTAGTTCTGGAGTTCTGAGTTCTGCCATTTTACACACCAAGAGATAGAAGCTTAGAGAGCATTCTGCCCAGAACTCACACACACACTTAGAGAGTTTATAGAACACTTCTGTAAACATTGAGCTTGTAACCGAACCTTCATTTGCATTAATACGACTAGTGTTAATCGGTGAATCTTTGTGTGTTTGTTTCTCTACTTGCTACTAACTCGGTTTGCTTGCTAGCTTGGATTCCGCACTCGCTAGTAGGTTTGTATAACAAGGTTTAGGTTCGTAATCCTCCTCGAAAAGGGACCTACAAGTGGTATCAGAGCTAAGGCTCTTAACCTTGTTTAAAACCGGGTTTTTACAAGTTTTGGTGTGTTGAAACACTTGGTTTTTGCACCTGTTTTTACTTGTTTTCTTGCATTTTCTTTGAGTAAAAACGTGTCTAAACTAACCGGGAGTGTTTAAAGTGGGTTGGGTAACTTGAAAACTTGTTTTTGAGTGATTTGGTGAATTCCGGCAATATTCCGGTTAAGGTTCCGGTCACCGGTTTCTGGGTTAAGTTTTCCATTTTTGGGCAAATTATCTTTCAAAATCTTGGTTGGTGGGAAAGTTGTCAGCCTGCCATACCCATTCTGCCGAAAGTTGACTTACCTACCCATCACCTTTTCACCAACCCGTCACATCTGTGTCAGTGTGTCAGTGCTCATTCGAAAGATATCCTTCGACATCGAAAGATATCCTTCGACATCGAAAGACCATCCTTCGATCAGTGACAGCTCGATAGATAAACATCTTTCGAGTAGTCCTTCGAAGTTCGAAACACATCTTTCGATCAGGGAATCTTTTTGAAAGATAGTTGTTTTATCTCGAAAGATAAGGATCTTTCAAGTGTGAATCTTTCGAGATTTTGAGTCTTTCGAAGCCAGTGCTCGAAAGTCAACAGTGATCCTTCGAACACTGTTGATCATTCGAACAAGTGTGATCCTTCGGAAGTTAGCTATTCGAAAGATAAGTGTCCGAAAGATAGGGATTTGACTCGAAAGATAAGGATCTTTCAAAAGGGAATCCTTCGAGTTCTTGAATCTTTCGATATTATTGTTCAAGACTCAACAGTAATCTTTCGAGTACTGTTGATCCTTCGAACAATAATTGATCTTTCGATTGTGGTCAGTTTATTGTTAACAAGTTTCTGTGATCTCAGATCTTGCAACCAGGATCCTTCGGCTGTGTGATCTTTCGGGTGGCTATTATCCTTTGAGACATTGATATAGTTTTCATTTTTCTGATCAAAAATGAATCCAGCATGGGGTAATCCGTCAACTGCAGAGAGCAGTACGTTTTCTGCAAGATCCAGTGTGCCATGCAATTCTGATATGTATTTTGGAACTTCCAGTACTTCGTTTGCAAGACCCGTTTCACATGCTCCATTAAAAACGGAGTACGTCACAATCACAGATTGTTTTGGCAATCCAAAACTAGTTCCTGTAAAGCCAGCTCCCACCACAGACATGTATGGAAATCCATTACCCCCAGTTGCCGTGCAACACCATTATTCTACTGTAGAATCGTCATTTCTTAATCCCAAGAACAGTAGTCAGACAAAAACGGCGTTGTATGCTGAAATTGTCAAAGATGTCAGCAATGGTGGATCCTCGGGGAATGATAACAGTTCTGAACATGTTAGAAGTTCAGGTGAAGATGTTTCAACTTCAGTGGAAGGTGATATAACTTCAAGTTCAAGTGAGGATGGATCTGGTATTGATTCTGATGCAGAAAGGCCAACACCTGAGAGTAATTCCAGTCAGGTATGTGTTGATGAACCAACTGCTGTAGATTGTGATAATTGTGCTAGATTAAAGGCAAACATGTCTGAGTTGCAAGGCAAACATGATGCTGTACAAGCTAGTTTGTTTGACTTGCAAGACAAACATGTTTCATTGAATGCCAAGTGGTGTGAATTTCAAAGCAAACACGAAGCTTTGCAAGAGAAATATGATGTGACATTTATCCACAACCAGAAGTTGACCGTGGATCTTTCAAAATGCACAGAAGCCAATATGTTTTATGAAAACCATGAAAAAGAATTTAAGTCAATGATTGAGACGTTAAAGAAAGATAAAACTGAATTGACTAAAATGGTTTCCAGAAAACAAACGGAAATTAATTTGTATATCTCACGTCTTGAGACAATGCAAAAAGAAATGGCTTGTGTGAAAACCGAAAGTGATGCGATCCAACTTAAGCTAGATAGTTATTTGAGCTCTAGCTATGTGTTGGATCACATCATTGACGTTCAGAAAGAAAAACGGGATGTCACATGCATAGGATATAAGAAATGTCCACCACCTGTGAGACACAATTATGATGCGATGCCTGACGAGGAGGATAGAGTGTTCTTTGAACCATCTGTTCCTCTAGATGTAAAGGAGTTTGCAGCAGGACTCGGATACAAGAAAGATGTATCACCAGACTCAGATACTTCAGCAGATGCATGTGTGTCCTCTGCTGAACTGAATCAGGATCCTCCAGTCATCATTGAGGATGCTGATTCTTCTGATGATGAATCTGATGATACCATCCCAGCAAAGTCTGATGCGGAAGTCAAAAATGGGGACATACCTCTCGAGAATTACATTCTATGTGATCCTCCTGCAAAACCCGCTAAGACTGTTGCAATCGAGTCCTCGTCTGCAAAAGAGTCGGAGGGTGTGAATTTGCTGTACACTCTTGTTGGTGATGATAAAATCTACTCTGACAAAGATTTTCCTATTAAGAATGTTAATCAATCTTTAATAAGTAAAGTCTTTGAAGATTCGACAAGTAAATTTTTGGGAAAGACAGGACCACGTGTTACAGTTACACAGTGTCCTCCTATTCCAAAGGCTGAAATTCGAAAACAATTTGGGAATAAGAAATTACCAACAGTACAAAAACAGCAGAATCATGCCAAACCTAAAGGAAAGGCACCGACTCAGGGTCAGAAGAAACAGACCCAAAAGAAAAACAAGAATGTGAACTTTGTGAAATCTAAGGGAACGGACAAAATCGAAACTTATGAGAACAAATCTAACTTAGATTTTGTTAAACAAGCAACAGTTTTGAAAAGAAATGATCCAAACTGTTCAAAACCTAGTACCTCGGGATCACAAAGTTCATCATCATCGTCAAGACGAGCACATGATGCTTCGGGGATTGTTGAACGAAGATATTGTTTTGAGTGTGGAACAATTGGACATATCATTCGAAATTGTCCATATCTTCATAAGCTGAAAGCAAAGGTTGATGATCCCCGTGAACAAAATCATGCCGTCCAAGAGAATAGAAAAGGCAAACAGGGCGAAAACAAGAAAAAGGTTCGGAAGATAAACCTCGTGAAATCAAGAGGGACTGATAAAATTGATACTTCCAAAAACAAATCCAATAAGGATTTTGTTAAACAAAGTAAAATTTTGAAAAGAAACAGTCAAAACAACTATACACAACACACAAACGGTTGTGATGTAGGACCAAGTACCTCAAGATCACGAAGTTCATCATCCGGCTATTGCAGTTATGATACTCCGAGGTTTGTTGAGCGGAGATCATGCTTTGAATGCTGTGAGTATGGGCACATCATTAAGAATTGTCCATATCTCACCAAAAGAAAGACAAAAATTGATGCCCCCCATGGTAACAATTACCATAAAAGATCTGTTTCACCAAAACAGGACCCTCGTCTTGTTAAACAACGAGCAAAGAAACAGAAAAAGAAACAAAGAAAAGAAGTTGAAAAGTTTTTAAAACCGGAGATTATCCAAACAAAATCTGTTAAATCGGATGTTAAACATGAAAAACAGAAAGAGATTTGGATACCAAAACCGGTAACTGTTTCAGGGGGAGCTACATCAATTCCGAATCATCGGGAAATGGATGTTACAATTCTCGATGATGACGGACGACCCAAGTCTGTGAAGGCTTGGGTCCCTCTCTCCAACTAATCTCTGAGTGAGTGTGCAGGAAGTTCCAGGAGGAACTATTGATAGTCTTAGGATTGTTGATGGTGGAATGTCCTTGCACAAGATAGGCGACAGAAGAAATTGTTGCCTTTGATGGAGAAAGAGGAAAGAAAAAGAAAATGTGGCTGAATGAAGTTGCAAAAATTCGACCAAATGAAGAACGTGCCAAAAGTTGGTCATTATGGTTTTTGATCGGGTCCTCAGGAACGAATGAAGTGAAATGTGTGCCGATGCCTTGGCATGGATTGAACATCCGCACACCATTTCTGAAAGAGAAAGTCAAAGACCTTCGCTGGTGGAATGTGGAAGACCAGCCGGACCCGGAGGTTTATGAGCTTGTTGCTGTCAAGAGATTTCTCAGTAGCTGCACATTCGACCTTGAAGTTCACACCGGGTGAATATTAAGTTGGGGGAGTGCTTAGATTCCTTGCAATGCACGGAACAGTTGCAGGATACGCCTTTAAATCCTTAATCTCTCCTATACTTGTCGATATTTTAGCTGCTTTGTGAATTGTTATTATCTCGTACAGCACTCTTTGACCTGACACGTTGATCTCGGATATCACCTCACACGTGATTGTTTCAATGTGAAACTCATCAATGTTGTCATGGTTCGCACCGCTTACCGACATGCCAACTCATTTTTCCAAAATTTGTTAAATCTTTTCTGATAAAACTTAATTTTGGTAAACGGCATTAAGGTCAAGCAAGAGTAAAACCAGCATCGGAAAATCATTTTTGTAAATACCTTTGTGTTTTTAAATTTATCTTAGTTTGTTGATTTTAGGGGGAGTAAATCCAAAAATCGGAAAATCCAAAAACATCGAAAAATTCAAAAACACAAAAACAATAGAAAAACAAAAATGAGTTTCCTGGCGAGCAAAAGAGAAAATGATAGTACATCAGTGGTCTATCCAAACCTCTTTAAACCTTAAATGCAAAACGATAAGCAGCTCTATATAAGATGTATCGGTAGGCTCACAATCATTTTAAAGTGTGCAGGGTGATATAAATCTTAATCGACTGAAGATCAGGTGGGAACCATTCATTGGCATATGGTCTTAGTACCGAAATTTCGTTTGATAGATTGCCGAGGTTCTGAGATATTCGGTCTTTATGCTGCTTATCATCTGGGTATCATGGTTGTATCTTTTACCGAAAAATAACGGGGACGCAAGTCTAGATCTTCCATGATACTATACATACGTGTACATATTACATACTGCATTCGACCTCAATAAGTGATAAACAATCACATGTCCATATCAAATAAGTGATAAAATATCACATCTCTCCGGGTGTCAAGTTCGTCTCTCTGCTGTACGGAAGTACTGACCTGTTCACGGACTTGCACCTGTGCCCTCATGCATACGAAAATCAAGTTCCTCATCAATAAGTGATTATATCACAAAGGACTTGTTTTCAAATCAAAATAAGTGAGTATCTCACAATTTATACGGTCAAACAGATGATAATCGGTATACTCACTGGTAAGATGAACTCTCGTGCATACCTTGATACGGGAATGTGTCGTGATGTGGATGAACACCGGTCGGTAAGTATAAATCATACATTAACGTATCCTCTAAACATGATTACATCTGATAAGTTGAGCTTAAGTGGACAACAATACCGATAATTGTTATAGGAGGCTTATCTTAATGTTAACTAACTAAACAACAAGAGTGTTTTGGCATGACCGTACACTGATATGATTCTCTTACCCTCGAAACTCGCAAAAAGAATGTTTGTATATATTTATTTACTGCTTAACCTTTATTAGTTCTTTTAAACAGTTTCATCGTTTGGTGCATATCAGCACGACATTAGCGGTGATGTCGTTTGATAACACTCAAAGGATTTTAAATTGTTGTCTTTTAATTTCAAAAATACCAAAAAGATTTTAGGCTTGTTTTAATATAAACTTTATAAAAGCCAAAAAGATTTTATTTCTGCTTTATTTTCGATCGTACGATGTTGGAGCTCAAGTCTTCGCTACCTGAAACCTGACTGAAAACCGAACTGACTAAATCTTCATAAACGGTCGAAATTTGCATGTTTGAAAGTTAAAAGGCTAAAATTGGCAAATTTATTAAACTTTCAAACTGTCGGACGGTGTTTGATTGTGACATGGTCATACGTGTGTCATTTGTTTATGCTAACTATATTCCAAGCAGTTGTTCTCATTACGCGTTTAGATTTCTTGCATGTGCAGATTCTAAAGGCTAGGAGAACATGGTCGATGACGAGCTTTGGAATGAAGACACGAAGGCACTCAATGAATGAAGGTGATCGAGTCGCCGCTGGCCATCATCATCACCACAAGGATCTCACTTCATAAAGATAAAGTCTTTTCACGAGCATAACTCAAGGGGGAGCTTATGTTAAGGGGGAGTTTGTCAACACACTTCCTACATGATACGGGTAGTTTGTTGATACACTTTCTACTTTCAAGACGTGAAGACTTTGAAGATCCTCCGACATTGAAGACATGATAGGACATCAGAGTCTTGAAGACTTGAGGACCAAAGACCGTCGAAGTTCAAGACGAGTCTACACTTTTAGAAGAACAAGACAAAGATTAGAGATCAAAGACAAAGCTACAGCCAAGGGGGAGTTTGTTGGTGCACTTGTGTCTGTACTTTGTCTGTATTCGGTCTGATATAAACGATGTCCTGATTTGTATTGTAAGTTGACCAAGTCAACCATCCTCCGGTTTGACTTGGACAACAGTTGAAAGAGGTTCTGATCGAAGGATAGCCTCGAAGGATACACCTGATCCTTCGAGGTGATCGAAAGATATGGTTCGACCATGGTTCGACCATTAGACCTCGAAGGATGATCCTTCGAGGTCCATGCTGATCTTTCGTGTAACATGTGGTCGACAGATGATCCTTCGGACCATCTGTCGAATCCTTCGACCAGACCTGCTGAGCTGGGTATATATACCCATGCATGTGTTGAGTGTGAGTTAGTTCTGGAGTTCTGAGTTCTGCCATTTTACACACCAAGAGATAGAAGCTTAGAGAGCATTCTGCCCAGAACTCACACACACACTTAGAGAGTTTATAGAACACTTCTGTAAACATTGAGCTTGTAACCGAACCTTCATTTGCATTAATACGACTAGTGTTAATCGGTGAATCTTTGTGTGTTTGTTTCTCTACTTGCTACTAACTCGGTTTGCTTGCTAGCTTGGATTCCGCACTCGCTAGTAGGTTTGTATAACAAGGTTTAGGTTCGTAATCCTCCTCGAAAAGGGACCTACAAGTTGTGATCTACGATACATAATATTACCCATTGATTTGTTACGCGTCATAATCGACCCATGGGTCTTTTCCAACTAGAGAAGATGGAAGATTGTTTATTTATTTTTTTAACTTCATTACTAATATGATTGTAATGGTTTGACTCTCATTTTTAGGAGGTTCATAACAACATCCAATGCCCATCACCTACACCACAAAGCCCATCTTCAAAAGAATATGACACAACCGGCAACCATGAAGAGGGCCCATCCGTAACACTTCGGACAAAGAAAAGGAAAAGAAGCAGGAGGATAGATTTAGGTGATATTAGTGGGGATCGGAACATTGAACCGTTTAATAGCGTCATAGATGTTGAAGAGCTTCGAAATGTGCGTAGTGAGGAAACACAACAAAAAGAACAGGAAAAAAACCATAATGAGCTATGAACACAAGGGGTAAGTTTTTGACGGGTTGGGTTGACCCGAAACCCTTCTGTCCAAAAGGACTTTAATAGACAGTTAATGTATCAAAGGTAGTTTAAAATTTTTGGTCATCTTTAATAATGTAGAAAGTGGCGGATTGATAGCCAAGGGAGGGTATGGTCCAGCCCACACCTTAAGGGTTATATATCCATTTAATTAAACCCATATTTGATTTAGGCCCACCCCAAAACCCATCATGAGTTGCATTGTTGAAAAAAAGAAACCAAAAAACCACACACACACCCATTCGATATTATTATGGCAGCCATTGTTCCATTAATCCATTTCATCCATAAAGAAAGTTTTTTTTTTTTTTTTTAATTTAGCTTTCATTTGTGATTCAAGGTTAGCTTTCATCTTCACCCTATGTTTTTATATTTGTGATTGCCCTTTGTTTTATAGGGTTTTTAAAAAAATAAATTTATGTTTTCTAGGGTTTTAAATTTCGTAAGTCTTTGTAGGGTTATTTGAATTTTAATTTATGTGACTAAAGAATAAATTTATGTTTTCTAGGGTTTTAATATGTTTTCTAGGGTTTTAAATTTCGTAAGTCTTTCTAGGGTTATTTGAATTTTAGTTTATGTGACTAAAGAATAAATTTATGTTTTCTAGGGTTTTAAATTTCGTAAGCCTTTCTAGGGTTATTTGAATTTTAATTTATGTTGATTAAAAATAAATTTATGTTTTCTAGGGTTTTAAATTTCAGAAGTCTGTTTAGGGTTAGTTGAGTTTTAATTTATGTTGACTAAAACATAAACTTATGTTTGCTAGGGTTTTAAAATTCTTAAGCCTTTCTAGATTTATTTGAATTTTAGTTTATGTTGACTAAAGAATATATTTCTGTTTTCTAGGGTTCTTTATTTGAATTTTAATTTATGTTGACTAAAGAATAGATTTATGTTTTCGAGGGTTTTAAAATTTGTAAGTCTTTCTAGGGTTATTTGATTTTTTATTTATGTTGAATTTACGTTTTCTAGGGTTTTAAATTTCGTAAGCAAGAAGTCGTTGAACCTAATTTGACGATCAAAGCGGTTTTGAACTATGTTTTTTTTATTGTTGAACTATTTAATTTTATTATTAATGAACTATTGTGTTTTACGAACTATTTTTTTTTTTACCCATTTTTAACCGACCCGTGTTGTGCCCCTACAAAAAATTATGTATCCGCCACTTAATACGCCACTAAATGTAGATTTTAGTACAGGAGAATACTGCTATTCCTTAGTAATGCACTTTGACCAACTCCAACCCCCATTTGACCCGTTTTCTTTTTAGCTATTTTATTTTTAGTTTTACGCATTTTACCCAAATCAACCCATGTGTATACCAACAGGTTGAATAAACGCAAGGCCAAACGAGCCCACGAAGCTGCTATGGATTCGGATGGGGACGATGGTGTGACTGAAAACCAAACCGGGTCAAACCCAACTTTTGAACCTAAGGTTGGGCAACATGTTATTTTCACAAATGCTAAAGGTGAAGAGATTGGAAGAGGAAAGATACATAAAACCAAAGGTGTATGGTTTGAAAAGGATTTGGAGGAATTAAAGCTATGTGTGCTGGATGTTACGGATCTTGAGGTGTGGGACTGCAGCCAGCTCCCGCACCCAACTGATATCATGACCACATTTCTTCAGGCGAAAGTGATTCTTGGTAAAACAAGGATCATGTGGGATTCCAGCCGACTTATTTTGATCAGCCAGTAGATGCCTAGATGACAGATTAACCTTTCTTTCTGGTATATACATATCTCTTTTGGAACATGCTACATTTCAGTTTTAAAAACACATAGCTATGTTTTACTGACTGATTTATGTACATATCTAGACAGATCTAAGGAGATGACAGTTAAAGTCGGGAAACTAGTGTCACAGCTGCTGGGATTAATCCATTGCATCGATAGTTGATGCATAAAAAGATATATGCAACATTTCAGTTTAAAAACGCAGGGTGTTGTAGTGTACTTTTAGTTTCTTTTCTTTCAGATAAACTCAGTTTAAATATATAACATACTCTGGTTGTTTGATGAAAAGTATTGCTTCATGGTGGTTTACCATGTAATAAACTACATGCAGGTGGTTTGTTACAAAAGAACCTTGATCACTATAACGAGTATATTACGGTGCTTAAAGATAAACCGTTTCAGGGCAGTTGTAACTTGTAACAGAAGCCCTCAGCTCGTCTGATTTGCATCTTCACGGGGGTTAACTTTTTGGGGGGTAGTGCGTGTGGCGATGTGGAAAGGGCGTTCAACAAACAAGAGAGTACCAGAATATTTACTTTTGATTCCCATTTTCCTAACCCAAAAGTTCAAAACAAACGCATCTATTATAAATACAAACTGTCTTGTTATGTTACAAGTAATAAATATTAGACGAACAGGATTTATAAGCTAGATTATATTATATCGATTTATTATTATTATTATTAATGTAGTATGTAACATTATTATTGTAGGTCCCGAAATCGGAGGATCGATTTTCACTACCAAACCCTTGTTTATAACAAAGTTAAGTGTGCGGAATCCACTTAACTAAGCCAAATCAAATACAGAACAAAGTAATAACAGTGGTTTAACCAAAGAAACACAATCGTTTGATTAAACTGGATGAGAAAGCAACTAATACAAACACAGTCTACACAAAGTGACCTTCAGGGTATACTCTCATCTCTAAGTTGTAACTGAGACTATCTGTGCCTTTATATAGCAGCTGGGCTATTGAGTTCGACGAAACACAGATTGGGCCGACGAAACGGAACATGGCCCAATACTAAGCCCATCAGACGACGAAACACATCTGTATCGTCGCTGACCTTGACGAAACACAAACAAACAGATCCAAGTCTGTTTCATCGACATGTGTTCGACGAAACAAAGCTGTTTCATCGAAGGCTGCAATATGTAATCTGTTTGCTGCAATCAGACAGCAAACAGCAGGCATTAAACACACAGACAAAAGACAGAAATACCCTTAATCATGCAACATGCATTGTTTAACGACCATTACATAACAGACGAGACATATAAGTCGGACACAAGCGGATAGGAGGATATCCGACTTGGTCGACTGCGAATACAGACTCGATAAACTATAAACGACCGTACAAAATACATCGTAAAGTACAAGACTAGTGACAGACACAAAAATGCATCAACAAACTCCCCCTTGTCTGTTACTGGTCTTCAGTCTTTATATCTTCCTTCTTCAGTGTCATTCGGACCATGAACTGCCCGAATGTATTCCCCTGTAGTAACAGAAGCAAGCGACGCGCTGAAACTTTAATGCCTGATGTGCGTCCTTGTCTTCATAGAATATGTCATGCCGGTACAACTTGTTAATGTCGAATGCGGACATATTAACTATCCACATTGGATCCAACATCCTGAAATTCTCTTGATCGCCATTGAAAACGATCACCGCCTCATGTGTGTCGGAATCATAACACCACAAATGCATATCACCCAGAAAATCTTGCCTCATTGGCATCAAAGGAATCTTGTCTACCACTTTCGCCGGCTCGTAAATAAGTTTGTATCTGCCAGTGTTGGTTGCCGGATCAAGCGTAAACTTGATTTGCTGGTAGATGGGGAACTGAGGTTTGTAAGACTTATCCTTCCACCCAGACTTCTTGTTCATTCTAATCAATCGCTCGAATAACATTGCACCATCATATTTTGAGCGATTTATGAGATCTATCTTTGTCAAAGCGGCCACATCATAAAATGGCAAAGACAGAATGCTCAGTAAAGATCGAAAGTACTGGATCCCAAACTCCCGCTTAATTGCAACACAATGTATCTCCTTTACAAACATCCAACACAGGATTCTCCCGCTAGGCTTCACCTTCTCAAACCGTAAGTAGTCAACTTGAGCAGCCTCAGGTACAGGTTTGGAAGCCTTTGACAAGAACCGTTGATGCCATGCGGAGAATGCATCGGTGGCATTTTCTGATGAATCGCGGTTCTTCAGATGCTCGTCAATGTCTTCTACATTGTCTTTTAACCAGTCTTCATCAAACGGTGCAAACTCAGTTCCATCTTGTCTAACATACGAAGACTTCTTCACATTTCCATTGAAGACAATTTCTTCGATGTTTTCAGCGTTTGAAGATTCCGGCTCACTAGGCATCTTTTCAATCTCATCATCATCCATATCTCTCATTGCATTTAGGGTAATCAGTTGCTGTTGTGAGAGATCTTCAACAATTTCACCTTCTTCCAGCAATTCACCGGTGAATGGATTAATGACCTGCAATGCGAGATCAGCACTGCTAGGAATATGAGATGTACCTTCAATTTGCTGTACTTCTTCAGCTGCTCCAGAAGAAGTTCCTTGTGTAGATTCAATTGTTTGTGGCTGAGCAACAACAATTGCTGAAGATGTATGTAACACCCCAACCCCACTAGGGCTGACGTGTCACTCTTACAAATATCAGAACTAAAACCAATCCATAACATTAAATGAAAGATCCTAATTACATTTATTACATTACTAAAATAAAGAATCTTGGCCAGCAACTTCCTAACGCTCCTTACTGAAATCCCAAATCATTCCATACTACCTGTAAAACAAATAGGAAAAACACAAAAAAAAAAAAAAATACGGCTGAGCCAAAAATTGCCCAGTAACGGAGAAATCAAAAGTACAAGTAAAGTCATATCAGCGGAAGCAAAACACAACAGAACATAACTGAGACTGGACTGAAACGATTACTGACACAGGTACAAAAAAACAGATGCAGACACAATACTGATACAAAAACTGATACACGAACTGATCTGAAACTGTAACGGACACTGATACAGAAACAGAATTCGGTCATATACATAACCGATTCCGAACCCAACACAAAACCGATGTAGAGACTTATACATTGTTGACCATGATGACTAAAACCATTTTTCTTGTATAAACGTATTCATTTAATCATTTAATAATGCTATTATTTTAAATATGCGGTACTTGGCAAAACTGTTTTCTTATTTGAACATTTGAATTTTATCAAGATAAAGTAATTTATCATATTTAATAGCAAATCGTTATTACACAAAATTAACAAATTTTCTAACTATGAAAACCTTATATATTAAAAGTAGAGTAAGTTGAATAACCTAGATTTCTAAACAAAATACTTATTATAAATTTCGAAAACCGACATGGGAAACCGATACAGATACTGAGTCAAAACACATATAACTTATCATAACATAATCAGAAATAGAACATATTCAAATACTGAAACATATACTAACTTACACGACAGATATATCGACAAAATAAGTCGTGTAACACAGAAGCACCCAGAGCCAGAAACAACCAAACAGGTACACAGCTAGCTAGTCCATGCACCTATGAGACGGTGAGTGCGGTGTGCACCCATTGTTCCATCTCCACAAACCAAACCAAACCAAACCGAACCAAACCAAACCAAACCAAACATGCTCGGGTGACAGAGCACAAAAACTAAAGCCATTTACAGGCAACTGAACATAATGCTAATGAGAACATGCAACAATGATTACAATTACTATGGCGTATTGCATGCTACTACGAACTTATCAAATAATAAATGTGAACTGAAACGGAAACAGACAAAAATCCGTACTGCAAAGTAACGGATATGATAAAAGAATAATAAATAAATACTCTGATCAGAAGACCAAAGAATCCGTACTAACGATTAACGAAAAATAAAATTATACTACGATGAAAAGAAACGAAATCCGTACCTCAAAGCTCGTAAGTTCAATCTTGTCAAAACTTTAGCATCTCACTTGAAGGTTTTTTTTTTTTTTTTTTTTTTTTTTGACAACCTAATTATAATTTTCCCTAAACGTTAGTACAATGCATTTCTTGGGTTTTGCTGGGATTATTGAATATGAGGTCATCACTAGTTTTCTTTAAAAAGATGGGTTCAATTAATTATTTGATAAAATTTTGAACATCAAAAAATAATTTCTTAATTCACGGCCATTTGAATACCAATTCAACCTCCATTTAATAATATTACATAATAAATTCATTAATAATTTATGGAGTATACCATGCATGTTGATGTACTGTAACCATTTTTTTAAAGAAAAGAATGGACAGAAGCTTTACATCTTTTCCACATTAGTTTCTTCAAAGAAAGAAAAAAAATAGATGAAAACAAATAAAAGTTTCAAACAACTAACTTGCCGCTCATGACAACCTCATCCTCATATTCAGATTCATGTGGTGATCAAACAAGATAAATTTCGTAGGGAACTTAAAGCTCAATTTGGTTACCTAATTGATGGAGGCGGAGGTCGAACTCGACGCGGTTGATCAGAAACTCCCGTAGAATACTGCTTGTTCGAACTAGAGAGCGGTGGCTGATCGTTGTTGCGATTTAGCACACAGCAGGGGCGGAGCAAAAACACCTACGGCGGTGATAAACATGCGTGTGCAATGGAGGTGAAGGCGACACTGGTGTTAGGCGTGTTATAGTGGCGACACTGGTGTTAGGCGTGTTATAATGATTGTGGTGGTGGTTCCGGCTCGGATAGTGGTGGCTCGCGATTGCGGCAATGGCGGCAATAAGTACGGTGGAGGTGTCGGTGGCTAGAAATATTATAAGAGTCAAGGTGACGGCAGGAAAACTGGTGTAGAGGTTCGATCTTGACGGTTTACGGAGGTTCAGCTGGTTCAAGTCGAAGACACGGTTGATTCCGAACGGTTTTGCAAGAGAGAGTGCCAGCCGAGGGTTTTTATTTTCTTGTGACTTGTATGGTTTATTTAGTTTACCAATAATAGAAGATTATTAATTTAGCATTTCCATTTCTTTCAATAACCAACATTTATTTTGATTGCTTATTTCAAGGATGTGGGCAAGGCTATTTTGGTTCTATATTGATTATTTATTTACCACTTTTTTTATATAAACACAAAATAATGAGATAATATTTATTTATTAAAACGTTTCCATTTGTCATAATTATTATAACCTTATGATTTATTTGATTCAAAATTATTAATTTAGGGTTTCTTGATAGTGTGACATACTAATCCGATATTTATTATTTTAGGGTTTTAAGATTTCGGGTATTACAATGTAGCTGCTGTCGGTTGCTGAGATGTAGCAGAGGGATCAGGATTACCTTGATCCTCGGGATCATCATCCCTTTTCTTCAGTATTTCTTGCTGCTTACATCTATCCTCCCATAGTGTAGCAACCCGAGATCGTAGAAACTCGTAGCCAGCGTTTAACTTTTTAGCCCCTTCAAGAATTGTGGTATTTCACGAGTCGTACCACTCTTTCATGACATCGCATCTACTTCTCAGATCTTCCGCCAGCTTTTGAAGTACAGAACTACTTCTTTGTCTTTCTTCGTCTGCAGCTCTTAATCGGACGTTTTCAGCCTTAAGTTGATCGATCTCAGCTTGTTGGCGTTGTATGACAGCTTGTTGTTCGCCAACTGTGGACTTCAACCTATCAATGTCCACCTGATGAGTGATTTGATCGTTTTTCGTGATCCTGATAAAGTCTGTTTGCCTTTGGATACGATCCGCCGCTGCTTCAAGATGAGAGAATAGAAAGTTATTCTTCTCCTCTTGAGTCATTTCCAGGAAGATCCTCTGACGTTCACCACTCGGCTGAGAAGTTGTTGCTCTAATTGCTTCAGCCATGGATCTTTGAGGAATAGCCTGAGGAGATACAGTTTGAGTTTCAGGAGCTGAAGAGACTACCGGTGGTCCTTGAACTGGAGCATGAGGGACAGATTCTCGAGCAGAGGTACTCAAGTATCTGCGAGTTTTCTTCTTTTTTTGATGCTCTGCAGATTTTTCTCCTTTTCTTTTCCTTAGACGTTCTGCTTCCGAAACAGAAGGAACGTATTCCGGATCATCTTCTTGTCGAATCCTCCTGAATCTCTTTACACCGTGTTCGTCGAGATACATCTCGTATCCAGGTTCAATTAGATGATCATTATCTGAATCAGATTCAGCCTCGTCATCACCACCGGCTGACGTATCACCAGCTGACACTCCCCCTGCTGATGTGCCACCCGCTAATGTACCACTAGCTGATGTACCACCAGTAGTTCCAAACTAGATGCACCAACGGCACCTGTATCGCCACCTTCTCCACCTTCATCATCACTATCCCTCCCCGAACTATCCGAATCAATCGGATCTGGACCAAACTTTTCACTCATTCTCCTTTTCAACTCAGGCTCTTCATCATCGGACTGACTGTCATCATGACGCCATTTGTTTTCTTCAGGAGCAACGTAGGCAGTATCACCCAGGGCACCAAACAACTTTCTTGGAGGATTACTTTCCTTGTATCTTTTGTGCGCAAGATTCTTAATAATCCTTAAAGAATTGAAGTTCATCGCCTCTATCTTCAGAACATCGTTGTCGGCTTTAGGAAGACCCGGATGTTGGATATTCATAACCATTTGAAGAAATCGTGGATACATCCAGAACTTGTTCCCAGTTATCCTACTTCTCCCAGTTCTTGTCATGTTTTCTTTCATGTTGCCAAAGATGTACCTTGAGATGCTAAACGGTTTTTTCAGCACCAAGGCCACCATAAAACCAACTAGATCTTTGCCAGCCATGTCATAACCGGCACGTCTATTGCTAAGGCACTGGATGAGAACGTGTAGCAGAATTTGTAGCGTAACGGCAGATCACCTTTGTTGATTTGCGTGCTGAAGATGTCTCCGGTACATTTCATGCGTAACAAGCAGCCTCGCGTACACATAATTGGGATAGAATCTGGAGCGTCTGGATTGTCTTGTAGTTGAAGAACTTCGTTCAGAATATCCGGAGATACGATCACATCCAAATTGTTCACACGTCCTCTGATAACGTCTTTTCCATCCACTTGCACCACGCTTGCGGAATCCCAGAACGCCTTGATAAGTGACTTGTAAACCGTTGTTGAGAAAGTAACAGCATAGTTTATCCGAGACTCCCTGATCCACTTTGTGATATCTTTCAATTCAGCAAGTTTTTCTTCTGGATCCAAGTAGGCAATTTGATTATGGCGTTTCTCGGACATTATCTCCTCTTCCATTTTGTTTTCCTTCTTTGTTGCGGGCTTTCTTTTTCCTTCTTTCGGTGCCATCTGAAATTGGAAATGTCCACAATAAGCAACAATCACATTACATATGCATTTAGACATGTATGGATATAAGTTCATGTATCCACTTGACAGATAACCTATCAAACTATGTCTACTGTGAACAATTTACAGACTGTAAAATTTCCTAAGGCATGGACGACGAAACAGAAGGTATTCGACAAAATAGAAGTAGGTTCGACGAAACAGAATTTTACCGTTGACCAGTTCTGATTCGTTGACCACTGCGCTTCGTTGATCAAGCCTTCGACAAAACAGAATCATGTTCGACGAAACAGAGTTTGATAGTTGACCAGTTCTGTTTCGTTGACCATTCTGTTTCGCCGACAGTCTGATTCGCCGACTGTCTGATTCGTCGAGGTTAGGGTTTTGAAATTGGGCGTTTCGCCGTATGAAGTTTAAACCATGAACAGATCATCACAACTTACAGACTGCTACTTGTTTAACCCAAACCAAGTAGAAAGCATGCCCAAAAACTAATAGGAATGAGATTTCCGGTCAAAAAATCGTTTAATACGGTAAACCCACCACCAACATCAATCCCCTGTTTTGTCACATAAACCCAAACCCGAATCAAAGGCAAAACAGATATACATAACCCTAGATACAACAGGTACAGGTAGAAACAACAACAAGTTCAACATCAAAACCTAGAGTATCAAAGGGAACAAAGTTTCAGAGGGTCTCCGATGGTTTCCAACAAAAAACCGACGGTTCAAAATGTACTAAACGTAAACATCAACACATGTGTACCTTGATTTTCGTGAAATTTGCAAGAAAAATGGATGATACGAGTGATTTAGTAGGTAAACAGAAGTATGGGGGTATGGGGTGTTTGGAGAAGATGAACAGTGGTTGTTTGAAAAAAGTAACCACCTCTGACCCACTGGGACCCTTTATACACCGACTCCCTTCGGCGAAACAGAAATCTCGACGAAACAGAGTTGGGCTTCGACGAAACAGAATAGATGGGCTGAACTTGGGCCTGTAACATTAGCCCATGACGAAACAGGAATTGGGCTATTCCGTTTCGTCATCACCTCGGCGAAACGGCCTGTTTCGTCGAAAATCAAACTGGTTAGACCAAACGTTAACAATTTGACTTTGACCACCCTTTGTTTCGTCGATAAGGATCTATTTCGTCGACCATGTTTTGATTCGTCGACATCATTTTCAAAAGTACCAAGGCATGAAAATTTTGTACACTGAACATGTTTTGAACAATTGACCATTTTGCCATTTTGTTTGAGTTTTCAAATGCAGGGACGTTTTATGAAGTAGGTTTCAGGCTTCCGGCATAAACACCAAGCAACAATTTTGGCTTAATCAAAAACGAACTTACACACTACACTAAAAAAACAACTTTAAAGTGCGGAAAACTAAACGAAATGCAATTGAAAGAGATAAACAACTGTACAAGTGCAACCTTTTGCGAGTTTCAAGGATAAGGAATCATACCAGCTTACGGTCTTAGTTAACATGATTCTGATTTCTGTTTAAAGTTCTTGATAAGTATACTACCTCGATTATCGGCATTGTTGTCCACATAAACTCAAGCTAATCAAACGTAATCACAATTAGGAGATACGCTTTACGGTAAGGATTATACTTACAAGTCGATGTGAATCCACTTCACGACACATTCCCGTATCAAGGTATGCACGAGAATTCATCTTACCGGTGAGTATACCGATTATCATCTGTTTGACCGTATAAAGATGTGAGATACTCACTTATTTTGATTGGAAAACCAAGCCCTATGTGATAGAATCACTTATTGATGAGGAACTTGATATTCGATGCATGAGGGCACAGGAGCAAGTCCGTGAACAGGTTAGTACTTTCGTACAGCAGAGAGACGAACTTGACTCCCGGATAAATGTGATATATTATCACTTATTTTGTTTGACATGTGATTGTTGATCACTTATTGAGGTCGGATGCAATATGTACACGTATGTATGGTATCATGGAAGATCTAGACTTGCGTCCCCATTATTTTTCGGTAAAAGATACAACCATGATACCCAGATGATAAGCAGCATAAAGACCGAATATCTCAGAACCTCGGCAATCTATCAAACGAAATTTCGGTACCAAGACCATATGCCAATGAATGGTTCCCACCTGACTTGAAGTCTGTTAGGTTTGTATCATCCTGCACATTTTAGTTTGATTGTGAGCCTACCGATACATCGTTAGTAGAGATACTTATCATTTGTTTAAACATTTTTTACCATGTTGACCGACCACACCAGTGAACATCATCATCTTCCTTTTTCCAAGAAACTCATTTTTTGGGTTTTCTATTTTTTTAAATTTTTGAATTTTTCAGATTTTTTTTTAATTTTTTGAATTTTTTTTAAACGAAAAGACAGAACATAAAGACATCTTTTTGGATTTTTTTTTTTGAATTTTTCAAATGTTTTTGTATTTTCTTGAAATTTTCTCCCCCTAAAATGCTAGAAGGTTACGAAAGTGAAAATCTTTTTGTATTTTTTAGAATTTTGAAAGAAAATATTTACAAAAACGATTAGCCAAAGAAGTTTACTCGGGTATCACCTTGATGCCATTGACCAAAAGTAGATAATCAAACCGTGATTTATCAAAAGCTTTTGTAAACAGGTTGGCACGTTGGTGATCGGTGGGGATATGAACGACATCGATTAATCTTTTATCAAAACAATCACGTATGAAGTGATATTTAATTTCGATGTGTTTGGTCTTGGAATGCTGCACAGGATTTCTAGTGATCTGTAAGGCAGCATTGTTATCAACAAAAATAGGAGTAGATAGGAATTCAAAACCGTAGTCGCGCAGTTGTTGTTGTATCCACAAGACTTGGGAGCAACAACTGGAGGCAGCAATGTATTCTGCTTCACAGGTTGATGTAGCAACACACGTTTGCTTCTTGCACTGCCACGTAACTAGGCGATTTCCTAAGAATTGACATCCTGCAGTTGTTGATTTGCCATCAATTTTGCAACCACCGAAATCAGAATCACTGTATGCAGTCAAATCAAAGCTATCATCCCTAGGGTACCAAAGACCGGTGTCTGGGCATCCCTTCAAATAGCGAAAAATCCTTTTAACAGCTGACAGATGAGAGGCCTTCGGGTTGGCTTGATATCTTGCAAGCAGGCACGTTGGATACATGATGTCAGGCCTCGGAGCAGTGAGATACATAAGAGATCCGATCATGGCGCGATAGTATGAAGAGTTGATGCTTTCACCCTTCAAATCCGGAGTAATCCCGTGATTCTGCGGAAGTGGGGTGCCAATGGGCGTTGCTTCTGACATCTGGAACCGGCTCAAGATGTCACCAACATATTTAGTCTGATGGATGAATATCCCAGACTCGGTTTGTTGAACTTGTAGGCCCAAAAAGAAAGTCATCTCCCCCATAGCGCTCATCTCGAACTTTTCCTGCATGATACGTTCGAATTACCTGCACAAAGAATCATTAGTAGAACCATATATGATATCATCAACGTATACTTGTACCAACATAAGATCTCCATCTTATTCCTTGATAAAGAGAGTGCAATCGATAAGACCTCATCGAAATCCATTCTCCAGAAGATAGTTGGATAAGGTTGCGTACCAAGCTCTAGGTGCTTGATGTAGACCATAAAGAGCTTTGTTGAGCAACCAGACCCGATCGGGGTGAATTGGATCTTCAAAACCTGGAGGCTGTTCGACGTACACCTCTTCTTGTACTATCCCATGAAGAAAAGCACTTTTGACATCCATCTGGTAGACCTTGAATCCTTTAAAAGAAGCATAAGCAAGAAAGATCCTAATAGCTTCCAGACGTGCAACTGGTGCATAAACTTCATTGTAGTCATTCCTCTCAATCTGCCGAAAACCTTGTACAACCAATCTCGCTTTGTTACAAATAACTACTCCACGATCGTCCTTCTTGCATTTAAAAACCCAGCGAGTGCCAATTTTCTTGTAATTCTCCGGTCTTTCAACAAGCTTCCAAACACCAAGATTTTGAAATTACTGCAGTTCGTCCTGCATGGCTTCAACCCAAGCATTATCTTTTAAGGCTTCTTTCCAAGATTTCGGTTCTTCTTGTGAGACGTAACACGCGAAGGACCAATCATTTTGAAGACCAGATTCTCTGATGGCTGAATATAAACCAGCATTCTGGTTGTTTCTCAGCTGATTACGCGTCTGCACACCGCGATGGACATCTCCTATAATATTCTGCTGGGGATGGGTATCATGAATCCTCATTTCAGGATTTTCAGGAACACGAGCATTGATACCCAGATTGTTAAGATTAAGATCAACAACCAATTCCACACCTGGAATGTGTGTAGAAGTAGATGCATTTCCTTCAGCAGTATCTACATTCTGCACAAGAGGCGTCTCAACAGAAGCACCTTGAACAGGAGCAACTGGAGCTGAAGATCCTTCTGCCGCATCATGATATTCATCAACTTCCGAAGACTCATTGTAATCAGCAGCATCTTCAAATACCTCATTTTGTACCGTATTATTAACCGATGATGAACCTTGTGGGTCAACAATAACAGGTCTAACCAGTGGTGAGTCAGCAGCGTTGTCACTTTCGAATAACATTCTAGCAGCTGCAGATTCTTTGTCAAAGGTTGGCAGATTAAAGGAGTCAAACAGTCCATCGTAATCGAACATCCAAGGATCACCTGGAGCCCTAACAGGACTTGTGTACCTTTGAACCCTTACTTCACTCCATAGTTCAATCTTTTTGGTTACCAGATTCCATACACGAAAGTTTGGAGTTACATATCCAAGGAAGAAACCATCGATAGCTTTTGCACCAAACTTTCCATCCGGCTCAATCATAGTACATGGAGCGCCAACGGTTCTAAGTAAGAAAGATCCGGTTTCCTTTTCTGTAGAATTTCAAAACAAGTTTTGCCATGTCTCTTAACTGTAAGAACTCGGTTTAATGTGTAGCAAGCTGTCGACACAGCCTCCCCCAGAATTGAACAGGGAGTTCCGACTCTACCAGCATTGTTCTTGCAGTTTCAATTATCGTCCGATTCTTCCTCTCAGCGACGCCATTTTGTTGTGGAGTGTAACGAGAACTGTATTCATGCAGAATACCTTTTGAAGTACAGAACTCATCCATCACATGATTCTTGAACTCCGTTCCATTGTCGCTTCTGATCCTCTTAACTTTCAACGTGTAGAGATTCTCCAACATTGTAAGAAGATCTTTGAGGATGCCAGGAGTATCACTCTTGTGTGCCATAAAAGATACCCAAGAAAATCTAGAATAATCGTCGGTAACCACTAGACAGTAAGCATCCCCGAAAGTTGTCTTGTGTTTCATAGGTCCAAACAGGTCCATATGAAGACGTTCGAGAGGCATGCTAACAGTATTGATTTTCTTCAATGGGTGAGACTTCTTTGTTTGCTTCCCTTTCTGGCACGAAACACAGATATCTTGTAAATGAAAACTTCTCACAGGCACACCATTCACAAGATTGTTTTTCACCAAATGGTTCATTTTCCTCAAGTGAATGTGCCCCATTCTTCTGTGCCAAGATATAGACTCCTTTTCTGTGGCTTTAGAGACAAAGCAAGTGACTTGTGCAGATGTTGTAATCGCTTGGCTCATATCAAGAATATAGAGATCATTAACTCATGGAGCCGATAAGAGAATCCATTCTTTAGGAATCTTGAAACCAGGTTTAAGCACATAACAACCGGCATCATCAAAATGCACGGTGAACTTTTTATCGCAGATTTGCGACACACTGAGAAGATTATGATCAATTTGACGAACATAATTGATCTTATCGAAACACACAATACCATTAGAGATACTTCCCTCTCCAGTGATGTATCCGCCTTTGTCTCCTGCAAATGCGACATAGCCTCCTCGAATATTTTTCACGTCATATAGAAGCCGTAAGTCGCCTGTCATGTGCCTGGATGCTCCACTATCAACAATCCAATGACTATTAATAGTTCCTCCTGGAACACCCTGCACATGTCATTGAAAGATCAGTTGAGGATGGGGACCCAAGCCTTAGTTGTCTTGGGTCGTCCCTGAGCATCACGAAACGTGATCTCAATTTCTTGATGATTCTCAAAAACAGTAGCTCCCCCTGAACTATCACTCGTCTTAGGTTTCCAAAATTGTTTTTGTTTACCAGATTGAGTGTTGTAAACAGATTTTGAATCTTCTGGTTTTAATGGTTGTGAAACACTTGGTTACCTTTTTACTGGTTTGACTTCAGATTTCAAAGCCTTTTCAACAGCTTTGACGTTCTTACGTCGTTGTTTCGTTTCTTGTTCTTTAACTGTTCGTTTATCATTTTTGGTGAAACAGGACGACGTTGAGGGTGAACCTTTTCAGGTGGTGCTTTCTCAACAAATTTATCCTTTGGAGTGTTTGTGCAATTCTTAATGATATGCCCAAACTCCCCACACTTAAAACATGTTCTCCTTTCCACAAACTTAGGAGAATTTGATTGACCAACAGATGTCAAACCCGTAGAGCCTGAGGTACTTGCCTTTTCATCACACCCGTTTGTATATTGAGTGTAATTGTTTTCACTGTTACGTTTTAAAATCATGACTTGTTGTACAAAATCGGTGTTTGATTTGTTTTCAAAAGTCTCAATTTTATCCGTACCCTTTGATGCTACGAATTTGACATCTTTTGCTTTCTTTTGATAACGAGCCCCTTTTGTTTCAGATTTTGATTGAGAAACATTTGGCTTTTGAGCTCGCCTTTCTGGTTGTTTACCCTTAGAAGCAATAGGTTGTTGTTTTGTTGGTGGTTTTTGATTTCCAAATTGTTTTCTAATCTCAGCCTTAGGAACTGGATCACATTGAGTTACAACAACTCCCGGAAGTGTTTTTCCTAAAAACTTGTTTGTGTTATCTTCAAAAACTTTATCAATCGAAGATGGATTGACATTTTTAATTGGAAAATCATGATCTGAATAGATTCTGGAATCACCAACCAAAGTGTACAACACATTACTGCTCTTAATGGTAGACACAGATGTCTTGTCATTCTTGACAGGATCTATCACGTGTTTGACCACAGGAGTATCAGGATTACAAAGAATATGATTTTCAAGTGGAATTTCTACTCCTTTCATCTTGTTGAGTGATTTATCCTGATCACTAATATCTGATTCTGATTCATCATCTGACGACTCATAGTCCTCAATGATTGGAGGACTTTGTTTCGTACATGTCGAGGTTTCTGGTTGCTCAGATGATGTGTTTGAAGAACTGTCCGGTTTGAACCCTAGGCCAGTAGAAAATTCCTCATAATCAAGAGGCACACTGGGTTCATACCGTGGCATATCCTCTTCATCAGGCATTTTGGTATAGTTATGTCTCAAAGGGAGCGGACATTTCTCATACCCTACGCCTTTCTTGTTTTTCTTCAGTTGTTGAACATCAATGATGTGATCAAGCACAAATCGGGAGTTAGAATAACTTTCCAACTTTTGCTTGATAGCATCATGCTCGCATTTGGCTATGGCTAGTTCCTTTTTGGTTTCCTCAACAATGTTTATGTAATCGTTTATGCTAACTTGTTTATGATAAACCACTTTGTTAACTTCGGAAACGCTTTTCTTTAGGGTTTCAATTACAGATTTAAATTCTTTTTCGTTTCGAACTAAAGCCATATTAGCCTCTTTGCACTTAGATAGTTCAATAACCAAACTTTGATTATGACTATGAAGCTTTTCTGATTCAAGCTTCATATCTGCACAAGATTTACAAACACTAGGAGTAGGAGTTTCAGAATTTACCTGACTCGTAGAGGCTGAGACATTTGCCATAAAGGCAGTATGAAAAGAAAAAGATCCGTCTTCAGAGAAGAACTTCTCCATTTCCTTAGATGCAACAGCAGCTTGATCAGAACTGATTTCTGACATTTTAACTCCTCAGCTTCATTTAACAAGTCTTCAACATCAGAACTCGCTTCTTCCTTCACATCAGAATCAGAATGATCATCTCCCGAAATAGAACTTTCTTCATCAGAACTCCCGGTGTAACCCGAACTGTCGTCACTTTCAGAAAATTCCTCCTTATGAACGTGCTTGATGTGATTGATGATCTTTGCATAACAAGCTGTTCCTCCTCCTTGATCACCTTCCCCAAATTGTACAGACTAGTCACACCCTTCATCAGCTTGAACGGTCAATGCTCGATTGGGATTTGATGATCCAGACTGGTTCTGATTGTTGTTCACTACTACAATCCTCCTTTCACGATTCTCTTGCTGGGCATTGACATTTGAAGTACTCGTCTGGTTTCTGAATGGGTTATGATTGCCTTGTTTGGTTGGTCGGGTGCACTCACGTTTGAAGTGCCCCTTCTCGCCACAATTGAAGCATGTGACAGCATTTATATCAAACCCGTACTTCGTATCCTTTTTGCCTTCCAACGAAGTTCTTCCAGTTCGAGCCATGAAGTCTTTTGCCCTTCTAACTGCAATAGCAAAAGCCCATTTGATATCCATTAACTCCATTTCATCCTTGTCGATCTATTGATAATCTTCATTTGTCATATTGATGTTTCCTATATGGCCTGCGACCAAACCGCAGTAAGTACTGACCATCGTATTGATGAGTTCCATATGCTCCTTTGCTATTTCAATGCTAACTTGCGAAAGGTTTGAAGTGTCGACTCGGACCGTGTTAGGGTTTTGAGGTGGAGGAGTGTTGGTATAATGAGCTTGTTGTTGTGGTTGAACTTGTGGTTGTGATGGAACAGGAATGTAAGCCCTCGGATCGAACTGAGGTTGAGCAGGATTAACTTGAGGTGAAGGTTGAGGTGTTGGAATATAAGCCCTTGGATCGAAAGCCGGAGTAGGAGCTGACTGAGGAAACGGAAAGGAACTTGTATTGGACACAAATGCCGTTTGCAATTTTGGTTGCTGAGCTGCACTGGATCTGGCCAAAGATTCGAAACCTGGAAGATACATTTTTGTATTTTGAGGAGCAGGAACTCGTTTAGCTTTCCGGATTTCTTCATCATTCTTGTGTTCCAGCTTCTGAATGAATTCATAGATGTTGACTGTATCTAGAGTACCCGTATGCTTCAACAGCTCAATAAACGAACTCCACTTTGGAGGTAAAGCATCAGCAAACCTAGTCACCATATCCTGTTGAGTGGCCAAAACCCCATAAGCAAACATTTCACTAATCAAATGATAAAAACGTGTAGTCATATCATTTAGGGTTTCATTTTCCAAAAACTGAAATGATTCAAACTCTTTCTTTAACAGATCATGGCGAGACTTTCGAGTGGCTGCATTGCCTTCTCCTCTCGCTACCAAGGCATCCCATAATGTTTTCGTGTCTTTGCAGTAAGAGAACTGATGATAGATTTCTTTGTTGAGCGCTTGTGTAAGAATAGCAAACGCCTTTTTCTCTAAGTCATAGGCTTTCTTGTCATCTTCAAGCATATTAGCATAACCTGCTGAAGTGGATGCTGCTACTTCGAGATTAGGATTGAATGCATTGATAAAACACGTCCAAAGTTCGGTGCTTTGCCCTTGAACATATGTGTGAAAGCGGCCTTTCCATGATGGAAAATCGTTCATGTGATTCAACTTTGGTGGGCGATTGTTGCTGCCCGTTTCACTTTCGCTAAGCAGAAGATTTTGAATACTTTGATTCTGATTGGATACCAACGCCCATTGACTTGCACTGATCGCTGGTTAAGGAAACATACTTCTTGCCCATGCGGCTGCGGAAGTTTGATCTTGACCGGGTTGTGGGTCCGTACTCCAGTCCCACGGACTCATGCAACTCATTTTTGATGTATACAAGTAGAATCCCTGATCAAACACTTGAAAACACAATGTTATGATAGATTTGCAAACCTTCTGTTGAAAAATGACACCACACACGACGAAACACTTTTCACGAAATAGATTATGTTTCGTCGAGATCACTTATGGCGAAACAGATTGTGTTTCGTCGAAGTATTATGGCGAAACAGATTTCTGATTCGTCGAAGGGACCTTTGGCGAAACACTTTTTGATTCGTCGAAGGGACCTTTGGCGAAACACTTTTCGATTCGTCGAAGGGACCTTTGGCGAAACACTTTTCCGTTTCGTGAAGAGACCTTTGGCGAAACACTTTTTGTTTCGTTGTTATTCTGTTTCGTCGAGGTTTATTACGAGGTCTGTTACGTCAAAAAGGTAGTCAGAGGGTTGGTAAAGTAGGTGAAGTCTTATACCCAACCTGTCAACTCACACGACCTTTTCACTTTAACCCATGCTAAATCACCAACTAAGGTATGGTGGACAATAGATTAATCCTATTTCAATTTTCAATTTAAAAACAACCTGGTTGTTTGTTTGATAAAGATCAAAAAGTGAAAGTATCAAGAACACTTTGAATATTGGTTGAAGATATGAAGAACACTTGAATAATCCGGTGAACCGATAAATTTCCGAACAAAAATTTAGCCTAAAACTTTCAACAAAAACCAAATGTTAACATGTAAACACTTAAACAAGCAAGGTTTTCGGTAAAACTTTTAGCAAACAAGCAACATCCAACAGATTTTAAGAGTTCCTTTTCCAGAAAATAATGAGTTTTAAGAACAATTTTCTGAGAAACACACAAACACTTGGTAAAACAACCGAACTATGTTTGATTTTAAACAAGGATAAGAGCCACTACTCTGATACCACTTGTAGGTCCCGAAATCGGAGGATCGATTTTCCCTACCAAACCCTTGTTTATAACAAACAAAGTTAAGTGTGCGGAATCCACTTAACTAAGCCAAATCAAACACAGAACAAAGTAATAACAGTGGTTTAACCAAAGAAACACAATGGTTTGATTAAACTGGATGAGAAAGCAACTAATACAAACACAGTCTACACAAAGTGACCTTCAGGGTATACTCTCATCTCTAAGTTGTAACTGAGACTATCTGTGCCTTTATATAGCAGCTGGGCTATTGAGTTCGACGAAACATAGATTGGGCCGACGAAATGGAACATGGCCCAATACTAAGCCCATCAGACGACGAAACACATCTGTTTCGTCGCTGACCTTGACGAAACACAAACAAACAGATCCAAGTATGTTTCGTCGAAGGCTGCAATATGTAATCTGTTTGCTGCAATCAGACAGCAAACAGCAGGCATTAAACACACAGACAAAAGACAGAAATGCCCTTAATCATGCAACATGCATTGTTTAACGACCATTACATAACAGACGAGACAAATAAGTCGGACACAAGCGGATAGGAGGATATCCGACTTGGTCGACTGCGAATACAGACTCGATAAACTATAAACGACCGTACAAAATACATCGTAAAGTACAAGACTAGTGACAGACACAAAAATGCATCAACAATTATTATTTTCTAACCTAGTTTGAGGCGGTTATCATTATGAAACCCCTCGTATATATGTAAACATAATGTAACGAATTCATCTACCAATTCAATCAAGAACATCTTCAATTACTCTCATTCGGAATCCAAGTCTGGTAGTGTAATTTATTCCAATAAAGTGGTATCAGAGCCACCGATCAACAATTACAATTCTGCAAAACATTAATCAAGTGAACAACCCTAATTTTTCAAAGATATCAATACATGACGGCCAACGGAGGAATTCAAACCCAGATTCCAAAATTGCTGGGACAGAATTACTATCACTGGCACATACAAATGAGAGTTTTACTGGAATCACAAGATTTATGGACCATAGTGGAAGAAGGATATACAGAACTTCCGTCAAATGCATTAGAGAATGAACAGAACATTCAGAAAGAGAAGATTAAAAGGGACAAGAAAGCGTCGCATATTATGTTTCAGGCCGTTAATGAAACAGTGTTTGAACGCGTGGCTACGTGTAAAACTTCTAAGGAAGCATGGGAAGTCTTGCACAAAGTGTACAGAGGCGAGAACAGGGTAAAAACGGTAAGATTGCAAACCCTAAGATGTGAATTCGATGCATTAAGAATGAAAGATAGTGAAACGATAGAAGATTACATTAATCGAACAACGGTAATAGTTAATCAATTACGTCTGAATGAAGAACGAATAGAGGAACAACGAATTATCGAAAAAATTCACAGAAGTTTAACAAGAAAATACGAATCAGTGGTGGTAGCTATAGAAGAATTCAAGGATTTAAATGCAATTTCCACAGAGGAGTTGCTTGGGATTCTGCAGTCACATGAATTAAGGTTAAGACAGTATGACGATGCACCAACAGAACAGGCCTTTCAAGTGCAAAGCAATTATTATGACAGATCGAAACAATCTAGATCTGAAAATAATGGCAGAGGACGTGGTAAAGGAAAAGGAAGATTTAATGGATCAATTTGATGCTTTAATTGTCAGAAGTTAGGACACACGGCACGATTCTTCAATAAAAGGGACGAGAATGACAGATCTGGCAATGTTCTCCTGCACACAGATGAAGCAGAAGACGAGAACGATGACACCATGTTCATGATATTCAATGTGGAAGAGGTCATAAAGAACGATTGTTGGTATTTAGATAGTGGATGCAGCAATCATATGACGGGTGATAAGAATCTATTCGTAACATTAAATGAATCTGAACGGCGAGAAGTGAGAACTGGAGATAACAAACGGCTCGATGTACTCGGCTGTGGAGACCTAATAATTAAAGTTTAAGGGGTAGAAAGACGAGTTCCTAACGTGTTTTATGTGGAAGGATTAAAACACAATTTACTAAGTATTGGTCAATTGATTCAAAAAGGATATGATGTGAGGTTTAATGATCGGGAATGCATGATTAAAGATCCATCCGGAATCTGCATTGAAACTGTAAGAATGACAGGAAATAAGATGTTTCCTCTAAACATGAAACAAGACTTGACACCTCGGGTATGCAACATGACAACCTCAGAATCTTCGGGATTATGGCATCGGCGGTATGGCCACTTGAATTTTGACACGTTGTATGATATGGGCATGAATGAAGTTGTGAAAGGTTTACCGAAAATCACTAAGTCACATAATGCTTGTGAAGAATGCATCTTCGGTAAGCATGCTAGAAAACCATTTGCCAAACAGGCAACATGGCACGCTAAGGAACCTCTACAACTCATTCATTCGGACATATGTGGTCCTATGAGGACTCAATCTATAGGAGGTTGTAAGTATTTTATAACCTTTATAGATGATTTCTCTAGAAAAACGTGGGTATATTTTCTAAAGTTCAAGCCCGATGCTTTAAGTCATTTTAAAACATTTAAAGCACTCGTGGAAAATCAAGCTGATCACAAGATAAAATGCATACGAACAGACAGAGGCGGAGAATATTGTGGTCATGAATTTCAAATTTTTCTCAAGGAGAATGGAATACGTCATCAGCTTACCACAAGCTATACACCCCAACAAAACGGTGTGGTCGAGAGAAAAAATAGGACTCTTATGGAGTTAAGTAGAAGCATGTTAAAGATGAAAGATTTACCGAATACATATTGGGCTGAAGCTGTATCATGTGCTACCTATTTGCTAAACCGAGCAATCACTAAAAGTATACCCAATATGACACCACAAGAAGCTTGGAGTGGAAGGAAGCCCAACGTTGAGCATCTTAGAGTTTTCGGCTGCATTAGTTATGCACATGTTCCAAAACAGCAATGCAGCAAGTTAGATAACAAAACTGAACGAACCATCTTTGTTGGCTATAGCGAAAATAGCAAGGCTTATAAATTATATAATCCTGTGACAAAGAAGATTATCATAAGCAGAGATGTTATATTCAATGAAAGTCAACGTTGGATTACCAACAAAGGAAGTCAAGAGATGTCATGTGTAGAAGTTAATAATCCCAACGATGATACTCAAAGAGAGGTGGTGGAAGATCAAGACCAACCTAGAACTTCACAGGGGAATGCTCATGAACAGGAACCTTTGGACTCAAATATTCAGAATGAAAGCCCATTTAATGATCACAACGAGGAGGTGAATTCAGCCAAGAACTTGAACAGTGGGATTGAAGATGCAGACTCGTCTTCTTCTTCAAAAAATGAAGTTCTAAGAACTCGAATAGTGGCTGATGTATATCATAAATCAAAGCCTCTCACAAAGGCCCAAGTTAATGCACTATATGATAAAGATCAAGGTAATTCAAATAATGTTGTGAACTTTATTCTTTTTGCTAACATAGATCCAGCAACATACGAAGAGGCATGTAAAGAAACCAAATGGAAGGATGCTATGGATAAAGAGATGGATTCAATAATAAAAAACGGAACCTGGGAATTAGTCGAACCTCCAAAGAATCAGACTCTGATAGGAGTGAAGTGGATATATAAAACGAAATATGACGAGCATGGAAAAATAAGTAAACATAAAGCACGCTTGGTGGTGAAGGGTTACAAACAGAAATACGGTATCGATTATCAAGATGTTTTTGCTCCTGTTATAAGGTTTGATACAGTCAGGCTCGTACTAGCATTAGCAGCGCATCATGGATGGCACTTACATCAAATGGATGTAAAGACAGCCTTTCTAAATGGCAACTTAAAGGAGCAAGTGTTTATCAAACAACCAGAAGGGTATATTACAAAAGATGAAGAAAGAAAGGAATGTAAACTAAAAAAGGCTCTTTATGGTTTGAAACAAGCCCTGAGGGCATGGTATAGTAGAATAGAGGGATATTTCACATCACGTGGTTTCAAGAGATGCATCTATGAACATACCTTATTCATCAAAATATCTAAAGGTGTAAGGATCATAATTCAGCGATTCATTAACCATGTTAAATCAATTTAAGGAGTCAATGAAAACAGAATTCGAGATGACTGACATGGGAATTTTGCATTACTTTCTCGGAATGGAAGTCTCATTTAAAAATGGAGACATTATCCTTTCACAGCAGCAATATGCAAGAAGTTTATTAGATAAGTTTAATATGGCGAATTGCACGGCTATTTCAACTCCAATGGAGTATGGTTTACGTCTATCCAAACAAGATCCCGATGACGAAATAGACCCAAACATCTACAGGAGACTAGTTGGCAGCCTCATGTATTTGACTAACACAAGACCAGACATTATGTTTGCGGTTAATAAAATCAGTCAATTCAAGGAGGAACAACCGAAGAGAAGTAATTGGGAAGCTGGGAAAAGGATCCTAAGATACGTAAAAGGAACGATAAATCAGGGGCTAGTTTATTCTAAAGGAGGCAAAGGCTCGTTAATCGGTTTCAGTGACAGTGATTATGCAGGAAATATCGACAACAGTAAGAGCACTTCTGGATATGTATTTCACTTTGGATCTGGGGTTGTAGCCTGGCAATCAAAGAAACAAAAGGTGGTAGCTTTGTCATCAACGGAAGCAGAATATATCGCACTGTCCATAGCCGGATGTCAAGCACTTTGGCTCAAAGGAATTCTGGATGAATTGGAAGAAAAGATCGATCAACCTCTGGTAGTTTACTACGACAATAAATCGACAATATGCTTGGCCAAAGATCCGGTGTATCATGGCAAGAGTAAACACATAAGGATTAAATACCATTTCATTCGGGACCTGATTAAGAATGATGATATAGAAGTGCGATATTGCTCAACCAAACAACAAGTAGCCGAGCTCTGCAACCAAAGGATTTCCTGCGTTTAAAGGAGTTCCTGCACATCACTGCAATCTAGCTTACGGGAGGGTATTAGACGAACAGGATTTATAAGCTTTATTATTATTAATGTAGTATGTAACATTATTATTATTTTCTAACCTAGTTTGAGGCGGTTATCATTATGAAACCCCTCGTATATATGTAAACATAATGTAACGAATTCATTTACCAATTCAATCAAGAACATCTTCAATTACTCTCATTTGGAATCCAAGTCTGGTAATGTAATTTATTCCAATAATAAACAAGACACCCATCAATAGATTGGTAATCTACCACCACTGTAACAAGGCTATATGTACTTTAAATATATCACTTGTAATTTTGTCCGATAAACACAAAAGTAATCTTGATCTTTTGTGCCACCTGACAACTTAACCAAAATCCCGAAATCATATCACCATTCATATATATGCAAGTGAGTTCCTGTCATAGTTAGGCTTGGATCGGCCCCTGGTTGGAGTTGGTGGTCTCTGATTATTAAGCTCCTATAACAAACAGAAAACAGTGATCAGATAAGATAAGATGTGTGTTTATATATATGTTCAAGAGGAAACTACTAAAAACTTGAAAACCACTAGAAAACCACTATTAACCAAGATTTTCTTTTTCATTTCTTTTAATTAAAATGTTAGTATTATTTAAAAACCAATAAAACATATAAAAATATATATAGTTCGCGAAGCTACATATATGTGCCTCGCAAGATACATATATCAAATATGTATCTTGCAAACTATATATATTTTTCTTTTTTGGTTTTTGTTTTCTCAAAGATTATAGAAAATTCAAAAAATCATATATATATAGTAGGGTTCAATGCAAAATCACAAAAGTGCGAGAACCATTCATTTATTATTGAAAATTAAAATGAAAATTGCATAATTGTTATTTGTATTAAAGATTAGATTCTCTCTATTGATTAATTTCCCTATTTCTCTTCTCTCACTTTCTAGTAACAAGTTTCAAACACCTACAAAGATTATAGAATTTTAGTGAATCTACACGTATGTTCATAATATATGTATACACATAAATTTTTTGCACATATGTATGTATCAATTCAAGTACATTCACCTAACCATGATACATAAATAAGTGACTTTTCCATATTGGTGTTCGCAGCTCACTCATTATTAATGGTTACGTATTGAATTTGAACCCTCCACTATATACACAAACACATATGCACATGCACTTCATAAAAGAAAAATTGAATGTGAGAAAACTAAAAAAAAACTACCAAAAAAAGCTTTAAAAACACACCAATTTTTTTTAACATTCTTTGGCTGTAAGTCTAGCATTTTTAATGTTAAAAAAATTGAAAAAATATATTAGTATTACACATGTGCAACATATGTTATGATGCAATTTAGCCTTAGGGGGGTTTAGATTTTTTCGTAGTGTTACACATGTGTAATACTATTTTTTTTTTTCTAAAGAAACAAAAATTTAGTGTCTTTTATAAGGTTTTTTTGGGTGTTTTTTAGTTCTCATTTAATTAAGTCATGATATATATAGTACCTGCATCCACGTATCATCTTGAACCTGTTCCGGAGATGTTTCTGGTGAGTGAAGTGGCGGTGGCAACGGGTGAATCAGTTTTGGAACAACCACAAGTCCTCTACCAACCACTAGTAAAGCTCCAGCATTGTTTGCAGTCCCTGAATTCAGTTGCAACAATCACAGAGATATTCTATATATTTAAATTTGATTAGTTGTCCAAAAAAGTTAAATTAAGATTAATATTTCACAATAGTTAATGGCAGAGAAAAGGGTAATCAACTGCCCCTGGGCAGGGAAAAGGGTAATCACTGAGATTAATATTTGCGTTCGTTGCCTAAAACTAACAAACAAACACGAACACGTTCATATACTTAACGAACGAACACGTATATAAAATCTCGTTCGGTTAGTGTTCATGAACAGTTTGTGAACGCATATGTTTCCTTAAGAAACGAACACGAACAAGGTCTTGTTCGTGTTCGTTCGGTTCGTTTGAAGCCCTAATCTTGAAAGTGAAAATTATCTACATTAATTACTCATATGTGATTGGGAAAACTGCATTCATACCCCAAAAGTGACAAGACCAGGTCCTCTAGCATTTGGTCTTAAACCTTCCACACTATCGTTTTCTGTGGGGTATGACCTGTAGACAAAAAGTCATAAACTGTGTTTCAACAGTGGCGGATCTAGAAAATCCGTATAGGGGTAACGTCTCAATAAAAAAGGGTAACGAAATTGAAAAAAACCGTCAATTTTTTCCAAAATTTACACTACCATCGGAGCGTCACCGGAGCGTTAAGGGGCAACGGAGGTTACCCCTTCTATCACTCTAGGTCCGCCCCTTCAAGAAAGCCTTTTGAGTGTAAACATAAACCAGAGTGTGAATAAAAACTTGCCATAATAAATCCATTAAAACAAGAGATCCAGCATCCATTGTTATCGGTCTCTCTATTTTTTTCTATTTGTTCAACTAAATGTATTGACCTCCCTATGCCACCATACATGCATATTATCTTATTTTCGATTAGCGCTGCAAGTGGAAGATGGTTAATGAGTTGGTTGAACCTCCTCCATGCCCAGATCCCATCATTCTCCCCCTATATATTATAGTATTATACGTCAACCATAAGTGGAAATCGGGTTGGCTAGATGGTCAAAAGCCAAAACAAGTTGGGTTGAGTGTCGACCCGCAAACACTTCTTTCTATCTTTTAGATATGAAATTCTGAATACACTTTAAAGTGACTTCCGATGTGTTCGGTTTTCAAGTTAGCTAAGATAAAAGTAAAATGTAGGATCGAACCGAGACCCAAACGAGTCAATCAGAAGAGCTCTTGTCTGTTTCAGAGGCGGAAACAAAGAAACAGACTTGTAAAACAGCTTGTTTCACTCTTAAACGTCTTGTTTTATTGATTTAACAGCAATACAGGTCAATCGACGCGTCAGCAGCACTTCGGTACCGGAATCACGAAGGTTACAAATGATTTCGTTTGAGGGTTATATATAGGCTCGTAATTCCGCTCGAAACAGGTCCCAAGCGGAATTAGAATTCCAAGCGGAATCTAATTCCGCACGGAATTACAACAACTATCATTTCAAGCGGAATTAGCCATTCAAACGAAATTACCTTAAACAACTATTTCTCGAACTACGTGCCCTGATCTAACATACTTAGAACAAGACTCGATACAAGACGAAGTCGACAGACGCATACACCAACAGACTCTCCCTCGAATGTTGACGAGTCTTAAGTGTCGAGTCTTCAACATCTTCAGTCTTTATCAGTCTTTGGGCTTCCAGAATCTCTATCTGGCTCTTATCACACTCTAGCTTTCTTCAACTAATCTCCTCCTCGGATGATGATCTATCACTCTCTTGCATCTTCAGGATCAAATTTCTAGCTCTTGCATCTTCAGACTCTCTTTCTCTAACAGACTCCCCCTCAACTTGTACTGGGATCGTAGTCTGGCTTTCACAGGATCAGGATCGCAACCTGGTTCTCTATTCAGAATCAGAATCCAGGCTGTCCTGCACATCCTGTACCTCAAAATAAGATTTACAAATTTAATCAATATGACAAATTTAACCTTCTGCAAGAATCGATCTGAAAGATTTAGCATTTGATATAACTGATGATCACTTGTAAATATAACTTTCAAATAAACTCTTCCCAAACCTGTTCGTCATGTTTAGCACTTGGAATTTTGAAAATCACCTATTCAACATCAGTTGTCAAAAATCTTTTTTTTTAATTTTATGCTAAAACACACTAAAAATCTTTTTGGATTTTTGGATTTAAAGAAATGCAGTAAAGAAATATTTATAGACAATATTTTTGTGAGTTTGTGTAAAAGGATCATATCAGTTTATTTATGAGACACATCACCAACACCGTTAAGCTTTAAACATTTTAAGTTCTAAACGATTCACCTAGATTGTCAGTATACTGGTCCACTTAAATTTTCACACAAAGTTCAACTGTTTTGAGATACGAGATTAATGTTTTAAGCACTTAAACTTATTCGCGTGTCCCACCTCAGAATATACTCCCGTATCCAGATCCCAATATTCAGTCTTACAGGTGAGTATACCTAGATGATATCTGTAAAGGGTTAAATGCGAAACCGTGAGAGCTCGGGTCAGAACTTCCGTTCAGCAGAGAGATGACGGCTCGTCTTTTGGTGTGTTCCCTTTAGAGAATCTTTTCTTCAACAGCACATGATTAGCATTTTGCAATGTTTCATCATTTTTGTACTGAGGGCAACGTTATATTTCGAGCAAGCAGAAAGTATTATACAGGGACTAGGCCATTGCTTCCGCAAAATCAGAAGTACCAAGATAATACCCCAGATATCACTGAGTATAAAGACCTAGTATCTCAGAAAGAGGGATCTATCAAACAAGATTTCGGGGGTTACCCATATATCCGAGAGATGTTCCCCACGAGATAAGAAAGTATTTAAATTTATGTTTATATCTCGAAAACAATTTACTGAATGTGCAAAAACCTACTGGCACATCCGCAATGAGATCGTTTGTCACATTTTAACTCTCCAATTCTTTAGCGTGTTGTGATAGTCCACTGATGTACTATCATTTCCTCTTTTATACAACAAAGCTCATTTTTGAATTTTATCATAATTTTGGTTTTTTTTAAATTTTCTAATATTAAAGAAATTTGAAAACAAACTGTACAAGCAAAGTGACAACTGATCTTCAAGCTTCAATTCGCCATCCACTTGGCATAAACAATCAGAACTCCCCCTCACAACAAACTATTTTCCCATTATGATTTCAAAACACTTAAGTTTGTTTTAATCAAAATGGTTTTTCCGGAAAATTAGTTGTGTTGTTACCACTTGTAGGTTAGGGTTCAATTCATCACGTTGTTCTCAACCACTTGTAGGTTTACAAACCAATCAGTCATTTGTAGAAAATCAAGTACAACTAAATGTCCCTGATTTACCACTTGTAGGACAAACCAATCAAACGTGATACAAAGAATGATGCTGATTCCTGCTTCACTCTTACCAACCTGGAAGCTCCGGCAAGTCAGGATTTCAATTAGGAAATACTTTCCCCCAAGCCTGACCAGCCTTGGGAGATTCTGGTACACATCTATCCCACCAACATTTTGATTTGTAAAATTCTTTTGCACCCTTTACTTTCCCATCAACCATCTTTCCAAAAATATGTTTAACTTTTCCATTAAACACTTTTTCAGCATCAAATTCTTTCTTATCAGCAAAGAATTGATCTGAAATTTCAACCTTACCAACTTTCTTCTTCAAATTTTCCTTTGACAATGTTGGAAAATTTTTATCGTTCAACTCAGGAACAGAATTCACAACCTTTTTCTCAACCAAAGACTCCTCTGATTTTATGGAATCAGATTCATTGTCAGAACTAATTTCAGATTTAGCAACCCACTTTTGTTTGTTCAAATCACCTTTCCTTTTGTAAAAATATTTTGAACTTTCACCTTCTTCAGAAGTCGATTTATCAAACATTTTAGCCTTTTTCTTTTAATTGTTCTGTTGTACCAACACATTTCCTTCTCATTTCAGAGTTAGAAGAAACTCCCTGTTTTGAATCAGTAGACTCGTGGCAATTCCAAGCAATGTGTCCAGCCTTTTGACACTTAAAACAGGTTCTTCTGTCAACTCTCGGAGCAAATTTCTTCACATTCTTCTTTATCTCAGCAAGAAACTCTTGATTTGATTGTTTACAGAATGGTTTCTTCTGCTCTTCATCAAAACTTCCTCCTGCAACAAATGTTGTTTTTGGTTTATAATTTTTCTCATTTTTATAATTTTCTGAAGAACTAAAACCCAAACCTTTCTTTTTGAAATTATTGTTATGGTTTGATTTCTTTTGAAAACCATAACCACAACCGTAACCCATTTTCTTGTTTACTCTTTGCTGAATTCTTGAAGAAGTGTATTTATTAGGTTTTACATCAAGATTTAAATCTTTTATTTCAGAAATATTAATTTCTGTTAATTTGAAAACCTGTTTGATCATTTCAGTTTTGACACTTCTTATCGGAAATTCCTCATCAGAATATAATTTGTCTGAATCATTCAAAGTATAAACTACTTTAATTGATCCATCATTCAAATTAGATTTTGACAACAGAAATTCTTTATTGTAAACCCTTTTCACCGGTGAACTCGGACTCTTTTCTGCCGAACTCGAACTTTCAGACTTAGACTCCAGTTTTGACTCTTCATCCGTATCCAACACCTGATCGACCACTTTCTTTAATAACTCAGACTCATGATCAGTGTCAGCCGCTGTGAATGTGACATCAATATTGTCTGGTAATTCATCAATGATTTCAGACTTTAACTTGATGTTGAGGGCCTTATTTACACGTTCCTCATTTGGCTTTCTGGGAGAATAACTCTCATAGATCGGGGGCGGACATCTGTTATACTTGACACTTTATTTCTTACCAGTATCAGTATCTTCAGTCTTTTCCTCCTTGAAAGCTTCAAGACCTGCAACAGTAGGATAAACTCTGTCAATCAAATGATCACATGTTGTATAACTCAACATTAATCGTTTAATCCTTTCACTTTCAATCTTCTCAAGCTCTAAATCCTGCTTCAGCTTAGCATAGTCTTCAATATACTCATTGATGACCTTCTGCTTCATCATCAATGTCGAGTTCATTTTTGTCATTGCATTTTCAATTTCTGAATTCGTTCTCTTCAGACTATCAACTGTTTTGTTCAGCGCATCATTCCTTCACATCAGACAGAAAATTTTCTTTAATCTTCTCTAATTCAACAATCTTCTTATCTCTCTCCTCACAAGCTTTGCAAGATTCTAAACACTTCAAACATGGTTTTTCAACTTCAACCACTTTTTCAATTATCTTCTCAACCTCGACAATTTTCTCAATTTCAACAATTTTCTCTATAATCTTTTCAACCACTGGTTCTTCAGATTCTATTTCAGCTTTCTGTTCCTCAGCTTCCTTTGTTGAACTTCTTCAACTTCTGCTTTCTCAGCTTCTACTTTTCCATTATCTTCTGCATCTTTTCTTGCTTCTGTCTCTTCCCATTCTTTTTTCAATCGAGCAGCTCTTTTTTCTTTCAACATCTCGATCTTTTCTGCAAAAAACAAATTAAAACTATCAGTATCTAAACCTCTCCTAGCTTTTTCAATATATTCTTCTTCATCATCGGTATCTGCCTCAACTCCCAATTCTGGAAAAATTGGTATTCTTTTTGGTTTAGATTTTACAGATGTTTCCTCCAAGATTCGAGCAACAAAAGCTGAGTTTAAGTGTGAATTTTCTTGAACGTATTTATCCCAGCTAAAACCTGCAGCCATTTTCTCATCATCTTGATCAATGATACCAAAATAAGCTTTCTTATTTGCATCTTCGATCATTTTCCTTTTTCCATCATCAATGCCCCGAGCATGTGCAGTTTGTGGTTCCTTTTGTTGAGTAATCTGATGACAAATTGACTTCTGATAATAATCATTCTTTTCTTGATTCCTGGTTGCTTCTTTATTTGTACATTCTCTTTTAAAATAACCCTTTCCTTTACAACGGAAACATGTAACTTTTGATTTATCAAATCCCAAAGGAGAAGTAGCCATTCCCCGAAACTCATCTCTACCAGTGATTTGCCAAAACATTTCTGCTCTTCTAAACGCACTGACTAAGCACCACTTCACATCCATCACTCCAGTTCTTCAGCATCGATTTGGTCATAATCCTCTTTGATTAGCATTGGATTTCCAATTTTACCACCGATCAAACTTTCATATGATTCCAACATAGCAACAAGTGATGCCGTATGCTGCTTAGTCATTTCCGGAGACAGATTTTGACCATTCTAAATGTTCAATGTAACATTGCATTGAAGATTTGCTGAGTTCCGTCTTTGAGAACTTGATGTTGTATGATTTGGATCAAAGCTTGAATACAAAGACGAAGATCCACCATTCTGAGTTACATTACTACCCTTTGTTCCAGACGAACTGTCAGCACTAAAACCAGTTTGGATCTTTGGGCTGGAGCTGGGGGTAGCCTCAAACTTGTTCCCTCTGTAATATAACTGACATCTTGTTGAGCATTCGGATTCGTCATGATAGCAGTTTTCTGAATATCCAATTCATGCTCCTCAATTTTCTGAATGAACTGTGCCAAATTCATATTCTCAGACTTCCTCATGTGTTTCACAATCATCAAATAAGTTCCCCACTTATGTTGTGGTAGTGCTTCAGCTAGTTTATCAACCCACTCCTCATCATCTTTCTTTATATCTAATCTTCCCATTTCCAAAACAAGATGACAATATCTGTCGATAGTCGTTTTTGTTGATTCACCTTCGAAAGCTACAAACATATCAAATGATTTCTTCAGTAACGCCTTTCGGTTTTTAATCATATCTGCACTTCCTTTGAACTTTTGAATCAATGCATTCCAAATCGATCTAGCAGTATTCTCATGTTGAAGTAGAACAAAGATATCTTCCTTTACTGCTTGTTGTAGAAGACTAATCATCATTTTCTAACTTGTATACTTCAATTTATCACTTTCTGAAAAATCACAAAAAGCTTTTTCCAGTCCACGCTCGTTTTTCGGTTTTTCGTAGTCTTTGTTTAAAGCACACCATGCGTCAAACTTATATGCTTGCACCCAGTTCTCAAATCGATTTTGCCAACCTTTGAAATCTTCAATGAACATTAGCTTAGGTGGTTTTTGGTACGTTCCTATTTCATTCTCACTGTACAATGTCTCGGCAGCCGTGACAGGAGCAATCGGTGTCGCAAACGCATTGTAAAATTCTTCGTCCATGTTTCGGCAAATTTTTCACAAGATTACAAGTTCAAACGAAATTAGAAGTTTCAAACGGAATATCTTTCCAAGCGAAATTCCTTCTCAAACGAGATTACCTGCACAACTTCAAACGAGATTAGATCTCACACGGAATTACTCACACGGAATTGCAATTCACAAACGGAATTAGTAATTCCACGCGGAATTACTCACACAAAATAACACTTTGAAACGGAATTAACTATTTCAAGCAGAATTAGTTAATCTCGCGCGGAATTAGGTAATTTCGTGTGAACCAACTCAAACGAAATTAAACTCAGAAGCGAAATTAGGAATTTCAAGCGAAATTATGTAATTTCGTTTGAAAAACAAGCTGTGATTTCGTACGGAATTAGGCTGACGTCATCTTTTTCGATCTGTAGGTCAAACGGAATTACTGATTTTATCAAATTTATATCGAATTATGGTCCAATTTTCTCAAGGATTTATTAAAACACTGTTTCGCACTTAATATGTGAAATTTAAGACATTTTGACCGTGAAAACTAGTTCAATTTCAAAAAGAAGGTGTAGAAGACAGAAATTATGGCTGTTTTGGCAAGAACTCTTCTTCCTGAGCTCTGATACCACTTGTAGGATCGAATCGAGACCCAAACGAGTCAATCAGAAGAACTCTTGTCTGTTTCAGAGGCGGAAACAAAGAAACAGACTTGTAAAACAGCTTGTTTCACTCTTAAACGTCTTGTTTTATTGATTTAACAACAATACAGGTCAATCGATGCGTCGGCAGCACTTCGGTACCGGAATCAGGAAGGTTACAAATGATTTCGTTTGAGGGCAATATATAGGCTCGTAATTCCGCTCGAAACAGGTCCCAATCGGAATTAGAATTCCAAGCGGAATCTAATTCCGCACGGAATTACAACAACTATCATTTCAAGCGGAATTAGCCATTCAAACGAAATTACCTTAAACAACTATTTCTCGAACTACGTGCCTTGATCTAACATACTTAGAACAAGACTCGATACAAGACGAAGTCGACAGACGCATGCACCAACATAAAAGCTTACCCATGACTTGTTAGTAGGGCTACAAATGAACTGAACGTTCAACGAACAGTTCGTGAACTGTTCGGTGGACAGTTTGTTTGTTAAACGAAGGGACATAAACAAGAAACTTCGTTCACTTTAGTTAAATGAACGAACATGAACAGAGGTTGTGTTTGTTCATTTATGTTCATGAATGTTCGGTAACGTTTGCGTTTATGTCCGTTTATGTTCGATAGTTCATTAGTCTTTTTAGTTTGTGTTCATGAACATTTGTTTGTGTTCGTTAACACGAACACGTTCGTTTCCTTAACATACGAGCGCGAACATAAAATCTCGTACGGTAAGTATTCTGTGTTCATCCACAGTTCGTGAACACATATATTTCCTTAACAAACGGACACGAACAAGATCTTGTCCATGTTCCTTCGGATCGTTTGCAGCGCCCTACTACCCATTGGTAATGATATAATTCAACCCGGTTACCCTTAAACGGATCAAAACCACCACCTCTACCGTAAATAAAATCACTGATTACCATTCTCTCAATACATTCAAGATGAAAACAAAGAGTGCATTTATGTTAGCAGCCTCGTGATTCCCACGTATCAAATGAACATTCCCATGATACTGAATCTGAAAACAATAAAAAAGACGTAAGGTTCACAATGGTGTAAAACTAAAATGGGATATAACGGGCTAGGATTCGAGTTACAGGAACAAGGCCTAAACCAACCACCCAAGAACGGAATCGTCGAGCGAAAACACTAGACAACCTCCTTGAAGCAACTTTTCTTGCCACCAGACCTTTCTCAATCAATTAGAAATCTGATGCCATCACTAAACACACTCCTTAAATTGTAGCCATTTTTTGAGTGTTTATTTTTTGGTGTCAAATCTGCATATATATCATCATTGCTCCTGATTGTCTTGACTGTATATCTCTTAAATGTCAATATATACACGTGTGATTTAGTTTACAAAGATTTTTCAATGCCGAGAACCACGATCAGAGAGTAAAAAAGGCGTAAGGTTCACAATGGTGTAAAACTAAAATGGGATATACCGGGCTAGGATTCGAGTAACAGGAACAAAGGCCAAACCAACCACCCAAGAATGGAATCGTCGAGCCAAAACACTTGACAACCTCTTGTAAGCAACTTTTCTTGCCACCAGGCCTTTCTCCATCAATTAGGAATCTGATGTCATCACTAAACACATTCCTTAAATTGTAGCAATTTTTGAGTGTTTATTTTTTGGTGTCTAATCCGCATATATATCACCACTGCTCTTGATTTTCTTGACTGTATATCTCTTAAATGTCAACATATACACGTGTGATTTAGTTTACGAAGATTTATCAATGCCGAGAACCTCGATCAGAGAGTAAAAAAGGCGTAAGGTTCACGATGTTGTAAAACTAAAATTGGATATACCAGGCTAGGATTCGAGTTACAGGAACAAGGGCCAAACCAACCACCCAAGAATGGAATCGTCGAGCGAAAAGACTTGACAACTTCCTGGAAGCAGCTTTTCTTGCCACCAGACCTTTCTCCATCAATTAGGAATCTGATGCCGTCACTAAACACATTCCTTAAATTGTAGCCATTTTTTGAGTGTTTATTTTTTGGGGTCCTATCCGCATATATATCACCATTGCTCTTAATTTTCTTGACTGTATATCTCTTAAATGTCAACATATACACGTGTGATTTAGTTTACGAAGATTTATCAATGCCGAGAACCTCGATCAGAGAGTAAAAATGGCGTAAGGTTCACGATGTTGTAAAACTAAAATTGGATATACCAGGCTAGGATTCGAGTTACAGGAACAAGGGCCAAACCAACCACCCAAGAATGGAATCGTCGAGCGAAAAGACTTGACAACTTCCTGGAAGCAGCTTTTCTTGCCACCAGACCTTTCTCCATCAATTAGGAATCTGATGTCGTCACTAAACACATTCCTTAAATTGTAGCCATTTTTTTAGTGTTTATTTTTTGGGGTCTTATCCGCATATATATCACCATTGCTCTTAATTTTCTTGACTGTATATCTCTTAAATGTCAACATATACACGTGTGATTTAGTTTACGAAGATTTTTCAATGCCGAGAATCTCGATCAGAGAGTAAAAAAATGCGTAAGTTTTACAATGGTGTAAAACTAAAATGGGATATATCGGGCTAGGATTCGAGTTACAGGAACAAGGGCCAAACCAACCACCCAAGAATGGAATCGTCGAGCGAAAACACTTGACAACCTCCTGGAAGCAGCTTTTCTTGCCACCAGACCTTTCTCCATCAATTAGGAATCTGATGCAGTCACTAAACACATTCCTTAAATTATAGCCATTTTTTGAGTGTTTATTTTTTGTTGTCTAATCCGCATATATATCACCATTGCTCTTAATTTTCTTGACTGTATATCTCTTAAATGTCAACATATACACGTGTGATTTAGTTTACAAAGATTTTTCAATGCCAAGAACCTCAATCAGAGAGTAAAAAAAAGGCGTAAGGTTCATAATGGTATAAAACTAAAATGGGATATACTGGGCTAGGATTCGAGTTATAGGAACAAGGGCCAGACCAACCACCCAAGAATGGAATCGTCGAGCGAAAATACTGGACAACCTCCTGGAAGCAGCTTTTCTTGCCACCAGATCTTTCTCCATCAATTATTAATCTGGTGCCGTCAATAAACGCATTCCTTAAATTGTAACCATTTTTTGAGTGTTTATTTTTTGGTTTCTAATCCGCATATATATCACCATTGCTCTTAATTTTCTTGACTGTACATCTCTTAAATGTCAACATATACACTTGTTATTTTGTTTACGAAGATTTTTCAATGCCGAGAAGCTCGATCAGAGAGTAAAAAGGCGTAAGGCTCACAATGGTGTAAAACCAAAATGTGATATACCGGGCTAGGATTCAAGTTACAGGAACAAGGGCCAAACCAACCACCCAAGAATGAAATCGACGAGCGAAAACACTTGAGAACCTCCTGGAAGCAGTTTTTCTTGCCACCAGACCTTTCTCCATCAATTAAGAATCTGATGCCGTCACTAAACACATTCCTGAAATTGCAGCTTTTTTTTGAGTCTTTATTTTATTGGTGTCTAATCCGCATATATATCACCATTGCTCTTGGTTTTCTTGACTGTATATCTCTTAAATGTCAACATATACACGTGTGTTTTAGTTTACAAAGATTTTTCAATGCCGAGAACCTCGATCAGAGAGTAAAAAAAGGGATAAGGTTCACAATGGTGTAAAACTAAAATGAGATATAACGAGCTAGGATTCGAGTTACAGGAACAAGGGCCAAACTAACCACCCAAGAATGGAATCGTCAAGCGAAAACACTTGACAACCTCCTCGAAGCAGCTTTTTTCTTGCCACCAGACCTTTCTCTGTCAATTAGAAATCTGATGTCGTCACTAAACAAATTTCTTAAATTGTAGCCATTTTTTGAGCGGTTATTTTTTCATGTCTAATCTGCATTCCCTAAACACCATTGCTCTTGATTTTCTTTACTGTATATCTCTTAAATGTCAACATATACACGTGTGATTTAGTTTATGAAGATTTTTCGATGCCGAGATCCTCGATTAGAGAGTAAAAAGGCGTAAGGTTCACGATGGTGTAAAACTAAAATGGAATATACCGGGCTAGGATTCGAGTTGCAGGAACAAGGGCCAAACCAACCCAAGAATGCAATCGTCGAGCGAAAACACTTGACAACCTCTTGGAAGCAGCTTTTCTTGCCACCAGACATTTCTCTATCAATTAAGAATCTGATGCCGTCACTAAACACATTCCAAAAAATCGTAGCCATTTTTTGATTGTTTATTTTTTGGTGTCTAATCCGCATATATATCACCATTGCTCTTAATTTTCTTGACTGTATATCTCTTAAATGTCAACATATACACGTGTGATTTAGTTTACGAAGATTTTTCAATGCCGAGAACCTTGATCAGAGAGTAAAAAAAGTCGTAAGGTTTACAATGGTGTAAACCTAAAATAGGATATACCGGGGTAGGATTCGAGTTACAGGAACAATGGCCAAACCAATCACCCAAGAATGGAATCGTCGAGCGAAAACACTTGGCAACCTCCTGGAAGCAGCTTTTCTTGCCACCAGACCTTTATCCATCAATTAAGAATCTGATGTCGTCACTAAACACAATCCATAAATTGTAGCCATTTTGTGAGTGTTTATTTTTTGGTGGAGTTAATTACTGTTTTCGTCCCTGAGGTTTGTAAAAAATAACGGTTTCAGTCCATTAGTTTAAAAATTGCGATTTCAGTCCATTAGTTTCATTTTCGTAACCATTTCAGTCCACCAACTTAACTCCCATCCATTTATTCTGTTAACTTTGGGTGAAATTATAAAATTGCCCCTATGGTTTAATTAAAAAAACGCTGGTCACAGGTTTCGAACCTGTGACCTTTGCTTTGAACCTGTGACCCTATGGTTTAATTAATGTGTGATTTTTGGTTTTATGAATTGGGGAAATGGTGCATACCAGGTGTTTGATGATATGCAACACAGGGGAGGTGTGACCAGCGTTTTTTTAATTAAACCATAGGGGCAATTTTGTAATTTCACCCAAAGTTAACAGAATAAATGGATGGGAGTTAAATTGGTGGACTGAAATGGTTACGAAAATGAAACTAATGGACTGAAATCGCAATTTTTAAACTAATGGACTGAAACCGTTATTTTTGACAAACCTCAGGGACGAAAACAGTAATTAACTCTTTTTTGGTGTCTAATCCGCATATATCTCACCATTTCTCTTAAATTTCTTAACTGTATATCTCTTAAATGTCAACATATACACGTGTGATTTAGTTTACGAAGATTTTTCAATGCCGAGAACATCAATCAGAGAGTAAAAAAGGCGTAAGGTTCACAATGGTGTAAAACTAAAATGGGATATACGGGCTAGGATTCAAGTTACAGGAACAAGGGCCAAACCAACCACCTAAGAATGGAATCGTCGAGCGAAAACACTTGACAACCTCCTGGAAAACAGCTTTTCCTGCCACCAGACCTTTCTCCATTAATTAGAAATCTGATGCCGCCAATGAACACATTCCTTAAATTGTAGCATTTTTAGTGTTTATTTTTTGGTTTCTAATCCGCATATATATCACTATTGCTCTTGATTTTCTTGACTGTATATCTCTTAAATGTCAACATATACACGTGTGATTTTGTTTACGAAGATTTTTAATTGCCGAGAAGCTCGATCAGAGAGAAAAAAGGCGTAAGGTGCACAATTGTGTAAAACTAAAATGGGATATACCGGGGTAGGATTCAAGTTACAGGAACAAGGGCCAAACCAACCAGCCAAAAATGGAATCGTCGAGCGAAAACGCTTGACAACCTCCTGGAAGCAGCTTTTCTTGCCACCAGACCTTTCGCCATCAATTAGGAATCTGATGCCGTCACTAAACATATTCCTTAAATAGTAGCCATTTTTTTAGTCTTTGTTTTTTTGGTGTCTCGTCCGCATATATATCACCATTGGTCATGATTTTCTTGAGTGTATATCTCTTCAATGTCAATCTATACACGTGTGATTTAGTTTATTAAAATTTTTAAATGACGAGAACCTCGATCAGATAGTAAAAAAGACGTAAGGTTCACAATAGTGTAAAACTAAAATGGGATCGTCGAGCGAAAACACTTGATAACCTCCTGGAAGAAGCTTTTCTTGCCACCAGACCTTTCTCCATCAATTAGGAATCTGATGTCGTCAATAAAAAACACATTCCTTAAATTGTAGCCATTTTTTGAGTGTTTATTTTTTCATATCTAATCCGCATTTCTTAAACACCATTGCTCTTGATTTTCTTAACTGTATATCTCTTAAATGTCAACATATACATGTGTGATTTAGTTTACGATGATTTTTCAATGCCGAGATCCTCGATCAGAGAGTAAAAAAGGCGTAAGGTTCACGATGGTGTAAAACTAAAATGGGATATACGGGCTAGAATTCGAGTTACAAGAACAACGTCGAAACCAACCACTCAAAAATGGAATCGTCGTGCGAAAACACTTGACAACACATTCCTTAAATTGTAGTCATTTTCTGATTGTTTATTTTTTTGGTGTCTAATCCGCATATATATCACCACTGCTCTTAATTTTCTTGACTGTATATATCTCTTAAATGTCAACATATACACGTGTGATTTAGTTTACGAAGATTTTTCAATGCCGAGAACCTTGATCAAAGAGAAAAAAAGCGTAAGATTCACAATGGCGTAAAACTAAGATAGGATATATCGGGCTAGGATTCAAGTTACAGGAACAAGGGCCAAACCAACCACCCAAGAATGTAATCGTCGAGCGAAAACGCTTAACAACCTCCTGGAAGCAGCTTTTCTTGCCACCAGACCTTTCTCCATCAATTAGGAATCTGATGCCGTCACTAAACCCATTCCTTAAATAGTAGCCATTTTTTGAGTCTTTATTTTTTTGGTATCTCATCTGCATATATATCACTATTGCTCTTAATTTTCTTGATTGTATATCTCTTAAATGTCAACACATACTCGTGTGATTTAGTTTACGAAGATTTTTCAATGGGGAAAACCTCGATCAGAGAGTAAAAAAGGCGTAACTAAAATGGGATATACCGGGCTAGGATTCGACTTACAGGAACAACAGCCAAACCAACCACACCAAAATGAAATCGTCGCGCGAAAACACTTAACCTCCTGAAAGCAGCTTTTCTTGCCACCAGACCTTTCTCCATCAATTAGGAATCTGATGTCGTCACTAAACACATTGCTTAAATAGTAGCCATTTTTTGAGTCTTTATTTTTTTGGTGTCTTATCCGCATATATATCACCATTGCTATTGATTTTCTTGATTGTATATATGTTAAATGTAAACATATACACGTGTGATTTAGTTTACGAAGATTTTTCAATGTCGAGAACCTCTATCAGAGAGTAAAAAGGGCCAAACCAAGCACCCAAGAATGAAATCGTCGAGCAAAAACACTTGACAACCTCCTGGAAGCAGCTTTTCTTGCCACCAGACCTTTCTCCATCAATTAGGAATCTGATGCCATCACTAAACACATTCCTTAAATTGTAGCCGTTTTTGAGTGTTTATTTTTTTGTCTCTAATCCGCATATATATCACCATTTTTCTTGATTTTCTTGATTGTATATCTCATAAATGTTAACATATACACGTGTGATTTAGTTTACAAAGATTTTTCAATGGCGAGAACCTCGATCAGAGAGTAAAAAAGGCGTGAGGTTCGCAATGGTTAAAACTAAGATGGGAAATACCGGGATTGGAGTCGAGTTACAGGAAAAAGGGCCAAACCAACCACCCAAGAATGGAATCGTCGAGCAAAAACACTTGACAACCTCTTGGAAGCAGCTTTTCTTGCCACCAGACCTTTCTCCATCTTTTAGGAATCCGATGTCGTCACTAAACACATTCTTTAAATTTTAGCCATTTTTTGAGTGTTTATTTTTTGGTCTCTAATCCACATATATATCACCATTGCTCTTGATTTTCTTGACTGTATATCTCTTAAATGTCAACATATACACGTGTGATTTAGTTTACGAAGTTTTTTCAATGCCGAAAACCTCGATCAGAGAGTAAAAAAGGCGTAAGGATCACAATGGTGTAAAACTTAAATGGGATATACCGGGCTAGGATTCGAGTTACAGGAACAAGGGCCAAACTAACCACCAAAGAATGGAATCGTCGAGCGAAAACACTTTACAACCTCCTGGAAGCAACTTTTCTTGCCACCAGACCTTTCTCCATCAATTAGGAATCGGATGTCGTCACTAAACACATTCCTTAAATTGTAGCCATTTTTGAGTGTTTATTTTTTGGTGTGTAATCCGCATATATATCACCATTGCTTTTGATTTTCTTTACTGTATATCTCTTAAATGTCAACATATACACGTGTGATTTTGTTTACGAAGATTTTTCAATGCCGAGAAATTCGATCAGAGAGTAGAAAAGGCGTAAGGTTCCCAATGGTGTAAAACTAAAATAGGATATATCGGGCTAGGATTTGAGTTACAGGAACAAAGGCCAAACCAACCACCCAAGAATGGAATTGTCGAGCGAAAACACTTGACAACCACCTTGAAGCAGCTTTTCTTGCCACCAGACCTTTCTCCATCAATTAGGAATCTAATGCCGTCACTAAATACATTCCTTAAATTGTAGCCATTTTTTGAATGTTTATTTTTTGGTGACTAATCCGCATATATATCACCATTGCTCTTAATTTTCTTAACTGTATATCTCTTAAATGTCAACATTTACACGTGTGATTTAGTTTACAAAGATTTTTCAATGCCGAGAACCTCGATCAGAGAGTAAAAAAGGCGTAAGGTTCACAATGGTGTAAAACTAAAATGGGATATACCAGGCTAGAATTCGAGTTACAAGAACAACGAACAAACCAACCCCTCAAGAATGGAATCGTCGAGCGAAAACACTTGACAACCTCCTGTAAGCAGCTTTTCTTGCCACCAGACCTTTCTCCATCAATTAGGAATCTAGTGCCGTCACTAAACACATTCCTTAAATTGTAGCCACTTTTTGAGTGTTTATTTTTTGGTGTCTAATCCGCATATATATCACCATTGCTGTTGATTTTCTTAACTGTATATCTCTTAAATATCAACATATACACGTGTGATTTAGTTTACAAAGATTTTTCAATGTCGAGAACCTCGATCAGAGAGTAAAAAGGTGTAAGGTTAACAATGGTGTAAAACTAAAATGGAATATACCGGGCTAGGATTCAAGTTACAGGAAGAAGGGCCAAACCAAACCACCGAAGAATGGAATCGTCGAGCGAAAACACTTGACAACCTTCTGAAAGCAGCATTTCTTGCCACCAGACCTTTCTCCATCAATTAGGAATCTGATGCCGTCACTAAACACATTCCTTAAATTGTAACCATTTTTTGAGCGTTTATTTTTTGGTGTCTAATCCGCATATATATCACCATTGCTCTTGATTTTCTTGACTGTATATCTCTTAAATGTCAACATATACACGTGTGATTTAGTTTACGAAGATTTGTTGATGTCAAGAACCTCGATTAGAGAGTAAAAAAGGTGTAAGGTTCACAATGGTGTAAAACTAAAAAGGGATATACCGGGCTAGGATTCGAGTTACAGGAATAAGGGCCAAACCAACCCCTCAAGAATGGAATCATCGAGTGAAAACACTTGACGACCTCCTGTAAGCAGGTTTTTTGCCACCAGACCTTTCTCCATCAATTAGGAATCTGATGCCGTCACTAAACACATTCCTTAAATTGGAGCCATTTTTTAGTGTTTATTTTTTCGTGTCTAATCAGCATATATATCAACATTGCTCTTGATTTCTTGACTGTATATCTCTTAAATGTCAACATATACACGTGTGACTTAGTTTACGAAGATTTTTCAGTACCGAGAACCATGATCAGAGAGTAAAAAAGGCGTACCGTACGCGTATAAGCGATAACGGGTAACCGGATGAGTCATGAACAAGTTCCATATGCCAATATACTTTGAACAAGTTATAATATCAGTAGGATATCAAATTGTAAGCCCGTTAAGGTTTTAAAATCAAACTATGCCTCATAAGGGTGTTTTGGTAATTTTGCAATTTGTAAAAGGAGCTTGCAAGTAAACTGATGTTATGGTCCTAAACATTCTGTAAAAGTGCTTAAATTATGATATCATATCAGTAGGATATCACATATATGTGTGGTTTATGCTTTAAGACCAAGTTATGCACCGTAGGGGCATTTTGGTCATTTCACACATAGTTTTGAAAATATATTTGGGATTCTAAGTTCATGACTTATACCTACTATAAAAATATTTAAAATGGTTTATAAAATCAGTAGTAACAAGTCTTGGTTCATAAATATGGTTTAAAATCATACTACGCTCCTAAACGGCGTTAAACTCGTTAAATGACGATTTGTGTGAAGATTTATGAAATCTGATGTTATGACCAGCTTTGAAAAGTGAAAATATTTTATTTTTCATAACATATCAGTAAGCAAAAGGTTTGGTTTGAATATTATGCTTAAAACCCATTTTATGTGCCATAAGGGCATTATCGTCATTTATCGGCATTGTAAAAGAACTTGAAGTTAAACTCACTTTACAATCTGACTTAGCATCCCAAATAATCCTAATTATAATATCATATCAGTACATAATGAGGTTTGACTAGAATTTATGGTTTAAACTATTTTAGACGTAAAAGGGCATTTTAGTCCTTTAAAAAGCGTAGTTTACGATTATATGCGTAAACTAAGTTTATGACCAAATTATAATCATAAAAATATTCTAAACATGTTTACTTATAAGTACATAACTCATTTGCATGCTCATTTATATTTAAAACCTTATTTTTAAACAAAAGGGCATATAAGTCAAAGTACGGCATAATAACGGAACATGCGCATAAACTCAGATTACTAGTCCGATCGGGTTATATAACCTTATAGGTTTATACTATATCATAATACGATCATAACGGAACTTTAAATCAGTAGCATACTAGTCTAATTCGGTTTATAATCGAAAGTCAATGCAGAAGTCAAACTTCGCGACTTTCGGTTGCAAACCGACCTTAAAACTGGAATTGACGAGCCGAACATGTTTACACATGTTCTAACAATTATTACTAAGTTGTTTAAATGATAAAACATATTTTAGAACAATTCTAAACCCATATCGCAATTATTTCAAAAAACCGACCTGTTGACTTTTTAAAACAATATTATGTTGACTCGTCAATTGACCAAGCAAACGTGATTCTTAGGAGGTGCCCTTTTGAGGAATTAGACACCCCCATCTACACCGATGGCATATGGATGGCCCCCCGTATGACTCTGTTGAGGTTCTGGCATGTGATCAGCCAGCATCCCTTCGGCCCGAGGTCGAAGTCGAGGTCTTCCTATATCACGGATCCCCTCTACCGTTACTTGCGCAAGCTTATTATCACATCCATGGCACCACGTGAGAAGAGTCGCGAGTGGTGCAATCAGGGGGATCTCTTTTACCTGTACTGCCTTATATGGGGGGGAGACGTGCGCCCTCCATCGCTGCCTAGGCCAGTGGTTCGCGACGGCGTTTAACAGGCAGGACAGGTCTGTACTGTACGGGAGGGCGTACATCACACATATCGTCGTCTCCTTGGGCCTTGTTCCCCAGAAGGACCCATTATTCTCGCAGGGGGGCGTGGTGGAGCCGGTCAGGTTGACCCGTAATACCCTGATCAGCATGCACGTGACGCGTGACTTCCCTGGGCTCGGACTGCGATTTATAGAGGCCGACGGGCAGGTGTTTGCCCCCGCCACTCTCCCAGACGAGTTACCAGAGTTGCGTCAAGAGCCGGCACAGTGTGAGGGTCAGCCGGCAGATGGTGATTGTGACAACCCGAACTTTCAAAGATTAGTGACGTTAATTTTACGATCTTAACTCCTCGTTATCCCTCTTCTAGGTGTTAGAACATTCTGTTCAGTTATAACATTGTTAAACTTAAACGTTTGATAACCCGGTTAAATAACTTATTGGCATTCGTTTGGGCCGCGTACGTTTTGGGCAATATAATTATACCTTATAATTACACACCATATCGGCCCACATGGATCACCTGAGCCCAACTAGTTCTTTGTGTGACTTCATTATCTCGGCCCAAGTCAGTAGCCCAAGGAAACATGTGTCTCGACCCACTTTGTTTTAGTTATTAGTATTATATATGCACTTATGCACCTGGACGTAAACTTCTAGGGAATCTCAAAATCACAATTAGCAAACCCTACTTCCTTCCACTTATTTGCGACGGCTGCGGACCCCCCCTCTTTCCATCGAGACGTTGAGACTAAAGGGTATGGAGAGGATGGGCTTGGAGGGGATGAGCCGCCACGTAGGCGCCACGTAGGAGTGGCTTGGAGGGGATGGACCTAAGGGGGTGGGGGATGAACCCCTTTATGTATATATATGTATGTATGTATATATGAGAGGCAAGGGGAGAAAGAGGTCCGGCTACCCCGGCTGTGGGGGACCGGCGCCGGTCCTAGCCGGGCCTCAGCCGGCCCCCATACCTTCTAGTCTGAGTGGTTAGTGTTCATGTCCATGTATACTTTTGATGCAAAATTACTGATCTTGTTGATGTGGGTGTTATGATTGTTCATGTGGGTGTTATGATTCATGATAATTAATAGATTATTGACTTTAGTTGTTTTGGTCCCTTGTCATGTATGATCTAATCAAACAATAGAGTTTGTCTTGCATGTGAAATAATAGCAGAGGTTGTCGGTCATCTACTTGAGTGGCCAATCAAATAAAGGGTATCTTGATATTAATTAGGATAGGTTACTTGATATTAATTATACATTCATGATTAAACTGAATATCGATTAATTGAGATTATGGTTAGGATAGGTTACTTGATATTAATTATACATTCATGATTAAACTGAATACCGATTTGAACAAGCATGGATAATGGCGAAATAGAAGCTATAGCATACAACTGATTTTAGTCATTAGGGGAACTGTTGTCATATAATTCGATTGGGTTTTTTTGTGAGTAACTGGGCCGCCTGGAATTGTTTACGTAATTGGGTCGTACACTCTAGTTAGGTTGCATACCTCATTGGGCCTGAACTAAATGGGCCGCACACCTATAGGAATTATGTACTGGACCGTAATTGTTTATTTGGGATCAGCTGGGCCGGATACTAGGGGTCGGGCCATGAGCTGAATTTGAAAGTTAGGCTAGAGACATGAGTTGCACATGTTTGGACTGGGCCGATAACTTGTGGAATCGATGTAATGATTTGATATATAAACTTGTTTCGAGGCAAGTTTTACATCAATGGACTCGTATCGTCGTTCTAATCAAAAGCCCTAAAAAACCTGTTTGTAATTTGGAAAAAAGCTTAACTCCGTTAAGATTTTTTAACGGGGGACCATTGTAGGAAAAATAGCTGAAAGATGGGACTGGTGGGGGGAATATTCTGAGGTGGGATTATTAATGGCCAATAAGGTCTAGTGGGATTATTACAGGCCAATTTCCCTATTATTAATAACAAAAGAAGCATGATAAAATGTGTATATATACGGTCGGTCAGTCAGTCATGATGACCATAATTTTACAAGCAAACAAGTGTTTAATTAATTACCACGGTATGCTGAACAAGTAAATATATATGTTAGTAAGATCTTATGAACAAGTATGTATGTATCACGATGCCCAAACTTCATTATTATTATATTTATATAATATAAGAAGATTGTTAATTAATTAACATGTAAATCCAGACATCTTCATCATCATACAAGCCAAGCCAGGAGATACATACATACATCAACCGTACGAATGAATGAATTAACGAAACGAAAGAGTGATTGCCGATTCGATTCAATTCAACTAAAACAAATCATCAAACTCTAAAATTGCGTACCTTCTTCCATCTCTCTTCTCTGAAATCCCGATTTATCTCGATTTAGGGTTCCTAAGGAAATTGGGGGATGATTTCATATCTTTTATACCCCTTAACTTTCACTTTGCCCCCTTCTCTCTTTCAACCGTTCACTTTTATTATAAAGTCGGTATTGTTTTGCAATTCAACCCTCAATGTTTAACTACAAGCTCACAATATACCTTCATGCTAATTCAAATGAGTTGTCGTAAGGATGACAATGGGTCGGTTATTAATTGCAGTCCTATACCCGTTTACCAAATATTGGTCTCATACTAAAGTCATGTTAAGATGGACCATAATTTATCAATCAATTATAATTAGTACCGTTCATAAGTCATATATACTAAAGTCAAATATTTAAATGCTAATTCTTTATTATTTATTATATATACATGTGTTATCACTTTTATTGATATTGTGTAAAATATTGAGGGTGACTTTTGTTTAGATAGAACCTTACATTAATGGATTTCTCCCACACTTGTTTAACTTGTATGAGCTTTAATGTGTCTATCTTGACAATAAAATCCAAGGGAATGGTTTTCATGTGGCGTTCTTACAGTAGTCTTTTTAGATAATTATACATGAATAACTCTTTTAGCAAAAATATTATGGACATATAAAAAAAGGGAAAGAAAATATGATCAAAAATAAAATGGGCAGGCTACTAAGAAAATATAACTAAATAGTTTAAGACTAGAAGTATCTTGAAAAATAATAATATGTAATTACTACTAAGCCCAAACCCAAGTAAAGAGCTCAAACCCCAAAATTCACAACCACTGGCACTAAACCCTAGTTTTCACCTTCTCCACTTGGCACTCCACTTTCACTCCAACATCGCTCCATTGTCGAAGAATTGAGCTAGAGGTATTTTGCTCTTATATTTTGTTCACACCATCTTCCCATTTTTATGGAATCTATGTTAAAAATGCAAATAATAATTAAATAAGTTAGCTGCAAAATAGGAAGTTCATATTCATTTTGGGAGTGGGAAATATTGTAATAAGTTTTGTTTTGTTACACTTCACAACTTGTTTTTTGTTCGAAAATGGTAGATAAAATCATAAAACTAACATGTTATTTCTTGGATTTTGATATTTTAGTGAAATAGTCATTGACCGAACGTAGTGCATACATACATACATTTAAATGTACATGCATTTTTAGCGGAAATCATTAAATATTATTATTATTATTTAATGATGCTATTAATTAATTAATGTTTTTTACTAAGATTGTCTTGTAAGGGTTAAATGATGTTCATAGAAAATATCATGTAAGGGGTTGAATTTATTTTGTTTGGTAAAACAGTGACCATGAGCATGTAATCAATCCACTATTGGTTCCATCATATTATTGATTGGTTTGGTTTTGTGAATTGTAAATTACAGGTTCTAATGGCCCGCTTCGGAGACATGCCGGAGGATGTACTACTTCCCATTTTCTTGATGTTGGATTTCATTGAGTTTGTCTCGATCAAAACCACTTGTCGCCGCTTCTGACAATTGGTTTCGAGTCAGAATTTTATAAGAGAATCCAATGAGCAAGGTGCAAGCCACCCCTGTGGTACTACACCTATTTTTATGGCCTACGGGCTCTACGTCCAAATAGGATCAGCTCTGTGAGGCACAATGATTTCAATAGAGTCTGTTCTCCCTCCGTGGCTTGGATGCCGGCCTCCGTCTCGAGTTGATTGGTGTTTGGAGAAACATGCTCGTCTTCTTCCATGTAGAAAACGGTTTCCTGCTTTGCGATCTATGGAGGGGGAGACCTATCCATATTGTCAATCCTTTTAATCAGGAGATGATAAATACTAAAATACGCAACTCCGCAAGAGTTATATTGAGGCCAGGAGAGGACGCGCGATACATAGTTTCGTGTGTTCATCTTGTGCTTGCACGTCAGTTGCGCCTCCGCTTGCGGTTTTTCAACAGTAGCCTATATCCTCTCAATGCGATCTCGCGCCGGATCGCCGATTTGACTGCCGAAGTTTTGGCGCATCCTCTTCGGAGGGTTGTCCCGAAGCCTAGAGAAAGATTATATGTAGTCGTGTCAATCGAGGACAGTCACCCGGTGCATTTTATTCGAAGACATGGAGAGGTATTTGAGGAGACGTTTAGAAGGCACTATGCAGTCTCACTAAGCCAGGTGTTGGGAAACATGAGATATGCATCCGAGTTAGTTCATTCAAGTGACGGTTTCCTAGCCATGGTGGAGAAGTATGTGGTGATTGGGAATCCTCGCGAAGAAACGATAGCAAGGGTCAAGATATTCGGGATTGCCCCGGACTTATTGGGTGGGTACCATTACATTTCTAGGTTGCCTGAAGAACACATCCCGCAAGATTTTATGTGTTTCCGAGATAGTCAGCTGGAGGTGGTGGAAGGAATCCTAAGCTTGACAATGAAGATTCTAGCTTGTAATCACGGTGGGTTTCGCGGTCCCTTTTTATTTAACTATTTTGGGAAAAATTTTGCTTACAAATTTATTGAGTCATAGCTATCCTGAAGAAACTTGAAGGGTGTCAAGGCTTTTCAAGTTAGAATGATCTTGTATCTGATCCGTTCTATACCTCAATGGTTGAAAGTTTTTAAAATTATAATAAAATATATATTTATTATAAAAATTATAAATTTTAAAAATATTTTGATTTATGTACAATTGTTTTTAAGTCTTCCATATCATATCAATTGTGTCTCAAAATGTTTGAGATGCTCATTCGATTACACACTACAAATGAATATGGTTTTGACTGTATAATGAATATTTCTAAAAGAAAATTTGGAGTGTGTTTGTGATTGTGAACATGTTCCTTCAACTATTTGCTACAATGATGACTGGTCATCAGTTGAGCAAGATACTAGTACAAAGCACATGTTTCCTCAAGTTTGCTGAAGATACAGAACTAGGAATCCTCCTCCTACATTTTCTGAATCACTCAAGCTAAAGAGAGTTGGAAAAAGAAGTTTAGCTAATAATGGTTATACAAACATGTTCACAAACAATGATCATGGAAAATATCATGATGAACAAGTGTAAGAACAAAGAACTTCTTGAAGATTGATAATTAGAAGTTTTTCTCTCTCTCTCTCTTTCTCTTTGGCTATTACAAGTGGGTTTTGGAGTGATCCCCAAACTCCAAGAGGTGATTTTGGGGCGAGAGAGCCCCCTGGTGGGTGTGGGATGAGTTGAAATGGGGAACCCAAGGCCTCTATTTATATTGGTTGTCTGGTACAAGTGCACGACGTGTCCAAACAAACCACCGATCTTGTACTTTTGGCAGATTCTTGTCCCTGGATAGTACCAGCATGGTCGTGCTTATATTTATGCACGGCCGTGTGTAGGCACATGTCCCAACAGTGTCTTTTATCTTGACAACTTTTTCGGATCTCAAAGCTTCTGAATTTTGTCTTGACATGCCATGAAAGTGCTTACTGTTGGCACGGCTGTGCTTGTCCTTCTACAAACAACTTTTTGGAATCTTATACATAGTTGGAGGCAAGGCTTTTTAGAAGCTAGTACTTGTACTTGGGGAGGCAAGAAGAATAAGATTCTTTTTCCTTATTGCAGGTCGTCTCCTAACAATAATTGTCTTTTCTTCCATTTGTCCGAAACAAGAATTCTTTAGACTTCTTTTGGAATAGGCATGGCATGCCCAGATGAAGCATGGCCACGCATATCAACTGACACCTGGGATAGGGGCAAGGCCATGCCCAGAATGTGCATGGCTAGGCATGCCTTCCGACTGCTTGTTTTCTTCAGGTAGGAAGCATAGTTGTGCTTCGGCACCATTTGTTTACTTTTGTTGACCGTCTTGGGTTGACTTTTTGACTTCACGTTAATGACTTGGTTATGCACGCACGACTGTGCCCATAACCTGGCAAAGGCATGTATATCTGTGTCAGTTGCTGCTGATTTCTTCAGAAGAGATTATTATAACCACATAAAATGTCTATGGGTCGTTTTGACCCATTTAAGTTGTATTTTGATTATTATTATTATTATTATTATTATTATTATTATTATTATTATTATTATAACCACAAAAAAGGTCTATGGGTCGTCTTGGCCCATTTAATTTGTATTTTAATATTGTAACCTCATAAAGTGACTACGGGTTATTTTGACCCATTTAAATTGAATTACGATTATTATAACCACATAAAGTGTATACGGGTTGTTTTGACCCATGTAAGTTGTATCTCAATTATTGTAACCTCATAATGTTTGTAATCAGCTGTAGGTGGTGGAAGGAATCCTAAGCTTGACAATGAAGATTCTAGTTTGTAATCACGGTGAATTTCGCGGTCCCTTTTTATTTAACTATTTTGCCGAAATTTTGCTTACAATTTTATTTACAAACTTGTAAATTGTTTACAAGCTAGCTTACAAAAAATCTTGCGGGATATTTTCTTCAGGCAACCTAGAAATGCAATGGTACCCACCCAATAAGTCCGGTGCAATCCCGAATATCTTGACCCTTGCTATCGTTTACGAGGATTCTCAATCACCACATACTTCTCCACAACGGCTAGGAAACCGTCACTTGAATGAACTAACTCGGATGCATATCTCATGTTTCCCAGCACCTGGCTTAGTGAGACTGCATAGTGCCTTCAAAACGCATCCCCAAATACCTCTCCATGTCTTCGAATAAAATGCACCGGGTGACCGTCCTCGATTGACACGACTACATATAATCTTTCTCTAGGCTTCGGGACAACCCTCCGAAGAGGATGCGCCAAAACATCGGCAGTCAAATCGGCGATTCGGCGCGAGATCGCATTGAGAGAATATAGGCTACTGCTGAAAAACCGTAAGCAGAGACGCAACTACCGACGTGGAAGCACAGGATGAACACACGAAATTATGTATCGCGCGTCCTCTTATGGCCTCAATATAACTCTTGTGGAGTTGCGTATTTCAGTATTTATCATCTCCTGATTAAAAGGATTGACAATATAGATATGTCTCCCCTCCATAGATCGTAAAGCAGGAAACCGTTTTCTACATGGAAGAAGACGAGCATGTTTCTCCAAACACCAATCAACTCGAGACGGAGGCCGGCATCCAAGCCACGGAGGGAGAACACGACTCTCTTGAAATCATGGTGCCTCACAGAGCTGATCCTATGTGGACGTAGAGCCCGCCGGCCATAAAAATAGGTGTAGTACCACAGGGGTGGCATGCACCTTGCTCATTGGATTCTTTTATAAAATGCTGACTTGAAACGAATTATCTGAAGCAGCGACAAGTGGTTTTAACCGAGAGAAGCTCAATGAAATCCAACATCAAGAAAATGAGAAGTATTACATCCTCCGGCATGTCTCCGAAGCGGGCCATTAGAACCTGTAATTAATTACATGCTCATGGTCACTGTTTTACCAAACAAAAAAAATTCAACCTCTTACATAATATTTTCTATGAACAGCACTTAACCCTTACAAGATAATCTTAGTAAAAAAAATTAATTAATAGCATCATTAAATAATAATAATAATAATAATATCTAATGATTTCCACTAAAAATGCATGTACATTTAAATGTATGTATGTATGCACTACGTTCGGTCAATGACTATTTCACTAAAATATCAAAATCCAAGAAATAACATGTTATTTTTATGATTTTATCTACCATTTTCGAACACAAAACAAGTTGCGAAGTGTAACAAAACAAAACTTAGTTACAATATTTCCCACTCCCAAAATGAATGTGAACTTCCTATTTTGCAGCTAACTTATTTAATTATTATTTCCATTTTTAACATAGATTCCATAAAAATAGGAAGATGGTGTGAAAAAAATATAATAGCGAAATACCTCCGACTCAATTCTTCGACAATGGCGCGATGTTTGAGTGAAAAGTGGTGAGCCAAGTGGAGATGGTGAAAACTAGGGTTTAGTGCCAAGGGTTGTGAATTTTGGGGTTTGGGCTCTTTACTTGGGTTTGGGCTTAGTAGTAATTACATATTATTATTTTCAAAATACTTTTAGTCTTAAACTATTTAGTTATATTTTCTTAGTAGCCTGCCCATTTTATTTTTTTGATCATATTTTCTTACCCTTTTTTTATGCGTCCATAATATTCTTGCTAAAAGAGTTATCATGTATTATCTAAAAAGACTACTGTAAGAACGTCACCTGAAAACCATTCCCTTGGATTTATTTTTCAAGATAGAAACATTAAAGTTAATACAAGTTAAACAAACGTGGGAGAAATCCATTGCTGTTTTGATAATTCTTGCATCTCAGACGGTGCAAGACGATAAGGTGCTTTCGCAATTGGGTTGGTATTGGGTACAAGGTCAATATGAAACTCTACTTGACGAACTGGAGGCAAACCAGGCAGTTCATCAGGAAACACCTCTGGATAATCTCGAACAATCGGAATATCCTGAATACTCTTGCTCTTGCCCTTCTCCTCGGTGACATGTGCTAGAAAAGCAACATATCCTTTTCGTAAATACCTTTGGGCTTCGATACACGACATGAGTTTCAATCCACCAGACGGTTTCTCGCCACGAACTTCCAGAACATCGCCAGACGGAAGAGGAATACGAACAATCTTATCGAAACAAACCACCTCAGCATGATGTTTGGTTAACCAATCCATCCCTACGATAATATCGAAACTCTCAAGTTGTATCGGTGTGAGTTCAATGGGAAAAAGATGGTTATCAAGGTTCAACTGACAATCACGAATAACAGAATCGAGAACAAGAGGTTTACCAGTAGCAACTTCGACAGATAAGGGTTTCCTCAGTTTAGTTCTAGGTATCGCAAGTAAAGGCTCAAAAGATAACGAAACAAAACTTCTATCGGCACCAGAATCAAAAAGAACAGATGCAGGTCGGTTGTTAACAAGGAACGTACCATTGACAACCTCGTTGTCAGCTCGAGCCTCGTTAGCATTCAGATTGTACGCTCGTCCACGAGCGAGATTCACATTCGCATTCGCATTTACCAACCTCGGGCAGTTGTTGCGGAAATGACCAAACTCTACACAATTGAAACATGAACCCGGTGGGAATCTAGCAGCATTCCCCTGGACTGGAGCTTGAACCTAAACAGCTTGATTCTGACCCAGACGACATATGTTGGCCAGATGCCCAAGTTTACCACACGTAGTACACTGCTTACACGCCTGTTGGGCAACATGATGACCATTGCACCGAGTGCAGTGAGGTGCGGTACCAGCATACTGTTTCTTTGCAGGAGGTTGAGTCGGTGGGTTCTGAGCAGTAACTGCAAAGTTTTGGGAAGCCTTGCGCTTCCTCGACTTTTTGGAAGACTCTCCCTTCTTCTTACCGTTACCATTTTCCTTGTCTTTAACAGAATCGGCCGACTTCTTGTCACCCTTGCGGGTAAGTTTACCCTTCCTGACCTGAGACTCGGTCAGTGTAGCAGACAACTCGATTGCTTGACGAACAGTAGTAGGATTACTGCCAGTCACAATGTCTTGCACAGAATCGGGCAAACCATCGGTATACCTCTCTATCGCCTTCTCCAACGGGGTAACCATAGTGGGACATAACAAACTCAACTCTTCATAGCGATCCGTATACGCACGGTGTTCTCCCCCATCTTGTTTCAGATCATCGAATTCTCGTTCCAACGCTCGAATCGCGTAAGGTTCTATCTAAACAAAAGTCATCCTCAATATTTTACACAATAGCAATAAAAGTGATAACACATGTATATATAATAAATAATAAAGAATTAGCATTTAAATATTTGACTTTAGTGTATATGACTTATGAACGGTGCTAATTGCAATTGATTGATAAATTATGGTCCATCTTAACATGACTTTAGTATGGGACAAGGATTTGGTAAACGGGTAGGGGACTGCGATTAATAGCCGACCTATCGTCATCTCTACGAACAACTCGTTTGAATTAGCATGAAGATATAGTGTCGAGCTGCGGCCAAAGCGTGGCGTTTTGGTCCGGTCAACCAGACAAAGACTGACGGGTCTGTTGACCGGACCAAAACGTCGAGCTTTGGCCGTGTTTTGGTCCTGTCAACCAGACACCCGGTCAGTCTTTTGTCTGGTTGACAGGACCAAAACGCGGCCAAAGCTCGGCGTTTTGATCCGGTCAACAGACCCGTCAGTCTTTTGTCTGGTTGACCGGACCAAAACGCCGCACTTTAGCCCCAACTCGACACTGCAGGGTGTACATATAGGACAAAAAAGCCCTTTTTGATGTGCATATAGGCATTTGGGTGTGGCAATAGGAACACCCTTAAAAACGCATAGCTATGTTTTACTGACTGATTTATGTACTTTTCTAGACAGATCTAAGAAGTTGACAGTTAAAGTCGGGAAACTGGTGTCACTGATAACTATTGTAAAAACTTCATATTGTATAAATTTTGTAAGTTCTTTGATTAAACGAGTCGAAAAAAATCTTACATACTTCAAACAAACCGGTTATATTTCACTACGTGTAGCTTATACACGAGAACATGACACACGACTCTAACCTATACATAGATACAATCTAATGAAACCTCTTGAATGCATAGCATACTGATATGTAACTTTAAGCTCTTTGTACCTTACCGCGAAGAGGGCTACACTTCCTAAAAGAGTCAAAATCAAAACGCCCCGAAAAAGATTTCATGCTAGCCTTCGCGCCATGAGCGATTAACATCATCGCAACCTGAGCATGCCCACCATCTACCGCTCGATGAAGAGCCGTGTAGCCACTACCATCCACTATATCAACCAAACCACCATGGTTTAGTAAAAGCTTCACACCTTCAATATGACCTTTGAACGCGCATTTATGCAACGGGGTCCACCCATTTTGATCCTTCCCGTTCACCATCGCGCCTTCCCCTAAACACCTTTTCATCTCACCAACATCCCCTTTCCTCGCAGCACGATGCAAAACATCCCCCAAATGCAACATATCGTATAGATTTGTGTGCCCATTTTCAACCGCGAGATCAAAAGCCGTCTTCCCTTCCTTATTCACCGCGTATTTCACATAATTACATGAATTTAACAAGAAATCAACCGCTTTCGCATGCCCATTAACCGCGGCACAATGAAGCGCGGTCCACCCGTTGTAATCACATACATCTGGATCACATCCTAAGGTTACCAAAAACTCAAGAACTTCAACATTACCATAACTTGCACCAACATGAAGAGGTGTTTGACCATCACCGTTGACCAAATTCACATCCAGATCTAAATACCCCATACACAAAACCTCCATCATATCCACCCTATTTGCAGCATCATGCAACAATCTATCACCATCACTAACCACAACACAATTAGATTCAACCAATATCCGAACCGTATCAATGCTTCCCGATCTAATCGCCAGGGAAATCACCGAATCCTCATCTAGCCCACGTTCGTTAACGTGGGCCCCGGCATCCAACAGAGCGGAAACAACATAGCTGTTTCCGCTCCTAGCAGCCAGTCGCAACAACAAACTAAGTTGCGACTCATCACACCACGAGATAGCCTTTGACAACGAAAATGCAGTTTCCAAAGTTTTGGAAACTGTGGACGTGATCAGAAACTTGATCACGTCCGGGCCCACAAACGAGATCGGGATGGTCACATCCTTGAAAATATGTGGGCCCGGTTTGGAAAACAGCCGCCGGAGTTCTTCCTGGCTGGCTTTTCCAGTAGGCAACATAGTTGACCTCACTAGTACGTTGTCGGGTGAGGTCGAAAGCGGTGGATCATCCATCGGTTTCGACAGATTCATCGTGAAACATCCGGTTGCAAGCGGAGGGATTATGGCTAAAGATTGAGTGAACAACAAGGTTGAAGGGTTTGATGTGGTTAGAGAAACAGCAACAGACATGGTGTGCATGAGGTTTGTTAACCGGAAACTTGTTGAGCATTTTTTGTTGCTGGTGAATACTAGATTCAGTTCTTTAACATCTGCTGTTACTAGTCTGTCCATTTTTGATGTTTTTTTGGGTTTTGATTGAATATGATGAAGAAGGAGATGAGATGGGGATAGGTGAGGTTGTTATTATTTTATGGGCAATAGTTTATTTTAATTATTTGAATTTATTTGAATTAATATATATAGTTGGTTTTTGTATAAACTATGGTTGGAAGATGTGTGACTTCTTTGACCCGAAGAAAAGTAAGTTATTTGAATTGTTGAAATATTTTCAATGATAACATTGTAAAGGTAGTTATAAAAATAGTGTTTTAAGTAACATATAGATTGTTCTGAAACAATAGATGTGTTTTCTGATTTTATGCCAGCTAAAATTAGGGTCCCCTAAAGGTTTGAGAGTTGCTCGTAATTCAGGTTTGATTAAAAGCTCGAATGAGCCGATTCTTAACAAGCTCAAGTCTGAAATAGAGCTCGTTTTGTTATCGTTATCGAGCTTGAGCTCGAGCCTGAAATACAAAGCTCGTTTAGGTTCGCGAGCCTAAACAAGCCCAAACAAAATTTTAGTAATTTTTATATATAACATCTATACTATATTATAATGCATGAGGGATAGGTATTTTAAGATACCCAAAAAATAAGAACTTCTTCCCTCTTTATTTATAAAAAAAAAAAAAAAAAACCCCTAAAATGAGGGTAACATGGTCTTTTAAACACTAATTATATTTTAGTCCCTCATATTATTACCCTTAAGTCCCTTTATTTTAACAAAATTATGGCTAATTAGTTACACTTATCCCCTTTCACAACAAACTTATAATTATTTTACGTATTCTTGTCATATCTTATAAACTATAATGTTTTAAAAAAATCCAAAGGTACCGTGATGTCCTACTCATTTTTATCGACGTTTCGATAGTTGTTTGGGTCAGTATTGTTGTGCAGATTAAAATGTACAAGTAGATGATGCATTAGTGTACAAGTGATTAAAGCAATGTGTCCTGTCACATTTCAAATGCTCAAGACTCTCTACGTTGTTGTCATTATTATCAATTTAATAACATTCCAACCCTTTTCACTCCGATTTTTGTTTGATTAAGATTGTTCATCAATTTGTTCCGACGAGTCGAAACCTTGCACATACGGGTTTGATATGAGCTTTGTTCGTATTCTGTATGTTTGTGTATTTACTTGGTTGGGTGTACACATTTACATGGGTTAGCAATTAGTAAATTGACATCAAACAAGCTCACTTGTTTTATCCAATTTGTTATATTAAAAAACTTTATATAATACTGTATTCAACAAAATGAAATTTTAGTTTTCATAAAAAAAAATTATAAAAACGTTTTTAGAAGCATTTTCGTTTTCATAAAACCTTTTTTATAAAAACTTTTTTTAGAAGTTTGGTAAATAAGTTTTTCCACCAACAAACTTTTCAGAAAAAACTCCATAATCTAAACATAATACATATTCAAAAACTGAATACCAGATTGTGTTGCATTTTTTAGGGATTATAAGTTCAAAAATACTCTTATAGATAATATTAATTAGTTGAAAAAAACTACATGTTATTTAATTCGTAGGTTTATAGGTTCTATATATAGTATAATTCATTAGTTTTTTTCACTTCAAGAAATTTCTTGTTCTTTAGATATAGGATAATTCATTAGTTTTTTTCACATCAACAAATTTCTTGTTCTTTAGAATTCTTGGTTTACAGGTACTTCAATTTTCTGTTTTGTATAACTTTTATTTATTCTTCTATGCTCACACTTAACATTCATCTTATTTATTATTTAGTGGTTTTGGAACTTTACACATGTATGAATGTTTCTAAAACATGATATATTGTTTGTTTTTCTTTGTTTTTATATTATGTTTAACTGTGAACGTCATTTTTATCTTATATTATATATAACGGTAACATAATAAAAATATGTAACTAAAATAATTAACATTTTTTCCAGTTCTCAAACTGCTCCAGCTACTACTACTACTGTTGCTGCTGCTCCTGCTACTACTACTACTACTACTGCTGTTGCTGCTGCTGCTACTACTACTACTACTACTACTACTACTGATGATGATGTATCAGTTAAAGAGGAGAACAAAGAAGAAACTCATTCTCCAAAGGATGTAAAAATCAAACAGGAAGAGATACAAGAAATTCCGGAGGACGCTGATCTCGATGATGAAAAATGGTGGTGTGACAAAAATAGATGACATCCTTGAGATGTTTAAGTCGTATAATTACTAAATTGATCTCATCATGATGCAAAGTACTTGACACTTGAGCTCTTTGTTTTCAACTTTTATATTTAAGACTTATATTTCCTTATTAGTGTGCTACTTTATATAACTTTTATTTATGTTTAAGACTTATTTTTTTTTTCTTATTCGTGTGTTACTTTATTGCATAAATGGTTTCTTTAAGTACTTGATAATTTAAATTCTAAATGTAATAATTACTAGACATGTGTAATACTTATGACATATATCCACCACAATAATGCTACCATCAATATTATACGAATAAAAAAACTACCAGGAAAGAGTGCCGCAATGTAAAGTGTTGCTCCCGCCGCATCGCGCGGGCACCCTGCTAGTAATATAATAATGATGATGATAACATTGATGAGCCGAGCTCGAGCCAAGCTTTAGCTCTTTAAACGATGTTAAAGCAAGCTCGAGTTGAGCTTTTAATTCGTTTAAGGTTGTTCTCAAAATAGTTCGAGCCGAGCTCGAGCTTGGGTTTTACTCGCGAAACGAGCTTGAACTCTATAAAAACATAACGAGCCGAGCTCAGGCTCGGCCCGTCTCGTCTCGTTTACATTCCTAGCTAAAATCATGTAAATTCTTGTAATAGAGTTTGAATTTCTTACAAGTTTGTTGAGAGGAATTCACTAATAAAACTAAAACTAGACCAAAGGCCTTTGGACAATTAAATGCAACATTATGGTTTGGAGATGTAATCTGGATAGGCTTATTACGAGAGTGAACTTAAGAAGAAGGAACATAGACATTATTTTAGTGATGTGCCCTTTTTGTATCGAATTTGAGGAAACGGTGGAGCATCTTTTTACTGCATGTTCTTTGGCAAATAGGGTTTGGTCGGAGTTTAGTGCTTGGTGTAAAATCCCCCCGATATATATTTTCGACTTCAAATACATTCTGGATATCCATAATTATAATCAGTTTGGAAAGAAAGCAAAAAAATCATTCAAGGCTTGGTGATAATTTCGTGTTGGTGCATATGGAATGAAAGGAACGAGATGGTTTTCAATCAAGTCGGGCGAAGTCACCGGGAGATTAAAACAAGAGGTTACGTTTGGGTTAAAAATAGAATGTCTTGTAATTATATTAGATGGGGTGATTGATGTAAATACCCTCTATATATGGTGTAATTTTTGCCCTTTGCCTGTTTGGATCGGGGTGTGTGTTGTTTGGCCTTTTGCCCGTTTGAGTCGGAGGTGTTTTCTTATAAAGTTTACTTTTGAAAAAATAAATATAGATATAAATACTTAATGGAGCTACCCGTTTCATCATTTCATAAATATAGTCTAGAAAATGTTGTATCTAACATTTGACTCAAGATCACATATAGGGATCAAAGGTAACATTGTGACAATTATAAGTGGGGATCTAGAAAAGAAATTAGCCCCATATGCTACGCTTATGGAGTTAGAAAAAAATGGAAGTTAAGACAAATTAGTTTGTTATTATATGCACATTGTATAATATAATGTCGGTATCAAGAATATAATAATGATTATAGAACCAATGAACGTTTTTTTATTTATAAACTCAATGATTCCAAGTCAATCGCCATCAAACATTTTTTACTGGGTAAAGGTGTACCCACTCTTATTTTGATATTTCAAAGGCCTTTAAAAAGTTTGATATTTCAAACCCATGTACTATATACTATATTAATCTTTTTTATTTTTATTTTGTAATCTTGTGTATTATCTTATCGATTTTTTAAGAAGTGATATTATGTTAATAAAGTTTACACAACGGTTCACGTCTTCATGCAGTAAGGGGTAAACTTAAGTGATTTTTTTAAACGGCCAGCAGAATCAATCCTGGACACTCTAGGGACACCTACAGGACTAAACGGAGTACTCCGAGATAACCCGAATTCACCACCAATTCCTGGGAAACCCCAGTAACCCACCCACCCGTAAACACGACGATAAAATTACCGGTAAAACCGGTTTAGCTTAAGAATCGAACCCAAATTCCTCTGGGTCTCTTATTATTGCCCACCAGTGCCTCTAAGTGAATTGGTTTTATATTGAGAAAATCAAGCTATCTAAGGATTCCAAGAAGTGGATGTACAATGGTCATATGGTAACACCCACTCGAATCACTATAAATCATTGTTAATGTATTTATATCTTCTCTACTTATACTTCTTTTCAACCTACAAGTTCTTCACAAGAATAGTTTAGTAAGTTTGTGGGGAGTGGGGGCGTTTATGGTGTGGGGGATATCAGGTAACGCTGGCTAACCCACTCTGTGTCAGCGTTGGCCACGGCGTTGCTCAGCCAACGTCGCTTTGAAGCCCGGCGTTGGGCGGGGGGCTGTGTGAGCTAGCTAGCTGGGATTGGCTGTTGAAATTCGACCATTTGGGGTAGCCGTTAGCCAACGGCTAGTTAATTAAAAAATTATTTTTATACCCTATAAATGCTACCCTTTTTTACAATTTTTTACCACTTCTCTACGTCTCTACTACTTCTATCTCTATATTTTTATAAGTTTAACCCACATCCTCTACAATGCATTCTTTTAACCATGGATACGACCCGAACAACCTCTTTGGAAGAAATTGGAACGAAAAGAGTTGTACACCGAACAGTTGGAAGAAATTGTAACGAAAACCGGCACATTCAATTTCATCCAACAACAAAGGATCGAGATGAGGAAAAATATCCAAGCCGCGTACGATAAAAAAACATATAACAAAGAAAAACGCGAGGATATGAAATTTCTCGCCATAAACGTCGATCACCTTAGCGGCCCAGAATTGGAATTGACGTTGAAAATGAAACAAGAAATCTTGAAGAATTATGATATGGGTCAATCTTGAAGTATTTAATTTTTTTTATTTTATGTAGCTTTTTTTATTTTATGTACTTTTTCTTAATTTTATTTGTAGTTTTTTAAAAAATATATGTAATATTCTGTTTTAGTTAAATGAAATTTTAACTAGTTTAAAAAAAAAAAAAAAAAACCTAACAAATGACACATGGTTGTCCATGCCAACCCACACCCAGCCGGCAGCCCCGTCACGCCAAACCATACCATATGACCTCACAACTGCCAATTGTCGATCAATGCCTCAAACCAAAGCCCCCACACCCCGCAGCCTAAACAAGCTATTATTTTGCAACTGGTCTTTAAAGAAGAATAATGCATGTCTACTCTTGTATTATAAAGTGGGATTGGAGGAGGGCCCCGGAGTCGTCTGTGGCCGTTAATGAGAGGATGGAACTTGAAAGATTATTGAGAGATATTGTGGTGGTTGATAAAGAAGACACATGGGAGTGGAATGATAGTAGGAATATTGAGTTTTCGGTTTCAGCGGCGAAAAAATGGTTACGTGGTTCGACGAGATGCGAGCGGTTTCAGTTTCAATGGAGTAAGTGGGTGCCAAGTAAATGTAACATTTTCATGTGGCGAGCTTTTTTGGATCGTTTACCGACTAAAGTGGCTTTGATGAGACGTAGGATTTTTGTGGAGAACATTATGTGCGTTTGGTGCCATAGCAAGGAAGAAAGTATAGAGCATCTTTTAACAGGTTGTCATATTTCAGCAGCTGTTTGGAGTGGCATATCGAGATGGTGCAGAGTTCCGGAGGTATATGCGTTTGGCGTTAAGGATTTGGTCGACCTTCACGAATATTATGGCGGGTCAGACACTAAGAAGTTGCTGCTGCACGGTTTAATTATCATAGTCTGCTGGCGGTTATGGAGAGCAAGGAACGAGACGGTTTTTTCAAGTAAAGATGCTAAGGTAGGTGATATTATTGCGGACGTTAAGTCTTTTGGTTTTTTGTGGTATAAACATAGGTTTAAACAAGGTACGTTGGAGTGGGATAGGTGGTGTCGATTTGATATAACCTGATGTAATGTAGTGTGTTTGTTGGCTGGTTTCGGCTTGTTGTTTCCTCCTTGGGAATAGCTTGCCGGTTTTGTGGTTGAATGAAAGTTGTTTTTCAAAAAAAAAAAAAAAATTTGCAATAGAAACTCATAATATAGGTAAATTAGGAAGCTGTTAAAATATGTTTTTGAGGTTTTTTGACATTGTTACCTTGTAGTGGTGATGGATGGTGGTGGGGTGGTGGTAGGTGGGGTGGTCATAGGTGGTGGGAGCTGATTAGAGAAACAGATGAGGGTATATTAGTAATATTATAAAAAACTAACAGAACAGTTAACAGTCGTCATGGTTAGGGACCAGTAATGTTAAAATGACAAACGTTACGGACTCAAGGTGTAGAGCTTAGACTGAACCTGTTAACTTAGACAAACCTTGAGGACGAAAGTTGCAATTTACGTTTATAAATAACTTTGGATATCCTACATCGTCTTGGAGAAGAAATCTTGGCCATTTCCATCGCAATGCAAAGCAATCTCTATAATAGGCTCACAGGTATAGTCAATTTTGGTATATGAAGCTTGAGTGTTTTTAAAATGGGCTTCAATTTAGACCCAGGGTCGTTTAAGCTTCATTCAATTTAACTTTTAAGGAGCAAATCTCTTGAAGTCTAAGATTACTAATTTCATCTATACCTTGTGAACACATGTTTTAATTAGTCTACATCTCGTTTATCAGCGAAAAAAAATAGTTAAGCAACTTAACAAAACGGCTATTTTCGTACCTATAAAACTAATTTGTCTTTTTTTTTCTTGAAAAGAGAACTTCATTAAAACACACCCACACTCACACCCGAAGACCGGGGCAGGCACCAAACAACCAATTACATATTTACAAATTTACACCAATCCGACCACGAAACAGAACTAAACTTGGATCTATGCTTGAACCACAAATAGTCTAAAGATCTAACTTCACTAAACACATCTTCCACCTTGACCTCTGAATCCGAGAACACCGCCCTATTACGAGCCATCCATAAACACCAACAAGAGATGAAAATAATACCTTGAATAATGACCTTATCTCCAGACTTAATGGAACTCCCTTTATGAATCTCCAACAAGTCTTTAAATGAAAAGGCGAAAATGGGAGGAATTCGGCACCAACGACTTATCTTTTGCCACAGAACCACCGCCGTCACACAAGAAGTGAATAGATGCTCCACCGATTCAAAGTCCATCTTGCAAAGAGGACACGTCTCATCGCTCACAACAATACCCCTACGCCGCAACGCATCGAAAGTAGGAATTCTATTTAATTCCGCTCTCCACACAAAAACGTTACACTTAATCGGGACCCATTTGCACCAATCGACCACATAGTTGCTGATGTTGTTGTTAACACCTTCCAAAACACACTTAACGGAACTAACAGAAAAGGAGCCGGAATTATCAGGAGTCCATTTCCACTCATCCTTCCTGTCATTTAAACAAACCAAACCGATGGCTTCGTTGAGCGCGTGCAACTCCACCAACTCGTCGACCATGTCGGGTTCATGTTTCCAAAGCCAAACACCTGACACCCGATCACTCACCGAGCAAGTCTTTACAATTTCAAGCGCAAATAGCTTAGGGAACGCCTCCTTTAAAGGAACCTCCATCAACCAAGGATCCAACCAAAACAGAATACTGTCTCCCCTACCCACCGAACCCCTAAAGAAATCACGAAGCCGAGAATTACCAACGAACGACTTGTTGATAACATAAGCAATACTATTCCAAACTCCTCCTAAAGATTTTTTAACCGGAAGAAACGACCAACCAGATCCACTAGAATGAATTGCATCCACCACCTTAACCACATGTTGTCTTTTTCTCTTTTATACCTCCAACCCCACTTACATAAAAGAGCTTTGTTAATACTACTGAGTTTATTAATTCCCAACCCTCCAGACTTCTTTGGAAGAGTAACTCTATCCCACGCCACCCAGTGAGTCTTTCTAACCTCACTCGACCCTCCCCAAAGAAACTTTTTGATAATGCTTTCGAGATCTTTAACAACTTTCAATGGCGCCTTATATAAAGAGAAGTAGTAATTGGAAAGACTCTCAAGGACCGAACGACTAAGCGTAACTCTCCCTCCTATAGACAACAAAGCAGATTTCCAAAGAGCTAGCCTAGCCTCAAAAATGTCGTACACCGCTCTCCAATTATTAACACGGTTCATATTAGCCCCTACCTTGAGACCAAGATACTTAAACGGAAGGGAATCAAGTTTACATCCAACGATATCCGCCATAGCTTCTACTTCCGGCCCATCAACGCCAATACCAATCAAATTAGACTTCCCCAACTTAATTTTCAAACCAGAGCACGCATGGAAGCACCTTAAAATTCTAACAATATTTAAAGCATTACTTTCTTCCCAATCACCGATTATCAAAGCGTCATCCGCAAAGAATAAATGGGACAACATAGGACCGTCGTTAGGGAGCTTAATACCCGAAAAAATGCCCACTTCCCCCGCCTTGTCAATTAAACAAGACAAGACTTCCATAACCGCAACGAAAAGAAACGGAGAAATGGGATCACCTTGCCTCATCCCTTTACCACATTTGAACTCAAAAGTAGGCGAACCGTTAACCAAAACAGACGCACAAGCCGACGAAAGAATTCCATATAACCACTTACACCACTTATCCCCAAAACCCATTTGGCGAAAGACATCTACCACAAATATCCAATTGATGTTATCATATGCCTTTTCAAAATCAATTTTGAATAAAAAAGCTTTCTTTTTTTTGTTTTTTAAGCCACGACCAAACCTCGTTAATAATTAGGGGCCCATCCAAAATATACCTATTCCTCAAGAACGCAGATTGACTATCAGCAATAACCGAGCCGAGAACTTTCTTTAGTCTATTAGCTAATAACTTTAAAATCACCTTATTGACCACCCCAACTAGACTAATAGGCCGATAATCTATAAGACCCAAAGGATCTTTCTTTTTGGGAATTAAGGCAATAAAAGAGGAACCACAGCCAAGATTAATATTACATGTCTCGAAGAACGTCTCCACCAATGCTACAAAATCTCCCTCAAAGAATCTCCAGAACCGTTTAAAAAACCTGAAGTTAAAACCATCCGGCCCGGGCGCCCAATCATCTCCACACTCGAACACGGCACTTTTAATCTCATCAATAGAGAATTGAGACTCCAACCAATCCGCCTCTGACTCCGAAATTTTCTTTATACTAGGACATGAGAGAACGGGACGAACCTCGCAATCCTCCACAAATTTAGATTTAAAAAAATTGAAAACCTCCTTCTTAACCAAAGAAGGTTTAGAAACCCACTCGCCTCCAATATTCAAGCCGTGGATCGTATTGCTAGCTTTTCTACAGTTGATTAACGAACGAAAAAATTTGAAATTTTCATCACCTTCTTTTGCCCACTTAACCCGGGATCTTTGTTTTAGGTCCATTACTTTAGCATACTCAATCTCGGCAACAATATTCTTGTTTTCTGCCAGAATCCATTCCTCCTCTTCGTTTAACTCTCTTGATTCTAAAATAGATTCCATCGCCGCAATTTCTCCCACAGCGAGAGAACAAACCACACAATCCTTGCGAATCATCTTATCTCTCCACTCCCTTAACTTGCAACGGATGTAACCCAATTATTTGTTTGTCCTTAATAACAATTTTTTCAGCTAAATATCATTTAACTTTGCATTTACATGGATTTTATTGTCGTTTGATAAGAATTTATGAAATTGATATAGTATTTCTAGACAAGATTTATGAATTTATATCGAACTACAATAAACGCGTTTTTGGATATATTTATCATTATTTGACTACGTTTAGTTCAATTACTAATATGTATAGATGATTTATATGTTTATAAAAAAATATAAATTAGAAAATAAAAACCAAAGTGAATTCATTTCTATTTATACTGTCTACGAAATCATGTATATTTTTTTATTAAACAAAAAAAAATTAAACAAAAGGAAAACAAACAATCAAATACAAGGATACTTAAATAACAATTTAATCATATGATGTGTAAGGCTAACAACCGACCAAATTAACTACAAAACAACTTACGTGGATTGGATCTACAAAACAATATCGGTATTCTGTCGAGATATGGGTATAAAATATCGGTACCGATAATATCAGTGATATTGGACCGATATAACATTGATTTTCCCAATATCAGTACTTTCTTTTTGGTTCTACCATTCGTCTTTCTTCTTATTGCTGCTATTAGTGTTTTAAGTCTTAATTGTTAGTTGTTGGTGTTAAATGTTAGTGCTTTAACTCTTAGTCAGTTCCGACTTGCTACAATTGTTAGACCATGCGTAGTCGTTGGAGTGAATAATGCCCCACCCTATGGCGTTTTGCGCCATGTGACAGCCCAGTCAGCAATGTGGCATTATTGGGCGTTTTTACAAAATGGGTGTAGTGGAGATGTGGGGCATTATGTTAAATGAGATATAAAACAATTAAATAAAACAAAAACCCTCAAAAAAATCTTATTGGATAACAAAAAAAAGAGATGGAAGGTGATTGACAAGGAGAAGGGGGCAAGGCGTGTTTCAAAAAACGCCAAGGAGGCTTTTTTCGCGAATAACGCCGGATAACGCCCAGGGGGCGTGTTTGGGCGTGTTTGGGCAATTTAAAAAAAAAAAGAAAAACGCCCCACTACGGGTGATCATAGGCCGGAGGGTGTGGAGGCGCCACCCCTGCCACTTCACCAACGATAACGCCGGTGGGGCGCCACCGTCCATACCCACTGATTTAAGAGGGGACGCCATGGTGGTTTCGCCAACTTGGTAACGAAGAAGATTTGGCAAGATCGAGGGGTGATTGGTTGCAGGTGGGGGCGCCATTGAAGGGGGTTTTATCCCACACCATGCAAGTTAAGGGAATGCGTGATAAAGCCCCCTGGCTGATGTGGATCTGACGTGACGCTGATGTGGCGTGATTATCCCACACCCCATAGCCTTAGCGTTTTGCAAGTTGTAAAATGTTAATTTGTTAATGGTAAGAGAGTATACTGTGTTGTTAGTGTTAAATTGCTATATATATAAATTTAGCATGATGTTAAAAGTTATAGATATCCCACCACAATAATCGATATCTCAAATATTAGTTCTTAACCGATATTCGATATTTTACCGCATTAACTACTTAGGTAAATGTTCGTATGAACACAAACCTTCTAATCTTAACCAAAAATCAAAGGTTATGATACAATAATAGTTTTTTTTTTAAGTATACAATAATAGTTTGCGACAAAACGATTAAATTTTTAGGAAAAAACCAAAGTGAATTGGGAACGCTTTTCCATTAATTTGACAATTTCTTTGATTTAATTGTCGTATTCCTGAATCATATTCAAAGTCCATAAAACAAGAATAGTACACCCGATGAAACTTGGTCAATAAAAAGATTTTGTATACTGATCTTCTAAAAAGGTACATGGCAGTGGCGGATCTTGACCTAAAACTCAGCATGGGCTGATGTTTTTTGAGATAAAATCAGCCTGAGCCGAACCAATACACATTTAAAAAAAACTCTCGAAAACCTGAAATTTAACACTACTGGGCGAAAAAACCACACGGGCCGAGGCCCAGTCCGGCCTCCTCTAAGCTCCTCCCCTGGTACATGGGGTATAAAAATAATAGTTATAAGGATGTTTATGTGATAAGATACTACCCTTTTAGTTTGAATTGTTCATTCACGAGTAACACGTTTGATATTTGACACTCCGTAATGTTAGATGATCCATTAAATTTTAATGAAATTCATCAGCTACAAAAAACGGAAATAACCCTGGTAGAACTGCTGGTTGATGTTGATTTGGTCGTTGGTTGCTCACCATCACAAATCATTTTCCCTAGCTCATGTACTTTGTCTTTCTCGTGATGAATGCCACCAACACCAGCTCGCCACCACCCCCAATGTAGTTAGGGTGATAGGTTTTGACCGGAAAAGCAACAATGGTAGGTTCTGAAAGCCATGTTGTGTGTGTCTTGAGAGAGGGTTTTAAAGGAAAGAGAGAGAGAGAGGCGGTTAGGTTTTACCTCTATCTCCTTCTCCGCTAGACCTAAATGGCAAACAAAAAGAAAGATTGTTGAAAAAAGGGATAGTTAGAGTCGAACCCAAATTCACCGAGATACACATAATCTCACCCAACCAATTTACTAATGACTAATATGTATCACAAATCCAACATCAATTATATATATACAGTATTGAAAGTGGGTGAAAGGAAAAAAGAACAAATTATGAAGTGACACGTGGCGTAAGTTACTATTCATAAGGTTCTCTTTTTAATATATAGGGTAATGATCATTATGTCCTTGCTATTAGATATAAGAAACCCCAACAGGACAACACGCCCTTTTACCATATGAACCCTATGCGGTAATCGATAAGAATTCGAAGACAAAAAATAAAAAACAAAGGCCTAACCTTGAAAAACCGAAGAGCCTCTGCAATTGAGAGATGAAGACAAACCCTCTATGTATAATGAAAAATCACGAGATTCATGTAATTAGCTTTGTTAACCATAATCTTAGGGCTATAAGGAGAAGTTATGTTTATCATATCAAAGGTGATGGTACTTTTGAGAAGACGATAGTTGATTCTATCTTCGTTTTTCGCCAAATAATGATGTTGCTGAAATTATTGATCAAAATAGACTATGGAGAGGGTTAATGAGTTTTTCTTATGTTGGTATACTTAGCCTTTAGGCTAGGATTAGGGCTGTAAACGAACCGAACGAACACGAACAAGGTCATGTTCGTGTTCGTTCGTTAAGGAAATTTAGTTGTTCACGAACAGTTCGTGAACACTGGTCTCGAACAAAACGAACGCAAACAAACATTAACTTGAAAATAAAAAAAATAAAAACATTGGTATCCTTAAACATTGGATATAAGTAGTTAAATACATCTATCAAATGATAAATCAAAATACAACTCGTCTACTACACCACCAAACGATGAGTCAAATTTAACTAACTTAGAGCATTCACAATGGATCCTCTATATGTATGTGAGTGTAATCCCTATATTTGTGAGAGTGGTTGTAAATGGTTGTGAGTGGAGGAGAGAAAAAAAAAAACAGAAAAAGTTACTGTTCATCAGTAAAAATTTGAAGAAGATATTGTTCACCTCTATACTTTTGTAATATTTTTGAAAGTGGTTGTGAGTGAATGAGAAAGAAAAGGTAATGGTAAAAGTATAAAAAATATTATTTAATTGAAAAAAAAAGAGAGAAAAGGTAGTGTTTTTTAGTGCAATTATAAAGATGGAGTAAGAGATTTGATTGTGAATGCTCTTAGACATAATTATCCCTAAAAATGTCTTAGAATGTCCAAATTTTAGCTAACTAAGAAAAAAATAGGGTTTCAAGTTTTCAATATGCTTAGATAAAAGGTTTATTGTTTATTATTTTTTTAATATAATCAAACGAACACGAACGAACGTAACCGAACATATTACCGAACGTTCACGAACGCAGTCGAACGAACGAGACCTGTGTTCGTGTTCGTTCGCTAAGCTAACCGAACGAAATTATTTGTTCGTGTTCGTTCGTTAAGCTAATCGAACGAACATAAACGAACTTCTCGCCGAACGGTTCACGAACTGTTCGCTGAACGTTCAGTTCGCTTACAGCCCTAGCTAGGATGTCAAGTAACACTCATGAATTTTATATCTATAATGTTTTAGTAATTTTTATTTTGTTATTAGTGGGTTTTTTTTGTGTATTTTATGGTTGATATTTTGATGTTTTATGTGTTTTTACATTTTTTTAGAAAATTTAGACTTTGTAGCTAACTCTTAACCTATATAGACATGTACACGAGTGACATTGTAGGTTTTTTACTATAATGAAAAATTTTGATTACCCCTAAAACAAAGAAAGAAAGAAGAAAAAACTTAACTTATTAAAAAAATCCATTAAACCCACCTTAATTAAACCTATTTTAAAACAAAATAAACCCATCTAAATGGCTAAATCAAAGCCAAAACCTATTTTAAACTAAAGTTAATTACATAGTTAGTTCTTGTGGTTTACACAAAATAACAATCTAAGGTACTAATAGTTTAAAATCACATCCTGGGATACTAGCTTTCCATTTTTTTAACATGTGAGGGTATTAACGTTAATTCCATGTTAACTATTAGTACCTTAGATTGTTAGTTTGCGTAAACCACAGGGACTAACTATGTAATTAATACCCTCACATGTTAAAAATGGAAAGTTAGTAACTCAGGATGTGATTTTAAACTATTAGTACCTTAAATTGTTACTTTGTGTAAACCACGGGGAATAACTATCTAATTAACTTTTTAAACTGTATACTAAGGGTGTCCGGTGTGGGTGCGGCAAAGGGTGTCGACAAAGGCTTTTGCCGAGCGGCAACACCGCCGCCGACCCTTTGCCGCTGTGGTTTCGTTGCACAATCGGTGAGGGCTTGCCGTGCGGTGAAGGGAGGGTATGAGAGAGAGAGGGTAGTGTGGGGTGGGGTCCATTCCAATCTCAACCAATCACACCTTTTTCGTTTTTTTTTAAGTTTACCACTTCAGCAAGTGTCTAAACCATTGCCAACATTTTTCAGCAAAGTTTAAACATTTTTCAATAATTAACGTGACGCACTCTAATTGGTTGATTTTTTTAATTTGTCACTCTCAAATGTTTAACCACTACTAAGAGCATTCTCATTCAAACCACCAAAATCTGTGTGGGGTTTTTTTAAATATAAGAAGTATAAAAAGTGGTTGTGAGTGGAGGAGAGAGAAAATGTTACTGTTCATCTGTATATTTGGGGGGGGACACTGTTCACCCCCTATACTTTTTTATTATATATTGAAAGTGGTTGTGAGTGGAGGAGAGAGAAAATGTAATATATATTGAAAAGAAGAGAGAAAAAGTATTTGTTTTTAGTGGAAATATATTGATATAGAAGTTGTTTTTTAGTGGAATTATGTATATTTTTAGGGTGGTGTTTTCAAAATATAAAAAGTATAAAAAGTGGTTGTGAGTGGAGGAGAGAGAAAATGTTACTGTTCATCTGTATATTTGGGGGGACACTGTTCACCCACTATAATTTTTTAATATATATTGAAAGTGGTTGTGAGTGAAGGAGAGAGAAAAATGTAATGATAAAGGTATAAAATATTATTTAATTGAAAAGGAGAGAGAAAAAGTATTTGTTTTTAGTGGAAATATATTGATATAGGAGTTGTTTTTTAGTGGAATGTATGTATAATTTTAGGGGTTGGATGTGAATGCTCTAATACACTAAGTTTTGCAATACCACCAAAATAATTCGTTGTAAAACATTACAATGTTATATCAAATCAAAATCAAGAAAAGGATAGAGACATCCATTTACATCCTCGAACTTGTCCCCATTTGCCCAACCATATCCCCCCACCCCAAAAAAAAAATCCTAAAAAATACTTATCTTACCCTCATTTTAACAATTTATAAATATCAGTTATATCTATTTTTCATGTTAATTTACTTCTAAGGTAAAAATATAGAGTTCATAGCATGGTAAAGGGAGTAATTTAGAATAAATTAGGTAAACTAGACTACGAGTAACATATGCCAATCCAACAACCAACAACAAAATACTCACAAAAACCAATCCCCCTTTACTAAAAACATCAAAACACTCTCATGTATATATGTACATACCTTCTTCATCCCCTAATGTTCAATCAACCTTTCAAAAACCTCTTCATTTCCTCCATCAACTTACAAAAATGCTCATTATTCGGAAAAAAATAAAACCCGATCGACGCTTTCTCCAGAAACAAAACCTTCACATCATGCCCGAACCTCTTCAACCCTTCAACATACTCCAACTGCCAATCTTGTACAAGATCAAGCCCAGCAATAACCACCAAAGTTTTCGAAAACTTAATACCCGCAAGATCACAACCACGCGGCCCAAACACATTACACGCCGGATGATCTCTATTTTCGCCTTCGGGCAAAAACGCCCTCCAATACCAATCTCTATCTTCCAACTTCACAAAATATTTTCCATCCAATCTCCTCTCCGATTCGGTACGCTTTTCCCCACCAAACAACGGATGCAACAAAACGTTTCCCAACACTTCTACACCCGAAACCACAGCCTGGTGGGCCACATTGTGAGCAATGTTCCCACCAGAGCTGTCCCCAGCTAAATATACATACACTTTACGTCCTTTACCACTCACAAGCCATGATCTAGAACAAACCCATTGTAAAGCTTCCCACCCATCTTCATAAGCACAAGGGTACCTATGCTCGGGTGACCGCCTGTAGTTTACCGACACAACAACCCCTTGTACATCTCTAGTGAGCCGCCGACAAAACGTGTCGTAAATAGCACTGTTGGCGGACGAATGGGTGAAGCTTCCGCCGTGAAAGAATATTATAACCGGTACGATTTCACTACTACTAAGTGGTGATTCAAAATCCAAGATACCAGTTGCAAGCCGATGGAGTGAACCGTTGTCCAGTGGAGCAGGTTTGTAAACCCGGTTGAACAAACCGGTGGTGCGGTTCACTACATCGAACGAGTACACACCATCTACCGGAACCATGTTTGCTACGGCTTTTCGGTCGAGAAACTCGGCCAGTTCTCTTCGGAGTGTGCCGTCCGGTCGCCGGAGCAAGTTGTAAGACAGTTTCAAATGGGAGATTAACATCCACGTGTGAAGTGGAACCACTTTCTATATAACAAAAAAGACACAAAACAAACGCACATAAAATCAGGCAAAAGATCAAATACAAATAATCTTAACATACTAAACATACAAATTGAAGGAAAACCCAAAAAGACAAGGTGGCATTTTTGTAATTACTACCAACTATCAAAGTTACAACCAAAAATACCTAAAAAAACACAAAAATTTTTTTTAACATTTTTTATTAAAAAATCGCCACATTTCGTTAGCAAAAAAAAAAAAAAATATTTTTTTTTTTGCTGCTACTAAAAGTAGCGATTTTTTAATAAAAAATGTTAAAAAAATAAAATAAAATAATTTGTGTGTTTTTTTTTTTTATTTTTTTAGATTTTTTTAGGTTTTTTGGGGGGTTTAGTTTTTAGCATTTTAGCTTGGGGGGGGGGGGTTAGGTTTTTTTTAGGTTTTTGGGGGTGGGGGGGGGGGTTAGGTTTTTTTAGGTTTTTGGGGGTGGAGGGGGGGTTTAGGGTTTTTTTTAGGTTTTTGGGGGGTGGGGGGGTTAGGTTTTTTTAGGTTTTTGGGGGTGGGGGGGGGTAGGTTTTTTTTTAGGTTTTTGGGGGGTGGGGGGAGTGGTTAGGTTTTTTTAGGTATATTTGTAGAGTAACTTTGATAGTTATTGATAATTACAAAAATGCCACCTTGTCTTTTTGAGTTTTCCTTCAATTTGTATGTTTAGTATGTTAAGATTATTTGTACAAGAACTTTACCCCATAAAATCAAACGTAGTCACACAATATATTTGTTGGAAAAGATATATGAGAACCAAACCATTTTAGGAGAAACATAAGATTTTTTTTTATTTTTTTTTGCAGGAAATTTGAATAATTGTTTTATTCTAATTACCAGGGCAAATTACACAATGATAGCAGGTAGACGAGCAACAAACTGCGCCACCATCCCTTTCTGAACAGAAAACCGTAATCTACTAAAAACAAAGCCGTGCCCCAACGGGTGGAATATAAAATTACCTTAGCTTCGTTCGGTTTGATTTCTTCATTAGAAGCAGCCATGAATACCATGTAAATTGTTTGATCCTCGGTAAGTAACAGGGAAATCCTTGTATTTCAGAGAATTCTGAAACTAGATGACAAAAAAAGGAAAAGGAAGAATATGATAGTTATTGAGAGAGAGAGAGAGGAAGACGACAAATGAGGCGGTCGATATTAACTTTTTAAAATGGGACCTTTATGAATAAAGTAATTTTTATTATTTTAATTTATGGTTTTTTGTCTTAACTGATTTTTGGACATATGCTTTAATAAAAACAAAGGTAATTATAACAACTTCACCCAAGTCTCCCCTTTTCTTTTGTCTTGTATTGCTTAATTCATTGCATTTTCACATTTAATTTTTTTTTTTTTTGTATTTTCACATTTAATTTTTTTTCTTTTTTTTGGCATGGTCAAAGTCAAACAAAGGTAATTTTAACAACTTCACCCAAGGTCTCTTTTCTTTTGTCTTGTATTGCTTAATTCATTGCATTTTCACATTTAATTTTTTCCTTTCTTTGTTTTTTGTTTTTTGTTTTTTTTTTGTTTTTTTTTTTTTGCATTTTCACATTTATTTTTTTCCTTTTTTTTTTGGCATGGTCAAAAAGCAATTATTTCAAAGGTAAGTTGTATACGAATCTTTACATTTAATTTTATTGTTTTCTTTTGGGATTGGTATTGATATGCTAGTGATCCAAATTTTTGTGGTTTATGAAAAAAAGGTTTAAGATGAATCGTATAAATTCGGATTTATTCTTATTACTTTTCTAAATTAGTATTCACGCCTATGTGGGAAATATTAATTTCCATTAGATGTTGATGCATATATTAATACAATTTTTTTTCTGTTAGATTATTTATAGTAGAATTCATTTTGATTATTATCCGCAAAGCAAAGCTTTTTGAGTTTTTTTACCAAACTAGTGTTGGTAGAATAAATATTTACCAAAATGGTGTTACTTGAAAACTTTCTAGTTACCTTTTGTTTTTTCACCTATATATTAAACATTTTTACACACACCTATATATTTAAAGTTAAGCAATCCGTTATCTGATTTTTTTTAACTTTCTTATTATATATTTCTTTTTTAGTCAATCCAATAATTTTCTTTTATTTCTATGTTTTTTTTTTCAATCAACCCATTATATTTTTTTTACCAATAACTCCTTTATTTAAATAACTCCTTTCTCAATCAAATATTAGATCTGTGCACGAAGCGAACAATTAATGAACACATTTTTTTATTTGTTTAAACAAAAGAACATAAACATATGTTTTGTCCGTTCATTTAAGTTTGTAAACGTTTGTTTATTTCTATTTGTTTACGTTCATCTATGTCTGTTTATTTAGAACAAACATGTAACAAACGAGTCGGAACAGCTTGCCATTTCATGTCCATTCATTCTCGATTATCTTTTGTTTCTCTCATTTCACTTTTTTTAGATCCGGAGGTATTAATTTAATATTTAAAATATTTTTATATATCTTTTACAAATCATTATCAAGAAAATCAAATATTTATAAATAATATTGATTCGCTGATCATAATATTTAGTATTTCTAATATATTTTAAATAGAGTGGAAAATAAAATGGAATCAAAATAAAAAATTCTAAAAAAATGTTTGGAATTGGCATCTCCTAAAAAGCCATACAGCTCTAAGCTCTTGTTTTTTTATAAACCCAAACCTAAAAATAAACACTACGTTCTAAGTTGTGTTGAGATTGTTTTTATTTTGGGTAAGACAAGGGCGGAAATAAACGCCCCCAGGGTGGAGAAAGGGCGTTGTGGGGCTTTTTTAGGGGAAAAACGCCCAAAAACCCCGGATGATCTTATATTGTATAGTTTGCCAAAGTTATATTTTCATAAAATTTTACTTCTTAAGTTGAGATTTTTTCGAAGGAATCACACGCAAGTTATGCTAAAATTTGGTTTTTGTTATAGCTAATGACTTTAAATTAATTGAAGATGAAGATTAGTTTCACTCTTTCCTATTATACATTCTGTAAGATTTTGAAGAATAGGGTTCTAGAGTTGCATATTTCAAAGATCAAGGAGGCTATTCAATATTAGACTTTGTATATTCCTCCATTCTAATCAATCAACACAACATTCTAAAGTTTAGAGTAACGTGTTCTAAATAAGACCATAACATAAAATTTGTCTTAATATTTCCTTACAACATCATTTTAAAATAAGGAAGTCAACGAATCCAAACTATATTAACTTCTAGATTTAAACAACCGTTTACAAAGTGTGTGGAAGTAGACCTTAATATAAATCTATAAAGTTAGAATACAAAGTTATGTGAAATGGTGACAATATATACTAAGTTGTTGGTTGTATGTGAAATGGTAACAATATATACTAAGTTGTTGGTTGTAATTATTGAATGAACTAGGCTTATCTCGTATTCTAAATAAAACAGAGGGTGAAAAATTTCATATACAATTGAAATTTTTCTTTTCACTGTCCCAAGAAAAAAGTGTAGAATATGATTTTTTTGAACGGCCAACTCGGCAAGAAAATTAGTTGAGAGAAATCTTCCAATGATGACAATGGTTGTACCGCGTGTGACCGGCACGTGACCACAACACGCTCTTTCCTCGGCTAATTTCCGTATTATTTTTCCAAAATAATTTTATACATTATGCAACCAAACAAACTTGCTACTACATATTTTTATTTTGTGCCAGCTTCTCTTTCTGCTAGTTTTCAACATATACAAATCTAAGTGGCGGCAGTAGTTCTTTTCACCTATGGGTGAAAATGGTGGTGGAGGTAATAGTGCTAGGCAGGCAGTTGCGTGGCACTCTTCTATTGCCCCAACAAAAATTACGATTTTACTCTGTTTTAAAATTACGATTTTGTCATCAGTGTACAATTATTTTTTTCCCCCACTTAAAAATAAAATTACGCTTTTGCTCCAATCTAAAAATTTCAATTTTCCCCTGGGTTCAAAATTACGAATTCGCCCCGTTTAAATTTACAGTTTTGCCATTATTTTTTTCCCCTTATAATTACCATTTTGCCATCACTTCAAAGTTATGTTTCTACCCCTACTTAAAAATAAATTTACGCTTCTCCCACCAAAAATATTCAATTTTGCCCTCGGTTCAAAATTACGATTTTGCCCCGTTTAAATTTACAGTTTTCCCATTAGTTTTTTTTTCCTCATAGCCACGTTACGATTTTGCCCTCAAACTAAATTTATATTTTTCCATCGTTTTTCTTTGTTTTCCTGGTTAAATTACAACTTTTCCCCCAGTGTAAAATTACAATCATGCCGGCAGCTGCCTGACACTCCCCCATTGGTCCATTTAATTTACGATTTTATCCCTGAATAAAAATTATGATTTCGCCCTCAGTTCAAAATTATGTTTTCCCATCGTTTTAGTTTTTCCCTCAAAAGTAGAAAACTTTTTTTTTATTGGTTGACTCGATTTAATTTTTTTCCGTGTCAAGGAGCTGCCTAACACTCGCTCATTAGTCCTGAAAAATTGCAGTTTTGCCCTGGGCCAAAAAAAAACAGTCTTATCATCGTTTTAGTTTTTTTACTGACAAAATTATAATAGTGTTTTTTAATTGATTGAGAATTATTCGGCCATCGCCCCGTAACGCGGGCGGGGCATCACCTAGTTATATACATAGTAGAAGCTACATCTTGCACCAAAGGTAAGGAGTTGGCCGAGAAACTTATGATTTTAAAACAGAAGGTAAATGAGTGTTGGGTCAAAAAAGAGTCAATGGCTGACCTACGATTACTAGCGATTCCGGCTTCAAGCAGGCGAGTTGCAGCCTGCAATCCGAACTAAGGACGGGTTTTTGGAGAAGAGCAATATGGGTGCAAAACGGGGATGAAATCAAAGTCTATAGCCTCGTTTTGACAAAGCCTATGACACTCTCGATTGGAAATTTTTGTTAACTATTCTCACCCACATGGGCTTCCCGGCGAAATGGAAATGTTGGTTATTGGGCATCTTATACGCAGGGTCCGCAATGGTATTGGTTAATGACCCCCTACACCGGGCTTTTCATACGAAAGGGGCCTACATCAAAAGAGCCCACTGTCCCCATTTTTTATTTATATTAGAGATGACGACATTGAATGTAACAATGGGGAAAGCTGCGGAATCTAGCTTGTTTAAAGGTATACAACTACCAAACAACGGCCCCAAAATTTCGCACTTGTTTTACTCAGATGACGTAGTCTTTGTCGGTGATAGAAACATGGAATATGTGAATCACTTGACCCGTGTCATGCGGTGTTTTCTTGGCATCGAGTTTAAAGGTAAGTCCATCGAAATGTGAAGTGTATGGTGTGGGTTTCGAAGAACAAGAGCTGTCACAAGTAGCTTCGGTTCTAAATTGCAATTTTGGATCGATGCCATTTAAATATTTGGGGATGATGGTGGCAGCCAAGATGAACAGTGGCGGGCTGGAAACCGGTGGTGCATTGCTTTAATTCAAGGTTGTTAAGGTGGAGAATCAAGAATCTGTCCTTTGCGGGTCGGGTAATATTGGCCAAACGGGTACTCGGAAATTTACCAACATACTACCTCTCATTATACAAGGCACACTTGAAGGAATAAGGCGAAGGTTTATTTGGGGATGAGGTAGAAATATAAAAAAAAAATCCGCTGGGTGGGTTGGGAGAAAATGACATCAAAGAAACGAGGCGAATTGGGTTTGGGAAGTCTAAGTGAGGCAAACTTGGCACTACTACTAAAGTGGTGGTGGAGACTAAGGGAAGATACCGAACAAATATGGGTCCAGGTTAAACCATTGTGTTATATTTTGCGACCTATTGTGTCTTCGTACACTTTTAAAGTTAGGAGACTTTGTTGGATAATTTAATATTAACTCCTAGATTTTTTTAAGATAAATTCATTCAACCTTCGTTTTGTAGGATTTGATTCTCAAACTAGAAACACATCAATTAATCACCAGGATGTTCCGTTAAGGATAAATATTACTAAAAATTTAGATGATCGTAAACCATATTAAAAGCTACAAGTTTCAAGAGATGATAAACTCAAACCATAGTAACGTTTGGAAATAATAATAAAAATATATCTTTATGACATGTGGCAAAATTTAAAATAAAGAGTAAGGTTATTCTAGTCAATCGTATCCTTTCTTCTTTCTTCTTCTCCCCGGTAACTTCAAAACCCACCATTTTCAAAACCCACTATCTTCAACCATTTCTTTACTTTCTATCTCAATAATCACTACATTAAAGTGCGATTTTCGTCACCAATCAATGATTCAAACACCCGATCAACGTGTTTTTCAGCCTTTTTTTTTTTTTGAAGAAAACCAGTTTAATTTCATACAATATCTTATTTTTTCCCGTGATTTTGAAGATAATCACTCGATCTGTTCGATTCGATCGCTGATAAGTGTTTCTATCATTCAAATTTCGTCAATCGTTGAAGAAATCGGCTTCGATCCATGTAAGAAATTCTTTAATTCCATTTTTACGATCTGGCTTTTTGATTTAGTCATTGCGTTTTACGATCTTGGCGGGGGTCTGCGGGTAGCGCCCCTGGGAGCAGGGTCCAAGGGGCGGCAGCCTCTGGCGGAGTCCATTGCGTTTTTAGGGAAAACACATTTTTAAGTGTTTTCTGACCATTGCGTTTTAGGTAAAACACATTTTTATGTGTTTTCAGTCCATTGCGTTTTAAAGAAAACACTTTCTTTTGCATTTTTAGGCCATTGCGTTTTAGAAATAAACCACTTTTATGTGTTCTCTGGCCATTGCATTTTAAAAATACACATTTTTAAATGTTTTTAGTCCATTACATTTTAGGTAAAACACATTTTTATGTGTTTTCAGTCCATTGCGTTTTAGAAAAAAAGACATTTTTAAGTGTTTTCTGACTATTGCGTTTTAGATAAAACACATTTTTATATGCTTTCAGTCCATAGCGTTTTTTAAAGTACACTTTCTTTTGTGTTTTTAGACCATTGCGTTTTAGAAAACAGACATTTTTAAGTGTTTTCTAGCTATTGCGTTTTAGAAATAAAACATTTCTTTGTGTTTTTTGTGCGTTGCGTTTGAGGTAAAACACATTTTTATGTGTTTTCAGTCCATTGCATTTTAGAAAGTACACTTTCTTTTGTATTTTTAGACTATTGTATTTTAGAAATAAGAAATTTATTTATGTTTTCTGGCTATTGCGTTTTAGAAAATAAGACATTTTTTTTGTGTTTTTGGTGCAATGCGTTTTAGAAAAATGTCATTTTTTAGGTTTTTTTTCCATTGCGTTTTACGCAACTGAGTTTTTTTTCCATTGCGTTTTGCAACTGGGTTTTCAAAAAAAAAAATTTCGAAAATATAGTAATAGGATACTCGTTTTAAAGATAAAAAAATGCTCGTTTTTTTGTCAATTTTTATAAAAAAATAATGTCGTATGAAAGAGTTATTAACGTTTAAAAAATGAGGGGGAATTGGAGGAGAGAGAAACTATTGTTCTGGATTGACTAGAATGCCACTAGACAAATTCACGCGCCTATTTTCTTCTCTTTAATTTCAGTCATTTAATCTTAGCCATTGATTAAATCTATTGATGGTCAAGATTACTTCCTAGCCTTCCTAGCCAAATAAACTTTCTATTATATCCTAACCCATAAAATATAATGTCATATGTTAACATATACAGTCGTCAAGATTTATTTTTTAAAGGGTTATTGGAGTTTAATAATCCTAAGTTTCACCAGTTGGCCGATAATAATCCCAACTTTAAAAATTCCATCCAATAATCCAAACTTGTAAAAGTTTGGCCGCCATTGATCCTTTTTAAACATATAAGAATTTGGTCTACTCAATAGATTCAATTACAAACTTCTTAATTGATTTAAGTGCACCTATGTTAGAAAAGGATCAATTGCGGTCAAACTTTTACAAGTTGGGATTATTGGAGGGAATTTTTAAAGTTGGAATTATTATCGGCCAACTGGTGAAACTTAAGATTATTAAAATCCAATAACCTTTTTTTAAAAATAAACTTTGATGTACTATTTACTTCTTATAACATTTTAGTTTATTTTTTATTTATTATTAGGTAAAAAACACATGTATTACATGGGGTTGAATCCCGTTTTTATGATAACTTCAAATTATGGGATACAATGATTTTAGGTAGTTTTATACACCTTTATGGTTATTTGTTTATTTCATTTATAAAACACTTGTCTCCAATTTGTATTCAAAATAGTTTACGGTACAAAAAGGTGGAGTTCGATCCCGTGTTTTTATATATTTCATCACTTTTATGAATTATACCGTAAAATCGAGAACTAAATTCTCTTTAACTGGAGTATAGAATTGTTATATTTAAAAATTGTGTTCTTTCTAGATGTTGATGCAATGTGTGATAAATGATGTGGTTAAACCAATTATAACAGTACGTCTAACATTACAAAGGTGAAACTAAATTGTCTAGAATTAACATTTGAAAGAATTGTGCAACTATAATGGTGAGTTTAAACCATTATAGCGATGCATCTAAAAACACGTATAATTTGATAGAAGCATATGCCCCGGACCTAGAATAAATATTTATTCTGGTGAATCAAAACAATAATATAATTATTAAGTATATATCAAACGGGAACCTTTGTTTTCTAATTTACCATAATTTCAACCATCGAACTCCAAAGTATATATATCTACTCATAATACTCGGGATATAACTTTATAATTAAATAAAAAACAAACGTTTATCCTTATCTAAATATTTGTTTAAAATTATTTATACAAAAACAAATATTTATTCTTATCTAATTTTTGTTTAAAATTATTATTATTTAATATGAGGGATAAATAGGAAAATAAGGTGAGAAACCACCAGAAAATGACACGTGTCAAAAAAAATCATTTATTAGTATGGTAAAATATTTTACATGTTTGTTAATTTTTTTTTTTTCGGATTTGGTTAGACGTCAAAGTTATCAATTGATTAAAATTACTAGTTATTTAAATAAGTGGACTATACTATAGATTGAAGATCTTGTACATTAATCTAAAAGTGTGAGAATGGTGAGAAATATTATGGTGATGACAAGTGCCCAAAATCTAAATTAATTCAGAATTAAATGAAAAACACTGATAGCTCATTCGAATTTTTCAAGTTCTTACCTGCTGGGACTGTAATTGGCAGCGGAGACACGAAGTTGTCATCACTGTCCGCAGCTTGTGATGCTGCAGCTGGAAATCAAACATATATTGTTATTATAAAACAACAAAACCATAAAAAAAGTATTTTATATTTTTCATACACGGTGTACGAATTCCGATAAAAGGTGGCACTGCATAACGAAACAATATTTCATCAAGTTATTTTTTTACATTTATAGTTTTTATTTTAATTATACCTTCTTCCCCTATGTTATCATTATCCGAATCATATATAATAAATTAAAATGGTGTTTTATTATGAGAGGTAATTAAAAGAAAACTAATAGAAAAAGAATTGTTTGACACTTTTGAGGGTATATCAAGATCAAGAGCAAAACTAAAACTACCTGTAATTACAATTTACAAATGAATGATATTGGGCCAGTTGATTGAGATGTGGACTTCAAAGAAAATAAATGAAAGTGAAGAACGATGTGAAAAGGGTCCATGATTAATTAAATAATTTTGTGAACGAAACGGGCCTTGGCCCAATTGGAGGTAATTATTCATTAACTTTCCAAATGAAAATTATATCAAAATAGGGTTACTGTTAATAATTGTGTTCAACATTTTCTTACCTTCTTTTGGATTTAGATTGTATTCTAATTATTCGGTTAGAGTATGTTTAATGGGGCGTTTTATAACGGGGAAGAGGGCCATGGCGCCCAATAATGCCGCCCAACACCGAAATAGGGGGCGCTAGGGGGGTGATTTTTGATGAAGCCGCGATACACATAGCGGCGTTACAATGTTTCCCCTACTCACACACACATATATTGTTACGTATCTTATTTATTTTAGTTTTATTATTATTGTTAAGTCAAGGGATTAGGATGTTATTTTGGTTTAGTTTGGGGGTGTCTTATCTAAGTTTCTTATCTATTTATTTGAATGTTACGTATGGAAGGAATCAAGCATAATTTGAGTCAAATATCTCTCTATCTCTTAGTTTTCTTCTTCCCCAAGGTTTTAACCCTATCAAGGCTCTGATACCCTTGATAGGGTTAAAACCTTGGGGGAGAAGAAAACTAAGAGATAGAGAGATATTTGACTCAAATTATGCTTGATTCCATTCCATACGTAACATCCAAATAAATAGATAAGAACCTTACATAAGACACCCCCAAACTAAACCAAAATAACATCCTAATCCCTTGACTTAACAATAATAATAAAACTAAAATAAATAAGATACGTAACAATACTCCCCCCTTAACCTACTTTTTGCCCTCAAAAAGTAAGCTCTTCAATTCAATCCTTAACCTTTGTCGTCTTGTTCAGTTTCCTCATCGCCTCCCACGTTAATCACAAAAAGTTGTTTCTTTTTGCACTTGTGTCCTGGAACGAACTTTTCAGTGCACCAAAAGCATTCTCCTTTTGACTTTTTTAACTCTAGTTCCTCACCTGACAAGCGCTTCGCGTTAATAGTTGCTGGTTTATAAGCTGGTGGCCCAGGGACTCCTGTTGGATCTGGAAGCAACGGAAGTTTTGAAGCGTTAACCGAAGGTGTTATTTTGACATCTTCGGGTTGCAACCCATCCTCCACATCTTCACCTGAAAACCGAGGAAACTCAACCTTCCCGACCCGCATAGGCCGAGTATCCGTCCGCGATTCATCGCTAAACAGGCCCTTATCAGGGCCGCCTCCGCCGCCGCTGAAGCCGCCACCGCTTGAATGCTCCTTGAGTGCTCGTAAGATCTCTTCTTGTTGTTTCATCGACTGTTCTTGTTGTTTCAACATGGCGGCTAGGGTTTCTTGGAGATTTGAGATTGCCTTGCCATATTCCTTGAGAGTGCTGTCAATTTCTTGATTGCGATTGTTAGTCATGGCAATCGAAAGTAATTCCGACCGGAGATCGGAACGGCTCTGATACCCTTGATAGGGTTAAAACCTTGGGGAAGAAGAAAACTAAGAGATAGAGAGATATTTGACTCAAATTATGCTTGATTCCATTCCATACGTAACATCCAAATAAATAGATAAGAAACTTACATAAGACACCCCCAAACTAAACCAAAATAACATCCTAATCCCTTGACTTAACAATAATAATAAAACTAAAATAAATAAGATACGTAACATATATATACATACATTGTATGTATAATTGAAGGGTTATATAACCCCCTTACCACTACACCCTCTTGTGATATAAAGCCCCATAAAGCACCTCTCTTACGTATTTCGCCACTTATCGCATAACGCCCCCAAAGGGGCTTTATGACTACACATGGCCTTAGTCCGATCTTTATGTTTATTTGGATTGGTTACACAATTTTGAGTTATTAAACTTCGATCTGATTTCAAGAGCATCAACCACCAGACAATATAAAAACATCAATTACAACGTGTGGGAAATGCAAGAACGTTGATTATTGTAGATGTTAGCCTTTAATGATGCTCGTGATGGTGATTGCATACGATATAATTGATTTAAGGAGGCTAAGTAATTGCATACGATAACCGTTAGAATGTTAATTAACTTAATGATATACAAGGATGATAACGAATAATTCGACTATTTCAAAACAAGACCCTTAATAATTAACTATCAAGGGGTGCCCTTCTAAGTAAGACCGTGGGGTATGGTGTGGCTTGGGTTTGGGGCATGAGTTGACACGTGGAGTTCGAGCCCTCCCACCGTCTAGTGACATGTCCGTGGGGTATGGCGGGGCGTCGGTGCACCGCGTGGGTTGGCAGGTTATCAAAAATATATATATATAGGTAAAGGGTACTGTACAAATTCCCTTATAGTACATTACGTACGCTACAATCTCAGCCGTCCGATCATCTTCCCGCAATGAAAATCGCATGTTGTTTTTTTTTGTAATAATTTCGCATGTGATAAATTTGATGAAATAGCATGTGTTTTTTTTGTAACAATTTCGCATGTGTTAATTCAATTTCGCATGTGATAATTTTGATGAAATAGAAGGTTGTTTTTTTGTAACAATTTCGCATGTGGTAATTCAATTTCGCATGTGATAATTTTGATGAAATAGCAGGTTGTTTTTTTTTTTTGTAACAATTTCGCATATGATAATTTTGATGAAATAGCATGTTGGTTTTTGTAACAATTTCGCATGTGGTAATTTTGAAGAAATCGCATGTTAAAAAACCAACATGCGAAATTGTTACAAAAAAACAACATGCGATTTTCAATGCGGGAAGATGATCTGACGGCTGAGATTGTACGTTAACCAGCCCCTATATATATATATATAATTTAAAACCCAAGGCGAATAGGAGGCCGCCACATCAAACCCAAGCTCACCCCACGCCCGGCTTCAAACCCAAGTCCCAAAGGCAACGCCCCAACCCAAGCCCCACACCGCACAGTCTAATGATGTTAGTATTTATTTACTTTACTTAGCTCCACATTTTAATTTTCTCTGAGACCCGAATTTTAATAAGTTGATAGTAATAATTGCGTTATTTTGGATTCTTATACGTCATTCTGTGTTATCGACAACAGTGGCAAAGTATAGAAGGGGCGGGGAGGGGCGTCCGACCCCCCGAACTTTTTGCTCAGTAGTGTTATATATGTAATTTTCGTATAGAAATTTTTGGGTATATACGTTTTCGACCCCCCGGTTCTATAGAATTTTTTTGGTATATACGTTTTCGACCCCCCCCCCTCGCGTCATTCGGGTCAAGCTTCGCCACTGATCGACAAAACCAGTGATTTGCCATTTTTTTACCACTTCGCTACACATGATAAACAAGGTGCATTCGTGCGTGATTAAGTATATGTAGCGCACACATAAAATGAGCTGATATTAGGATTTTGTTACAACAATCATGGCGATAGGCAAAAACATTAGGGTAATAAGATATATTGAGTTAAATCACAAGTTAAATCACAAGAATATATATTTATATATATCGATTGTATATATGTATGATATGGTTACATAGCTGCTCTATATATAGAAATTATTTTGAGTTAAAGAGAGATCGTAGGGGGGGGGGGGGGGGGGGAGGGGTATTCCTAGTTGAGAAGTTATTTTGGTTTATACATTCTACAAGTATATAATCTAGCACTCACATCATCCAAAATGCATGTGAATATAAATATAATGTGTTATAAGGTATATACAGAAGCTTAGGCTATTTGGATAATTGAAAACCAGCAACTTCTCCAAGTGCTTCAACTTCTTTTGCAACTACTTCCACTTTGTCAACAATCTCCATCATTAGAAACAAAAAGTTTGCTATGGCCAGAGATTCGACATTCGCAATCCCTTTAAGCTTCGGTGAAGTTGAAAGTAAGATGAGTTCTTGTTTAACCAACTGCAACTTTGGTATAATCTGGACCGTCGCCTGACACCTTTTCATATTCATGATACTTCTCCCGAGCTCTCGTAAGGTTAGTCCAAGTGCCAATCCCACACTTTCGCATGGCTCGTTGATTGCAAGTTTCAACTGCGCCGAGGGCTGCGTACAAAACAGTAGCAGTGTTAGTTGGTTTAACAGAATATTTTTCAAAATATATGACGCGCGTTACGACGTTACGAACCTGTAATGGTGATCCAAGGCACTCCTGCAATGACAGAATGATAGAAGCAAGTTCCCTTAAGAGTTCTCCTAATTTTAAATATTTATCCCAAGGATAATAGAATCCAAATCTTCCATGCCATGGTTCCCACCTTGCAAAATTTGCCTAAAAATCAAATGGGATTTTAATATTTTCTCATGTTATTTACGCGAAATAAGTATCTTATACACCAAGTATGTTACCAATGATTCATCACTTGATTTGGAGTGCAGTACTGCCTTACAATCCCTTACTTTAATTTTTGGCATGCTTTCTTCTTCACCAACCACATTAAAGTATGCTTTCATGTAGTCTACAAATCACCATTTTAAAACTTTTTAGATTATAATAATACAAAAATATTCAAATTCTTTTCATGTGGTTGTAACTTGTAACTACTATATACCTTCAACGCTGCATGCTATTTTGTCGAACTTGGAGGATGTCAAACGATGAAGTTCATCGCTAGCCCACATTGGAAAAATGAGTAAACTAGTGAATATGCATACCGCAAAACCCATGCCAATCGTTGAGAGCCGCTCACGGGCTAACTCAATAACTTTATCAGCACGTAAACCAGATACGGCTACCAGATTAAAAGTTAGAATGAATATCATGAACCCATAATCATATTTACTTTTTATGCTTGGAATCAATCGACAGTATGTAGCTGCGGCACCTACACATCACAAAAGAAATTCTTGATAAACACACTTGATTTTATGTATACGTATACGTATATGCATATGCATATGTACATGTGAGTCAATATATGTATGCAGGTTACACTTGTTATGCTATGCTATCAATGACCATTTTGAATGGTTGATTAAAAAATAAAAAATAAAAAACCATTTTGGTAACATTTATTCTTACCAAAAATAAAAACTGAAGAACCAACCACTGCAGCATTTCCAATCTTTCCTAAGTCATCTGCTAAAACTGCTGCTACACACCCTAATCCACCTCCAAGTATAGTTCCAAGTCCGCGGAGTAACCCTTTGCTTAACAAGGCACCTAGAACATGTATCAATTATCGAAAATAGATTTAGCGCAAATACTTGAAGGTATAATGGTTTTTCATTGGTGTTCAGTATTCACCGGCCCTTTTTAGTATGAAAATAAATACGTGTTATAAAAGAATTGACGACGAACCTGCGAAGAACTCGAAGACAACCACAACAGTCATGATAGCCCACATGGCATTTTCGCCAACTTGCTCGAAAAGTGGATCGAGGAGATAGAGAAGTGAAACCAAAACTAAAGCAATTCCCACCTTGACGCTATGAATGATCTTTTTCGTATCTTGCCCACACTGTTTTTCCATAAGAGATGCAAAACTATAAACAAAAGATAGTTTCTTGTAGTTGGAAGAATTTTCATTTGCATTTGCATTTGCATTTGCATTTGCATTTGCAATATCATTTTCATTGGAAATGTGTATGATGGTGCTCATGGTTACTCGCTTCTTCTTCGCATTAGTCGAGTTAGAACTTATTATGCAAGTTAGGTTGTGGGATGAGACTTATATACATGACCAATTGACCACTAGTCATTAGATATGAACTAAGCATAGGTGAGTGCTAAAGTTGGCATCTGTTTCCTAGAAATTCTTTCATTTTGACCAATGATCACACTTGATTGAATGATATTATTATTATAACTAGTAAGTGGTTTCATTTGTGAATTAAGTGGAACATGTTTGTCCTTTTGTATATATGGAGGATGGCCTTTTGACACAAACATGTTAGTGGCTAGTGCAATGCCTGTTATTTGAGCAAAGACCAAGTGCTCTACACTGATTGTTCAAGTACCAACCTTTTGATAGGATTTGAATATGTGTTTGATGAGTGATTAAACGATATGTCGCCGAGTGTAGTTTGCATGACCATGAGTATGACCGATACCGAACATAAGTTGCTTTCTCTAATCCCTTTTAATGTCATATTCCTGAACAGTCTATTGCAGTAAGATGAAGTTCCAGCTTTTAATCATTTGTCTGGTGAAATAAATTCTATTCACAAGCTTAACTGGAAAATACACAACATGTCAAAATTTGGCTAAAGTGTATTTTTAAGGCATAAAATCTCCAAAATCATTTTATTCAAAAGGTTAGATAATCATTAAACTAATCTAATGTAGTCTTTATACCATATTGAGTAAACTGCTAAAATGGTCCCTGAGGTTTGGTCACTTTTACCACTTTAGTCCATAACTCAAACCTTTTTAATCTGGGTCTATCTGGTTTCGATTTTGTTGCCATTTTCGTCCAAAAGCAAAATCTGGTCAGATTTTTCAGTTAATATGCCATTTTCGATTTTGCCCTTAATTAAAAGGGAGGAAAAAGAAAAAAAAAACTTAATGTTAACTGAAAAATCTGACTAGATTTTGATTTTGGATGAAAATGACAACAAAATTAAAACCAGAAGGACCCAGATTCAAAAGATTTAAGTTTTGGACTAAAGTGCCAAAAGTAACCAAACCTCAGGGATCATTTTGGCACTTTACTCTAACATATTTATTTACATGTGTTAATTATTTAAATAACTTTTAAAAGTTAAGTGGATGTAAAAGCCTTTGTGGGTCAACCCATTTTGACCCGTTACTCAACTGACTATGGTATGTATAGATATATAGTCCTATATGCATGTGTAATCTATATATCTATCTCAAAATATTGTAAATCCTTGGGGCAAAGAGATTTGATACTACTTTTATATAAGCATGAAGAATTCCAATTTCACTTCAACAGATAGGGGAGCATCAACTGTTAGATCATATACATTATAAACCAAAACAAAAGGTTTAATTTTCTTAACTGGTGATGTTAATTGTTATGGTATATTAGTTAATTAATGACACCACACAAACTATAGTGCACCATTTAGAGGTGTCTCACTATCAGTTGTCTGGACGGTAACACGTGGTTAAAATATTATAGTGGTTAAAATATCATACAATAGCATCATACGATATGATACGATACGATATAATTTAACGACAGTCCACAAGTCTTTACTCTTTAGGTATTTCTCTAATATGCTTAAATGACAATCTAATTCTAATAAAAGACTCTCAATAATGTCGCATGGCATTTTCTCCATCAATTCATTAATATTAATGATATTATTAATTAATTAATATCTAATTCTAATTTATAATTAAAAAAATATATAAATTATCTATAATTTTAAAACCTTTGATTTTATTACTTCTTAAAATGGATAAGCATAATCTCACATGACATTTTCTCCATCAATTCATTAATATTAATTATAATATTAATTAATATCTAATTCTAATTTATGATTAAAAAATATATAAATTATCTATAATATTAAAACCTATGATTTTATTATTTCTTAAAATGGATAAGCATATGCTTTAGTTTACGTTATCTATTTTGCATAAATCAAGTTTGAGAAAAAAAATAATTGATATTGTCTAAGAAACATGGTGTTACGCTGTTAAAATGTTATTTTTTATAGTGTTACGTTATTAAAAATGTTATTTTTATTAATTATATGCATCAGTATTTCATATCAACACTACAAAAAATGTAAAATAATTACACTCGGATTTGAGTTTATATATTAGAAATAATGTAGTGAAGTGATTATTTCAACTAAATATTTTGTGATGAATTTATCTATTAATTCAAACAAAAATTAATTAATTAATAATATTATTAATGAATTGAAAGAGAGAATATTATATGACATTAACTGAAAATTTTATTAGAATTAAATATACCATTACCCATCACAATCCATCTCCATCACCACCATTTTTTCAGCCACCAGCTTTAACTCAATTAAGAGTTAAGAACTTTCTCATTATTATCCCAAAATTTTAAAGAAACCTTTATGTGTCCATCGGTTTTTTTTCTACTTCGTCTCATTCCCCAAGATAAGGATGAGATTTAAGAATTTTCTTCACATTCTTTACGCATTGTATCATAACATAATATAGATATTTAATTGTTATATAAATATATATTTTATGTTTATCTAATTATTATTACTAAAGTAACGAATAAATATAAAGTATTCGCGTAAACGCATCATTTATAGTGAGTAATGTTATATTGTCTTTAATTTTGTATGGATAGTTCATGTTAGGGTAATATGTGTTTATATCAAAACTTATTTTTAACATGTGCAATATCAAGAATAATTCAAATTTTGTAATTATTCTATTCTTCGAATAAAACTAATCTTATTATTCAACCCGTGTAAGACGCGAGACTATAAACTAGTTGATTAATAAATGAGTCTAATCCCTTAGAGTATGCAGTAACACTAAAATGAATTTGAGTTGCTTAGCAATTCAATGCACTTCATACCAAGTTGTTATTGTTGTAATAAAGATTAAGTTCGGTTAAAGTAACTGACATATCGACAAAAAAGTTAATCGAAATATGAAACATAACCGAAATATAGTATTTTGTCAAATAACAAACACTTTAGACTAATTACAAATAAAGAATAACAATCAACAATTTAAACTAAAAATGACTTACTAAAAAGGTTTTATGAGAATTATTTTGTTGAGTTAGGCCAATCAACTACGGGTACTTTGGAGAATTATTATTGGAAAGTTAACAACAGTAGTCACCTGATTTGAGATTAGTTTTATAATAATATATTAATAATAATATAATACCTGGTGCTGGTGCTGCATAGATTTAGTGCTCAAAAGCTAAAAGAAATGGGAATTTTGCTTTCATATTTGTACCACATCCGTACCTATCATGGTAGTAGCTTCTTGGCACTTACTCCAAACATAAAGATGTGTGCTACGACCATAAAATATAAATCTTCTTTATATAAAAATAATAATAAAGTTTTACGCGTTATTTATGCATGAAAGAAACACTTGTCTTCATGTATATGGTTTTACATGTTTGGTAAATTAAATGCTCATAAAAACTATCTGCTGAAGGGTGTGGGAGGGGCTTTATCAACGCCACGTCACACATGGACTTTAAGACTTCTCCCCTTAACTTGAAAGGTATGGAATAAAGCCCCTTCAAGCTATAGCCCCCCCCCCCCCCCTCTCCTTAACCAATCCTTCATCGATAAAGCCCTTCAGTCTTCGTTACCATCTTGGCGAAACCACCATGGCGCCCCCTCCTTGAAGACGGCGGTGTGGGTGGTGGCGCCTTCCAGGCGCTATGAGAGGTGAGGTGGCTGCAATGGCGCCTCCACACCCTCCGGCCTTACTGTTTTACAAGATTTTATGTTTACCAAATATATATCATGATTGGTGGGAAGACTTTAAGAATTTGTTTACCAAATTTTGTTTTTTCTTTTACTTTAATTTAAAAGGCATACATCATTCTTGGTTAAAGTTTTGATGTGGAATAAGATGATTCATTGGCCATGACTTAATAACTTTGCCTACCTTGGTTTCACTCTAAAATCAATTAACAATATTTGGAGTAGTCGATATACTTATGTATAGACATTAAATTTCGGCTTTTTCGGTGTGGCCAGTGACCCAATCCGAACAATGACATTTTGCTTGAACGTATCGCCAACATAAATCGAGTTAAATAAAGCACATAAAATCATAAGGCTACTCAGTGTGGGGGAGGGTAGTCCTCAAAGTATGCTCCGCCACGTAGGATGGGTGTGAGGACAGGGCAAAAGGGATGGACCTAAGGAAATGGAGGATGAGCCTAATATATATATATATATATATATATATATATATATATATATATGTGTGTGTGTGTGTGTGTGTGTGTGTATGTGTGTTGTATGTATATGTGTGTGTGAGAAACAGGAGGCCCGGCATCATCGTCTCCTCAATGTCGTTGAAGACGTCGCCGCCCCTATGGAAATGTTATCGGGGGGTGTCGCCAGGCCAGGCCGGGCCGGGCCTGGACGACCCCACAGTGAATAGCCTAACTACCCATTAAAGGATATAAGGTTTTAGATGTTTGTTGAAGTGGAGTTGTAGTGATTTGAATAAGTTTTAAAATTGTTAATAAACAAAAGGAAGTTTTTCCCATAAGTGGTGCATTAACATGTTCTACCTTCTTTTTTCCATTAGTGCTGATTTGACTTATATTGGTTTTTAATTTAAGTGTGTTAAATAACATGTTCTAGAATTAACATGATGATTCATGTGTTAGGATTTTATATGAAGGTTTGCATTTCACCTTTTTAAAAGATACTTTTAGTATCGTTGATATTTTTGTAGAATAACTAAAATACCATTGTTATTAAAAACCAAAAATAACATTAAGTAAATTTAAATACCGCATCATATTCTTCATATCGTGTACAAATCACCCCAACGTCTCCAATCAGCTCCCATCATCGTCCATTCAAGAGACCATAAATAGTCAGATATACAAGTGAAGTTTTTGAAAAGTTGAAACCAAAACCGTAATATGGACTTACTAGATAAACCAGCGGTGTCATTTCGCAATGAAATAAGCTGCTATGATGGTATTTACATGTTTATATATAAAATATGTAACAACAAATGTTATGCTTATCACAAACTCTTGTGTTGGTTGAAAATGGTCATTAAGAAAGATAATTAAATATATTATCTTAAACTAGACACTTTATATAGATGGTGCTCTAAACGTGGATGCAAATGAGATTTGCTTTTCTCATATATGATGATGATACGGTTGTACCAACACCGTACATATCATGATGTCTTTTTGCACCAAATCATCATAGATGAGGACTTGTGGAGGGTGTGTGCAAACTTGCTTCTTGCATTCTCCTTCATAATCATTCTTTCACCACACTAGCTATACATTTCTTTAATCCGTCATAAAAAGCAATATTAGTTTTTTGTTTTTTTATAACGCGTCTAAAGCGTGTTAGGTCGCACTCCCTACTTTATAAAATGTTTTGTGGGATTGGTCATGAATGCTTTTACATATAGGGTGTGTGTAAGATTTTAACTTTTATTTTTCTATATTACACAAGGAGAAATTTCGAAACTATGCATGCTCATACCTAACATAACGTGTAGGATTAAGGGGATACGGAGTGGCTTTCGGTAAAGCCATTTTACCGATTCGGTAAACTTTGGCAAACCATTGCCAACCTTTTGCCACATGAAGTGTTTGACGAAATGGGTATAAAATTGGTGAAGCTTTACCGATGCGGGAAAGGAGAAAGGAAAGAGAGAGGGGGGTATGGGGTGGGGTCCATTCCAATCTCAACCAATCACATTTTTTTTCCTTTTTTTTATTTAAAAAGTTTACCAATTCACCAAATGTTTAAACCATTGCCAACACTTTTCAGCAAAGTTTAAACATTTTTAACTGATTGACATGGCGCGCTCTAATTGGTCGGTTTTTTGGTTTACCACTCCAAAGTGTTTAACCACTCCTTACACCCTAATGTTGTTATTTAAAGATAGCAAGATAGGTCTGTTAAAGTAATTGATCAAAATTGTCTCATCACTGGGGGTTGGTGATCCAGTGGTAAGACAAAATCTTTTAATACACTTAAGTATGAGATTTTGGATTCAAGTCTCAAAAGAAGCAACTAATTCGCTGTTAAAAAAATTTGTATTAGGTCAAAGCAAAACATACTTTTGTGTTTGTCGAAGCAACACAACACTTTTAGTTATAACAATCACCCCCTAATTTCCGAATAGGAAATAGGAAGCCTTCAACTCCAAGTCGTCATCTCATCTCTTGGAACATCACTCTTGCAAGGCCTTTTGTAAGGATATTTGCACGTTGCTAGTCACATGCTTGACTATGATGTCTCCATTCTCTACACATTCCCGAATGTAGTGACACCGGGACTTGAAGCGCTTGCTTCGGCTGTGAAAGACGGTGTTTTTAAGTAGAGCAATAGTTAATTTATTCTCAACTTGCAATGCCACCTCGTGCAACTTCTTCCCCGTTAACTCTGTCAACATACTTCGTAACCACATGGCTTGACAAGTAGCCGCACTTGCTACCATGTACTTTACTTCACAACTAGAAAGAGCTACTGTATTATGTTTTTAAGAACCCCATGTAATTGGTGATGACCCATAGTGGAACACATGACCTTTGGTGTTTCTCCTGTCATCGTGATCAATGTTGTGGCTACTGGCACTATAGCTGACTAAGACACCATCTCTTCCCCGAGTATATTTTATCTCGTAGCTCATAGTCCCTCTAAGATACAAAAGTATCTATTTTATCGAATCCAGGTGTGAGCCTTTCGAATGGTGCATGTATTGGCCTACTACCCTAACTGAAAACGCCATATCCGGTTGAGAATGCAAAAGATAGTGTAGGCACTCGACAACCCTATGAAAACCGGTATCCACATCCTCTTCTTCATCAACTTCTGTCAACTTTAGGCATGTATCTATCTTTGTTTCTTTTAGGAATTTATGAACATACGCTTCTTGCTTGACCACTATACTTTGGTTGCTTTGAATGAATTTGAAGCCAAAATAGTAGGTTAACTTGCCAAGTCTAACATCGCAAAGTTTTTGACATTGCATTCTTAAACCTCACAATGTGATGCAGACTTGATCCCGTCACAATGAGATCATCAACATAGACTTCGATGAGAATCAAGTTGGAATTAATCGTCTATTGGTACACGGCTTGCTCTTGAGAACATCTTTGAAAGTTCATATTTCTCAAAATGCCATCCAACGTTGTGTTATATGCCCGAGGTGGTTGTCTCAACCCTTATAAGGCTTTCGTTAGCTTGTACACCTTATTTTCTACATCGGTACTAAAAAACCCATTTGGCTGCAAAACGTAGACTTGCTCCTTTAACTCACTATGTAAGAATGCCAATTTGACATCTAGATGGTGTAGCTCCTATCCTTCACATGTGGCTAGGGAAATGTCACACCCCGATTTCCACGTGTCTCACCGGTGGGCCCGGTGGGGGATTACCGTGACGTAGTTGGCAACAATATAGTCAAACCACACAATTATATGAATGCACAGCGGAAGCATAAAGATAAATATAATTCAACCATTGATTGTAATGTCGAATGTATCACAAATAGTCGAATGGTATCCACAGGGGGATCAAAATAATAAAAAGTATTGTTCAACAGACAAGGCATCAAAAGCTTGCGAGACTCTTTAAGATGCTAAGGAGCTATAGCCAGCCGATTACGATTAGTACCTGCAGTTAATCTTTTTGGGAAAATACGTCAGTTTACACTGGTAAATACATTCAACCGACACTTTTGTAAAATGTTTATTAAAATTGATTTGAATGCACAAGGCACAAACTCTTTTATAACTTGGGATAATTTATAATTAAATCTTGTAAAGAATTACATGCTTGCTATGCGTTCGGTCGCCCGGGTCGTGCCGGGTTAAAGTTTAATAGACACACCACATAGCATATAACACCGTGGCGGGTAACCAACGGCTATGCCTTTAATTAATATAGACACAATGCCGGGTGTACGCCTACACCCGGATGTCGAGGTCGTGGTCATTTCGTAAAATGATGCCAAGGATAACGTTTCTAATGTTCAATCCTGGTTCAAAATTCAATAAATATTTTAAAAAACTCCCTCACAAATTCAAATTTCATATTACCTGCCATAAATTAATTACCGTTAACGTATAGCAAAATATAGAAAGAAACTAAAAGACAAAAATGTTGTAAAAATATATATACACACATAGAACCATACTCCACAAAAATATATATTTCTGTTTGGAACCCATGTTTTCGGTGTTCCAAACAGAAAAACTTTCTAAATGAAAGTTGTGGAGCATACGTTGATCTAATAAACTAGATATTTTTATAATTTTTCGACAACGTTTACTCTTTTTAATAAATTTTACAAAGACAACACAGAAGGTTGTCGAAATTCTTATCTTCTAAACATCTAAACACCTTCAAAGTTACATTGTTTCTTTAAACCATGCTCCTCCACAATCATCATCGCAACAAAACTTTAACGAGCAAATCCTTGTTTCTAGGAAATGTTTGAGCTTTGCAAGCACAATTAAGCACGACATCGTCAATCAAGTGAGTACATAGTCCCCACTTTTACGTTTTTGAAATCTTTTGAGGTGATTCATACGTGCAAACCAAATTTTCTCAAACAACATGTATGACATATGTAATTACTAAGTGTTCTTTGTGTGTACAACTTAGGGATGAGCAAATGGTATCGGGTACCGGTACCGAATTTACCGAACCGGGTACATTTTCGGTACCGGTACTGGTCGGTCCGGTACCGGTTCGGTATCGGTGTTTACCGGTTTTTACACTAAAATACCGGTACCGAACCGTACCGTACCGGATATATTCGGTACCGTTCGGTACCAAACGGGTACCATGCTCATCCCTAGTACAACTTATGTGGTGAAATGAAGTACAAATCCCAAATCCTTGTTGGATACTCAAAGTACTATTTTAAATCCTTGATTGGATTTCTAAAAGTACTTTCACAAGCTCTTTGGTGGAACAAAGTAAAAGTGTTTATGTGAAATCTAGTGTGGCGAAACAAAGTACAAATACCAAATCCTTGTTGGATCTTTCCATGCAAATATATAGTTCCTTGTTGGATCCTCAAAGTACTATTCTAAATCCTTGATTGGATTTCTAAGAGTACTTCCACAAATTCTTTGGTGAAACAAAGTACAAGTGTTTATGTGCAATCCAGTTTGGTGAAACAAAGTACAAATCACAAGTTAGATCCTTGATTGGATCCTCAAAGTACTATTTTCAATCCTTGATTGGACTTCTAAAAGTACTTCAACAAATACTTTAGTGAAACAAAGTACAAATATTTATGTGAAAAGTTGTGTGGTGTTACAACATAGAATCTAGAGTGATTTAGGATAACGAGACGAGTGTAATATAATAAGGGCATAGTGGATACGCCGCTGATACTTCCTATATATAAGTGCTCTTATTGTATTACCCATTGTAGCGTTATTCAAATCAATTGAGGATTCTATGTTATGATGAAACAAAGTACAAGTGAAACAAAGTACAATGTACAGTTTTTTATAACAGAAATTACTTGGTTTTATACATATTTCCATCCACAATTACACTTTTGTCACAAGTTTTTACAATCAAACACAATGTATTGCAATATGATCGATGTCGTAAGGTCGGTCAAAAATATAGTTAAAAGTGTCCTATTCACCTTTTACTAGTAAAGGGCAAGTAGGGTGTCGAATCCACGGGGAATCAGTGGAAAGTGTAAAAGTTCGTTGTTTTAATTAACATCTATGTCTAAACTAATTGCTTTTTGCGGTTTTGAGAATGATTATGAAAACAAATGTAAATTAGAGTTGTAAACAATTATGAGAAAGTGGACCAACCTCCGGGTTTTCAGGTTATGCAAAAGATCAGGTTACTTAGTTACAACCAGTTGGGAATCACATAGACATGATTTGTAAACTTGTTTTGATAAATAATTAACGGACAATATATTTGATTGCAATGATCCACGATCGAAACCGAAAGATTGATGCAAATGAATAGTAGTCCAGTTAATTACCAATTTCAGATTTCATAAACATAGTCAAGTTCAATGATTAAAGGTTTAAAACAATGACATCCTAGAATTTAATCCCGGTTGTTGATGAACAAACCAAATAATTGATGAACACGAATGAATACGATAATCAAATAATGTTTAATCAAAACAAAAACAATAGGAACGACTAACCGAAAGTTTAATCGAATCCCAATCCAAAAAGTTGTAACAAAAAGCAAACCTAATGTTCAAACATAAACCCTAGTCCCGGAGACGGTCACGGGACGACTAGCCGCTCATGATGTGTGAACAAACTTCCATAGCTTGAAAGAAAGATGAAAACATGATCGACTCGGTCCGTGCGGAATGATTAATGATGATGAGATTGTGTGATGTCGAGAGCCACAAAGTGTTATACGGCTGCTGAGTGATGATTCCTGATCGAGAGCCAAGTAAAATATATATATCGTTGCCCAACTTTCGTCCCTTGCTGCTGATTTTTGAGAGTGAATGATGGGCTGCCAATAAATCGTGATGGATAATGATGATGTTGGGCTGATTTGGGCCCAACTCCATGTTATGTTGCTGCCACAAAAAAAATCGATAATGATGGAGAGTCTCCCCAAAAAATAAAGTCTGCCGCCCCTAATTCCGTAAGCCCCCATGTGTAACCGTAAACCTCAAGTCCAACATGCTGTTGCTTTATGTGAATACCATGCAAAAACGTAAGTGACGGTTTGATTCCGTAAACCGCAATAGAATGTTGCTGTTTATTTTTCATGTGAAGCCATGACCAGAGCCGTAAGTTACGTGTTGCAAGCGTACACCCCATGTCATTGTTGCTGTGAACATATGTGAACACTATGCACGAAACCATATGCCACATGTTAATGCCTCTGTTGACTTTTGTGAACACCAACCCAAATGTCACATGCACTATCAATTTGTCCAACCAAGTGACCAACTATGCACGTGTAGTAATGATATTGTTATTAAAACCAAAGAGCTGCTACCTTTCCTTGTGTTTCTCTAAATGGCGGCCCCCAATCTTTGTGTTGAATTTGGCGCCTGCATGTTGTGATGATCATGATTATGTTGTTGACTTCATATGATGCCTCACCTTTTTGATGATACCTCCCCTTCACATGCATGTATAACTAAAACCTCCTATCTCTCACATGTGCAGCCCACTTTCCATGTATATGGCTGTTAATGATCGATTGATCATGAAGTGTTGATGAATAATGATTTTTAGAGTTCAAGGCTTATATTCAATGGCTGCCAATGTTGCGTCCCTTTTGTCTCTATGTGATGATAGGAGCCGCCAATCTCTTCTACAGGTGTGCCGTGTGCGTGCTTGTTGAATGTCTTCCTTGTGTCTTGTGCCTACAATCATTCAACAAGCAACCCCCTAAAGTCTAAGTGGTTATGGCTCCATAAAGTCACGTGATGCCTTCAAACACTTTGATCTGTACATATTTTTACTCATCTCATCTTCAGATTAATGACACTAAGACCCCTCGACTTTAATCTTTTATATTTCTCGCACATCTAAGCTGCATCTTGATTCGAAACACGTCCCGAACATCGCCAATTACCTCACTTATCCATCTCGCACGTTCCGCTTTCTCTTTAAACTCCGTAACTTCACCCATTTCACGCGTTTTACCTACAAAGATACAAGCACTTGCAATAAACTAATTCCAAGCTTATAATCATGTAAAACACGCTAAGCCACGTAAAATCAACACATAAACACCAATGTTTCACACTCTACATCACATCCCCACACTTACCTTTGATTGTCCTCAAGCAAACCAATTCGGAACTACTCACCATAGTAACAACACTTCTAAACCCCTAAACCAGTGCAACAGTTTAAGTCCCAAGTCATACCCGTTCCATAGACTGACACAATCAAGATTGACAGTCCAACAAGCAATTGATGCAATTTCTAAAACTTAAGACTTGTCTATTCAACACTAACATGCTTAGGATTATACACATGCTACACGCCCCTCACAATCAACTCTCCTCTCAGTTTAAAAACTGAACTAGTGTGTAATGTGCTAGTATGTATAACACTCAAAACCAAACATGCAAATCTGTAGTCATAAGCTTGTATAACAATCATACATCCACTGTATCATGTAACACGGCACATATCAAAAGGACTTTCGGTTTTGGGCTTAGGCCAAGGGTGGGAATTTTTTTTTAGCTTATATTTATATGTTTTTCGTGGCGAACAAACAAACGACCAAACCGTGACAACTTTATTTGCAACACACATAACAACTCACACTTTTGGGTTGGTTTCTACCCAAAACAATATAACATTATTCCCGAAATTTTCTTTTTGTTCTTTTTCCTTTTTCTATTTTTTTTTTCTTTTCTTTGCTTTCACTTTTTTTTTTTCATAATTCAAAACTTGTCATTCACGGTCGGTATCAAACAATTCACATTGGGTGGACAAACGAAAGGGTAAATAGGCTCAACAGGGCTACTAAGGGTGTTGGTTCGGTAAACATGAAACAAACACAACGGGTGTAAGGTATATCCTAATGCCTTTATCATTTACGTGCACATGTCAAACCACAGTCTCAGCATGTATCAAATCATACAAGTTCTAATCACAGAATAACATGTGGCCTGCTCTCAACAAATGAATTCAATATGTAAATAATTCTATCAGTCTACAGGCTCAAAATTCTCACCGAAGAAAATGATAAAAAGGGTTACCGACATGTAGCATATGCAATCTAAAGCATGTTACCCCTAAATAGACATCTCTTCTCAGTTGTTTTTTTTTCTAAAACACCTGTCGGACCTACTCTCATGAAACTTAAAGGAACGACCATGACAAGGGACTATGTTAGTTTACTACCGGCAAGGAATCCATTAGTGATTGAAACATTCGGTTTTCGTATCCATTTAGTTCACTTAAGGCGATGAAATTCTTTAAAATTTTCAAAATTTTCAATTTTTTCAATTTTCATCATTTTCAATCACTTTCAACCAAACTCTATCCCAAGCCTTCCCCTTCCCGGGTTTCCATATCCCCACACTTGGGCGACATTGTCCCCAATGTATAGTGCTTTTAAAACAAACCCGGGAATACCAACCAAAAAACCTTATGAGCGACCGTTCCTAACACAATTAGAAAAAAACACATTCCCTAAACACAATATAGTTTAACACCACCAAGGACACGAATAAAAATGCGATAATAAAAGTGGAACAGACTCCCCTGGTTTAAAGCGTAGAATCCTCATGCGTCATGTTCCACCACGACCGTATAGCATTTCATTCGCGGTCGTGTCCAACAAGTACTCAAGTCAATCTCTACAATTAGTGTTCAGATCATCCCCGTCCAAATGGAGATTGAGTATGGACAGCTCTGACTGAACTCTAATCCGTGCATTGTCCGCAACTGCAACTAGAACGTATCGGGACTTCACCAAACATCCCCACACTTGGACCATTGCATTCGTAGAGATTCATAACCTGGTAACCTGCAAAACATACTCACACAAAAACAAAACAAATATACACTACTCTACATCCTCGGGCTGCCTCCCGAGAGCGCTAAGTTTATTGGTCTTCAGCCAGACCGTACCTGATGTTCCCTTATGGTGGTCGAGTGGGATGCTTGCATCCCATGGTCTCTATGTATGTACCCCGCCAATGCTCTAGTAAGTCGTCCACTGTATTCCACATTGGACCGAATAAATTTAACCTCCGTTTTGCATTATCAACTTCAGGCGGTTTCTTTTTCTTCTTCTTCCCTCGTGGCTTCCCTTTGTCCGTTTTAAACTCCTCATGAGCCACACTTTCCTTTTTCCTTACTGCCTTGCTCCCTGCCACTTCAAACCTGTCAATCATAAAACACTCATGTTTGGTTTGAATCTCCTTTGCAGGAGAGACTTGCTTATCACCACTTTCAGCTTTTGAGTGTTCACCTGTAATAAGAGGATCAGTAGCATTTGAAAACACATTTAACCGCAACTCGCGGTCACCAAACCTCATACTTACCGTTCCATCAACACAGTTGATAATTGCATGAGCAGTCGCTAAGAACGGTCTACCCAGAATGACTGGAGGGTGCGAGTTCTTTGAACTTGTGGCACAATCAAGCACTAAGAAGTCAACTGGGTAATAACACTCTTCTACCTTAACAATTACATCTCTTACAATCCCCCTCGGACACATGGGAGTCTGATCAGCCAACACCACGGTGGTGTTGACCTTTTGTAGCGGACCAAAATCATATTGGTCATACAGACTCCCTGGTAGAATACTAACACACGCTCCAAGATCCAAAAGTGCCCTTTCTATTTTAAATTCACCCACTTGTACTGAAATAATGGGTGCTCCTGGATCTTGGAGTTTTGGGGGAAGGGTACCCAACAAAACGGCATTCACATTTGCAGTCAAATCAAGTTTTTTAGGAAACTTGTGAAGCCATTTTTGGGTACTTAACTCTTTCAGAAACTCAACTTGATCGGGACTCTCTTTAATCGCATCAAGTAAAGGTAGATTAATTTTAGCTTGTTTAAAGCTTTCCCACCTTTCATCCCTTAGTGGGTCCCGATCACGTTGAGAGTCCGATCTATTACCAAAATCCTCCACCACCTCCTCAACTAATTGTGATGGTGGAGTAATTGTGACACTACCAAATTCAGAAGTTGGAAGAATACTTACCGCGTTGATGTGCACATTTCTTCCATTTTTCAAGCTAGATGACTGATGTGCTGGGTTAACTGTGGTAGTGCTTGGCAACTTACCTGGATCTCTTCTCAGCTGAGCTAGATCTTCTGCTAGCTGCCCCAACTGCTTCTGCATTGCTTCAGACGTTTTGTCCCGAACTTCATTCTCTTTCTGGACGTCCTTCATGAACTTCATAATAGCATCCAATTTGTCATCACTCGTTCCACCACTAGCACTTGAGGAGTTCCCTTGCTGATTACCCTGATTATATTGGCCCTGAGTTTGGTAATTACCTTGCGAGTAGTTACCTTGACGACTCTGATACTGCTGGCCTCCTTGCATGGGTACCTGAAAATTAGGGTTCATTTGATTAGTAGAATTACCGTAACTAAAATTGGGATGGTTTCGCAAACCTGGATGATATGTATTCGATTTCATATCATACTGCTTTCGTTCACCGAATACTTGGTTCACTTCTTCATTCGGACCCATCCTTGCGAGACACTCTCCAACCTGGTGTCCTAACTCACCACAATCTGTACATACGGCGAATGCATTAGCTGCCCTAACTTCAGCTCCCTTTCCCAACTTCATCTGAGCTACCTGTCGCTCTAATAGCAAATTCTGTTGTTTCAATTTCTCAACCCGTTCTTCAGCTTCATAATCAACTGATCTTGCCGATGCTGATCTCGCTCTCCTGCCAGACTGTGCCTGTCTCTTAGAAGTAGCACTCTGTCTCTCCAAATATGCCCAATCTGCAGCTTCTGTATTCGTGAGAAACGTACCATTACTGATGGCTATGAGATCTCTTACATCATCAGGAAGTAGCCCATCGTAGAACGCTTTAATCAATTCCCATGTCTGAATGCCATGGTGGGGGCATTTCCTAAGCAACTCCTTAAACCTTGTAAATGCCTCATGGAACGCTTCCCCTGAATGCTGTTGGAAGGCTCTGATTGCATCCCGAGCTTCACTGGTTCTATTCATGGTGTAATATTCTTCCAAGAATACCAGCTGCATCTCTTGCCAAGTGTATATACTACCTGGAGGTAATGTCGCGAACCATTGTCGAGCTTTGTCTTTCAAGGTGAACTGAAACAACATCAACTTAACTTCATCCTTTGTAAACCCCGGAACCCCAATTGTTTGGCAAATTGAATCAAAACTTGCAATGTGCAAGTATGGTTCTTCGGTCCTTTTTCCATAAAACTCGGGCAAATGGCCTAAGTATTGAGGCCTTACCTCAAAAGGTCGGTTATTATTTCCAATCGGTGTCACTATAGCCGACGAGTTCGGTGCTACAACTGGTCGACAGTGACCTTCAACGCCTTGAATTGGTGCCCCTTGAACGACTTGTGGGACACCATCCACAAACTGTATCTGATCGCCCCCAACCCGATTATTAGCTCTTTGATTCCCCGCATTGAATTGCGGGACTCCATGTTGAACTTGATTCTGTGGAATCGGGCGCAGGATGTGATTTCTTTGATTGACCTGTTGTTGTACTGGGTGTCCTTGATTCACATTGTACCCCTCATCGTATCTGTAATCCGCGTACCTCCCATCATACTGATTCTGATAATCATCTTCTTCCCAACCAGATTCCCAAGTATGCACACTGCCTTCTCTGTGTTGAAAACCCTCATCATACCCGTGTTGATGCTGTGGTTGGTTGAGACGAATAATTTCCCCATGTCGGAGATTCAGATTTCCCGGTTGGTTTTGTGGGTCTGGGTTGAATTGTGGAAATGGTTGTGGTGGTGGTTGATTCTGGTTTTGGTTTTGAGGGATTGGTGGATCTGGAATGGGCGGGATTGGTTCGTTTTGTGCTTGGTTCTGTGGCTCTTGATCAACCATCTCGTTAGCTGCTTGTTCAAGGTCTTGAGCAACTGTTGACGACTGAGCTTTAGCTTTCACTGCTGAACGTAGAAGAACGCGATTCTGACGAGCAGTCTTTTCTATCTCTGAATCAAACAAAAGCGGTGATGATTTCTTGGAAAACCTGGTATGCATGCAATATGAAATTCTCCTGCACACAGACAAACAAGAAACCAAGCGTAATACGGAACGAAACAAATAAAAGACAAACAAAAAGAAATATTTTTGGATTTTTTTTTTTGGTTTTTTTTTCTAATTTTTATATTTTTATAATTTTTAAGAAAAACAACTAACTAAACTAAGCGCACCGATTCCCCGGCAACGGCGCCATTTTGATCGATGTCGTAAGGTCGGTCAAAAATATAGTTAAAAGTGTCCTATTCACCTTTTACTAGTAAAGGGCAAGTAGGGTGTCGAATCCACGGGGAATCAGTGGAAAGTGTAAAAGTTCGTTGTTTTAATTAACATCTATGTCTAAACTAATTGCTTTTTGCGGTTTTGAGAATGATTATGAAAACAAATGTAAATTAGAGTTGTAAACAATTATGAGAAAGTGGACCAACCTCCGGGTTTTCAGGTTATGCAAAAGATCAGGTTACTTAGTTACAACCAGTTGGGAATCACATAGACATGATTTGTAAACTTGTTTTGATAAATAATTAACGGACAATATATTTGATTGCAATGATCCACGATCGAAACCGAAAGATTGATGCAAATGAATAGTAGTCCAGTTAATTACCAATTTCAGATTTCATAAACATAGTCAAGTTCAATGATTAAAGGTTTAAAACAATGACATCCTAGAATTTAATCCCGGTTGTTGATGAACAAACCAAATAATTGATGAACACGAATGAATACGATAATCAAATAATGTTTAATCAAAACAAAAACAATAGGAACGACTAACCGAAAGTTTAATCGAATCCCAATCCAAAAAGTTGTAACAAAAAGCAAACCTAATGTTCAAACATAAACCCTAGTCCCGGAGACGGTCACGGGACGACTAGCCGCTCATGATGTGTGAACAAACTTCCATAGCTTGAAAGAAAGATGAAAACATGATCGACTCGGTCCGTGCGGAATGATTAATGATGATGAGATTGTGTGATGTCGAGAGCCACAAAGTGTTATACGGCTGCTGAGTGATGATTCCTGATCGAGAGCCAAGTAAAATATATATATCGTTGCCCAACTTTCGTCCCTTGCTGCTGATTTTTGAGAGTGAATGATGGGCTGCCAATAAATCGTGATGGATAATGATGATGTTGGGCTGATTTGGGCCCAACTCCATGTTATGTTGCTGCCACAAAAAAAATCGATAATGATGGAGAGTCTCCCCAAAAAATAAAGTCTGCCGCCCCTAATTCCGTAAGCCCCCATGTGTAACCGTAAACCTCAAGTCCAACATGCTGTTGCTTTATGTGAATACCATGCAAAAACGTAAGTGACGGTTTGATTCCGTAAACCGCAATAGAATGTTGCTGTTTATTTTTCATGTGAAGCCATGACCAGAGCCGTAAGTTACGTGTTGCAAGCGTACACCCCATGTCATTGTTGCTGTGAACATATGTGAACACTATGCACGAAACCATATGCCACATGTTAATGCCTCTGTTGACTTTTGTGAACACCAACCCAAATGTCACATGCACTATCAATTTGTCCAACCAAGTGACCAACTATGCACGTGTAGTAATGATATTGTTATTAAAACCAAAGAGCTGCTACCTTTCCTTGTGTTTCTCTAAATGGCGGCCCCCAATCTTTGTGTTGAATTTGGCGCCTGCATGTTGTGATGATCATGATTATGTTGTTGACTTCATATGATGCCTCACCTTTTTGATGATACCTCCCCTTCACATGCATGTATAACTAAAACCTCCTATCTCTCACATGTGCAGCCCACTTTCCATGTATATGGCTGTTAATGATCGATTGATCATGAAGTGTTGATGAATAATGATTTTTAGAGTTCAAGGCTTATATTCAATGGCTGCCAATGTTGCGTCCCTTTTGTCTCTATGTGATGATAGGAGCCGCCAATCTCTTCTACAGGTGTGCCGTGTGCGTGCTTGTTGAATGTCTTCCTTGTGTCTTGTGCCTACAATCATTCAACAAGCAACCCCCTAAAGTCTAAGTGGTTATGGCTCCATAAAGTCACGTGATGCCTTCAAACACTTTGATCTGTACATATTTTTACTCATCTCATCTTCAGATTAATGACACTAAGACCCCTCGACTTTAATCTTTTATATTTCTCGCACATCTAAGCTGCATCTTGATTCGAAACACGTCCCGAACATCGCCAATTACCTCACTTATCCATCTCGCACGTTCCGCTTTCTCTTTAAACTCCGTAACTTCACCCATTTCACGCGTTTTACCTACAAAGATACAAGCACTTGCAATAAACTAATTCCAAGCTTATAATCATGTAAAACACGCTAAGCCACGTAAAATCAACACATAAACACCAATGTTTCACACTCTACATCACATCCCCACACTTACCTTTGATTGTCCTCAAGCAAACCAATTCGGAACTACTCACCATAGTAACAACACTTCTAAACCCCTAAACCAGTGCAACAGTTTAAGTCCCAAGTCATACCCGTTCCATAGACTGACACAATCAAGATTGACAGTCCAACAAGCAATTGATGCAATTTCTAAAACTTAAGACTTGTCTATTCAACACTAACATGCTTAGGATTATACACATGCTACACGCCCCTCACAATCAACTCTCCTCTCGGTTTAAAAACTGAACTAGTGTGTAATGTGCTAGTATGTATAACACTCAAAACCAAACATGCAAATCTGTAGTCATAAGCTTGTATAACAATCATACATCCACTGTATCATGTAACACGGCACATATCAAAAGGACTTTCGGTTTTGGGCTTAGGCCAAGGGTGGGAATTTTTTTTAGCTTATATTTATATGTTTTTCGTGGCGAACAAACAAACGACCAAACCGTGACAACTTTATTTGCAACACACATAACAACTCACACTTTTGGGTTGGTTTCTACCCAAAACAATATAACATTATTCCCGAAATTTTCTTTTTGTTCTTTTTCCTTTTTCTATTTTTTTTTCTTTTCTTTGCTTTCACTTTTTTTTTTCATAATTCAAAACTTGTCATTCACGGTCGGTATCAAACAATTCACATTGGGTGGACAAACGAAATGGTAAATAGGCTCAACAGGGCTACTAAGGGTGTTGGTTCGGTAAACATGAAACAAACACAACGGGTGTAAGGTATATCCTAATGCCTTTATCATTTACGTGCACATGTCAAACCACAGTCTCAGCATGTATCAAATCATACAAGTTCTAATCACAGAATAACATGTGGCCTGCTCTCAACAAATGAATTCAATATGTAAATAATTCTATTAGTCTACAGGCTCAAAATTCTCACCGAAGAAAATGATAAAAAGGGTTACCGACATGTAGCATATGCAATCTAAAGCATGTTACCCCTAAATAGACATCTCTTCTCAGTTGTTTTTTTTTTTTCTAAAACACCTGTCGGACCTACTCTCATGAAACTTAAAGGAACGACCATGACAAGGGACTATGTTAGTTTACTACCGGCAAGGAATCCATTAGTGATTGAAACATTCGGTTTTCGTATCCATTTAGTTCACTTAAGGCGATGAAATTCTTTAAAATTTTCAAAATTTTCAATTTTTTCAATTTTCATCATTTTCAATCACTTTCAACCAAACTCTATCCCAAGCCTTCCCCTTCCCGGGTTTCCATATCCCCACACTTGGGCGACATTGTCCCCAATGTATAGTGCTTTTAAAACAAACCCGGGAATACCAACCAAAAAACCTTATGAGCGACCGTTCCTAACACAATTAGAAAAAAACACATTCCCTAAACACAATATAGTTTAACACCACCAAGGACACGAATAAAAATGCGATAATAAAAGTGGAACAGACTCCCCTGGTTTAAAGCGTAGAATCCTCATGCGTCATGTTCCACCACGACCGTATAGCATTTCATTCGCGGTCGTGTCCAACAAGTACTCAAGTCAATCTCTACAATTAGTGTTCAGATCATCCCCGTCCAAATGGAGATTGAGTATGGACAGCTCTGACTGAACTCTAATCCGTGCATTGTCCGCAACTGCAACTAGAACGTATCGGGACTTCACCAAACATCCCCACACTTGGACCATTGCATTCGTAGAGATTCATAACCTGGTAACCTGCAAAACATACTCACACAAAAACAAAACAAATATACACTACTCTACATCCTCGGGCTGCCTCCCGAGAGCGCTAAGTTTATTGGTCTTCAGCCAGACCGTACCTGATGTTCCCTTATGGTGGTCGAGTGGGATGCTTGCATCCCATGGTCTCTATGTATGTACCCCGCCAATGCTCTAGTAAGTCGTCCACTGTATTCCACATTGGACCGAATAAATTTAACCTCCGTTTTGCATTATCAACTTCAGGCGGTTTCTTTTTCTTCTTCTTCCCTCGTGGCTTCCCTTTGTCCGTTTTAAACTCCTCATGAGCCACACTTTCCTTTTTCCTTACTGCCTTGCTCCCTGCCACTTCAAACCTTTCAATCATAAAACACTCATGTTTGGTTTGAATCTCCTTTGCAGGAGAGACTTGCTTATCACCACTTTCAGCTTTTGAGTGTTCACCTGTAATAAGAGGATCAGTAGCATTTGAAAACACATTTAACCGCAACTCGCGGTCACCAAACCTCATACTTACCGTTCCATCAACACAGTTGATAATTGCATGAGCAGTCGCTAAGAACGGTCTACCCAGAATGACTGGAGGGTGCGAGTTCTTTGAACTTGTGGCACAATCAAGCACTAAGAAGTCAACTGGGTAATAACACTCTTCTACCTTAACAATTACATCTCTTACAATCCCCCTCGGACACATGGGAGTCTGATCAGCCAACACCACGGTGGTGTTGACCTTTTGTAGCGGACCAAAATCATATTGGTCATACAGACTCCCTGGTAGAATACTAACACACGCTCCAAGATCCAAAAGTGCCCTTTCTATTTTAAATTCACCCACTTGTACTGAAATAATGGGTGCTCCTGGATCTTGGAGTTTTGGGGGAAGGGTACCCAACAAAACGGCATTCACATTTGCAGTCAAATCAAGTTTTTTAGGAAACTTGTGAAGCCGTTTTTGGGTACTTAACTCTTTCAGAAACTCAACTTGATCGGGACTCTCTTTAATCGCATCAAGTAAAGGTAGATTAATTTTAGCTTGTTTAAAGCTTTCCCACCTTTCATCCCTTAGTGGGTCCCGATCACGTTGAGAGTCCGATCTATTACCAAAATCCTCCACCACCTCCTCAACTAATTGTGATGGTGGAGTAATTGTGACACTACCAAATTCAGAAGTTGGAAGAATACTTACCGCGTTGATGTGCACATTTCTTCCATTTTTCAAGCTAGATGACTGATGTGCTGGGTTAACTGTGGTAGTGCTTGGCAACTTACCTGGATCTCTTCTCAGCTGAGCTAGATCTTCTGCTAGCTGCCCCAACTGCTTCTGCATTGCTTCAGACGTTTTGTCCCGAACTTCATTCTCTTTCTGGACGTCCTTCATGAACTTCATAATAGCATCCAATTTGTCATCACTCGTTCCACCACTAGCACTTGAGGAGTTCCCTTGCTGATTACCCTGATTATATTGGCCCTGAGTTTGGTAATTACCTTGCGAGTAGTTACCTTGACGACTCTGATACTGCTGGCCTCCTTGCATGGGTACCTGAAAATTAGGGTTCATTTGATTAGTAGAATTACCGTAACTAAAATTGGGATGGTTTCGCAAACCTGGATGATATGTATTCGATTTCATATCATACTGCTTTCGTTCACCGAATACTTGGTTCACTTCTTCATTCGGACCCATCCTTGCGAGACACTCTCCAACCTGGTGTCCTAACTCACCACAATCTGTACATACGGCGAATGCATTAGCTGCCCTAACTTCAGCTCCCTTTCCCAACTTCATCTGAGCTACCTGTCGCTCTAATAGCAAATTCTGTTGTTTCAATTTCTCAACCCGTTCTTCAGCTTCATAATCAACTGATCTTGCCGATGCTGATCTCGCTCTCCTGCCAGACTGTGCCTGTCTCTTAGAAGTAGCACTCTGTCTCTCCAAATATGCCCAATCTGCAGCTTCTGTATTCGTGAGAAACGTACCATTACTGATGGCTATGAGATCTCTTACATCATCAGGAAGTAGCCCATCGTAGAACGCTTTAATCAATTCCCATGTCTGAATGCCATGGTGGGGGCATTTCCTAAGCAACTCCTTAAACCTTGTAAATGCCTCATGGAACGCTTCCCCTGAATGCTGTTGGAAGGCTCTGATTGCATCCCGAGCTTCACTGGTTCTATTCATGGTGTAATATTCTTCCAAGAATACCAGCTGCATCTCTTGCCAAGTGTATATACTACCTGGAGGTAATGTCGCGAACCATTGTCGAGCTTTGTCTTTCAAGGTGAACTGAAACAACATCAACTTAACTTCATCCTTTGTAAACCCCGGAACCCCAATTGTTTGGCAAATTGAATCAAAACTTGCAATGTGCAAGTATGGTTCTTCGGTCCTTTTTCCATAAAACTCGGGCAAATGGCCTAAGTATTGAGGCCTTACCTCAAAAGGTCGGTTATTATTTCCAATCGGTGTCACTATAGCCGACGAGTTCGGTGCTACAACTGGTCGACAGTGACCTTCAACGCCTTGAATTGGTGCCCCTTGAAAGACTTGTGGGACACCATCCACAAACTGTATCTGATCGCCCCCAACCCGATTATTAGCTCTTTGATTCCCCGCATTGAATTGCGGGACTCCATGTTGAACTTGATTCTGTGGAATCGGGCGCAGGATGTGATTTCTTTGATTGACCTGTTGTTGTACTGGGTGTCCTTGATTCACATTGTACCCCTCATCGTATCTGTAATCCGCGTACCTCCCATCATACTGATTCTGATAATCATCTTCTTCCCAACCAGATTCCCAAGTATGCACACTGCCTTCTCTGTGTTGAAAACCCTCATCATACCCGTGTTGATGCTGTGGTTGGTTGAGACGAATAATTTCCCCATGTCGGAGATTCAGATTTCCCGGTTGGTTTTGTGGGTCTGGGTTGAATTGTGGAAATGGTTGTGGTGGTGGTTGATTCTGGTTTTGGTTTTGAGGGATTGGTGGATCTGGAATGGGCGGGATTGGTTCGTTTTGTGCTTGGTTCTGTGGCTCTTGATCAGCCATCTCGTTAGCTGCTTGTTCAAGGTCTTGAGCAACTGTTGACGACTGAGCTTTAGCTTTCACTGCTGAACGTAGAAGAACGCGATTCTGACGAGCAGTCTTTTCTATCTCTGAATCAAACAAAAGCGGTGATGATTTCTTGGAAAACCTGGTATGCATGCAATATGAAATTCTCCTGCACACAGACAAACAAGAAACCAAGCGTAATACGGAACGAAACAAATAAAAGACAAACAAAAAGAAATATTTTTGGATTTTTTTTTTTGGTTTTTTTTTCTAATTTTTATATTTTTATAATTTTTAAGAAAAACAACTAACTAAACTAAGCGCACCGATTCCCCGGCAACGGCGCCATTTTGATCGATGTCGTAAGGTCGGTCAAAAATATAGTTAAAAGTGTCCTATTCACCTTTTACTAGTAAAGGGCAAGTAGGGTGTCGAATCCACGGGGAATCAGTGGAAAGTGTAAAAGTTCGTTGTTTTAATTAACATCTATGTCTAAACTAATTGCTTTTTGCGGTTTTGAGAATGATTATGAAAACAAATGTAAATTAGAGTTGTAAACAATTATGAGAAAGTGGACCAACCTCCGGGTTTTCAGGTTATGCAAAAGATCAGGTTACTTAGTTACAACCAGTTGGGAATCACATAGACATGATTTGTAAACTTGTTTTGATAAATAATTAACGGACAATATATTTGATTGCAATGATCCACGATCGAAACCGAAAGATTGATGCAAATGAATAGTAGTCCAGTTAATTACCAATTTCAGATTTCATAAACATAGTCAAGTTCAATGATTAAAGGTTTAAAACAATGACATCCTAGAATTTAATCCCGGTTGTTGATGAACAAACCAAATAATTGATGAACACGAATGAATACGATAATCAAATAATGTTTAATCAAAACAAAAACAATAGGAACGACTAACCGAAAGTTTAATCGAATCCCAATCCAAAAAGTTGTAACAAAAAGCAAACCTAATGTTCAAACATAAACCCTAGTCCCGGAGACGGTCACGGGACGACTAGCCGCTCATGATGTGTGAACAAACTTCCATAGCTTGAAAGAAAGATGAAAACATGATCGACTCGGTCCGTGCGGAATGATTAATGATGATGAGATTGTGTGATGTCGAGAGCCACAAAGTGTTATACGGCTGCTGAGTGATGATTCCTGATCGAGAGCCAAGTAAAATATATATATCGTTGCCCAACTTTCGTCCCTTGCTGCTGATTTTTGAGAGTGAATGATGGGCTGCCAATAAATCGTGATGGATAATGATGATGTTGGGCTGATTTGGGCCCAACTCCATGTTATGTTGCTGCCACCAAAAAAATCGATAATGATGGAGAGTCTCCCCAAAAAATAAAGTCTGCCGCCCCTAATTCCGTAAGCCCCCATGTGTAACCGTAAACCTCAAGTCCAACATGCTGTTGCTTTATGTGAATACCATGCAAAAACGTAAGTGACGGTTTGATTCCGTAAACCGCAATAGAATGTTGCTGTTTATTTTTCATGTGAAGCCATGACCAGAGCCGTAAGTTACGTGTTGCAAGCGTACACCCCATGTCATTGTTACTGTGAACATATGTGAACACTATGCACGAAACCATATGCCACATGTTAATGCCTCTGTTGACTTTTGTGAACACCAACCCAAATGTCACATGCACTATCAATTTGTCCAACCAAGTGACCAACTATGCACGTGTAGTAATGATATTGTTATTAAAACCAAAGAGCTGCTACCTTTCCTTGTGTTTCTCTAAATGGCGGCCCCCAATCTTTGTGTTGAATTTGGCGCCTGCATGTTGTGATGATCATGATTATGTTGTTGACTTCATATGATGCCTCACCTTTTTGATGATACCTCCTCTTCACATGCATGTATAACTAAAACCTCCTATCTCTCACATGTGCAGCCCACTTTACATGTATATGGCTGTTAATGATCGATTGATCATGAAGTGTTGATGAATAATGATTTTTAGAGTTCAAGGCTTATATTCAATGGATGCCAATGTTGCGTCCCTTTTGTCTCTATGTGATGATAGGAGCCGCCAATCTCTTCTACAGGTGTGCCGTGTGCGTGCTTGTTGAATGTCTTCCTTGTGTCTTGTGCCTACAATCATTCAACAAGCAACCCCCTAAAGTCTAAGTGGTTATGGCTCCATAAAGTCACGTGATGCCTTCAAACACTTTGATCTGTACATATTTTTACTCATCTCATCTTCAGATTAATGACACTAAGACCCCTCGACTTTAATCTTTTATATTTCTCGCACATCTAAGCTGCATCTTGATTCGAAACACGTCCCGAACATCGCCAATTACCTCACTTATCCATCTCGCACGTTCCGCTTTCTCTTTAAACTCCGTAACTTCACCCATTTCACGCGTTTTACCTACAAAGATACAAGCACTTGCAATAAACTAATTCCAAGCTTATAATCATGTAAAACACGTTAAGCCACGTAAAATCAACACATAAACACCAATGTTTCACACTCTACATCACAATACTAAACTTTCATCGTATACTTGGGTACAAAAATCTATTTTCACGCTTCAACTCATGCCGTTGGAATGTATTGCAATAACAAAACTTCTGCCAAATCCTTGGCCACAAAACCTATGTCACTCACCAACTTTATTGTTGACCATCTATTTTCACATATGTTTCAGGTATAATTTTTTGATGATATTGAAGTGTGCTACCACATAGGAACAGACTCATGCTTTAGATTGCTTCTAAATTTAAAAACAATTACTTGTATCCTTTGTGTTTATAAAACAATGAAATCAATATAATGAAACTTTAGTACCATGTGTGAACAGTTTGTAACGTGACTCCACGACGTATTCGCAAAGGGTTGTATACGCGGTCGGGGTGTTATAGTTAATGCTCGCGTGGTGACTCCATAAATTATGTAAGTGGAGTGTCTAACTGCTTCACCCCATATATAATGTGGAACACTGCGAGCCTTTAAGTTGCTCCTAGTCATCTCCATTAGTGTACGATTTCGTCGCTCTACCGCATTATTCTATTGTTGTGTGTATGGAGCAGTCAAATGTCGATTTATGCCTTCCTCCTTGCAAAATCAATTAAACGCATGTGACGTGAAATCTCCCTCCCCTCATCGGTTCATAGGGTCTAGATGACGTCAATGGGTTGTTTTTCATTCAAACTTTTATACTGTTTGAAGGTCTCGAATGCATCATTATTAGCCTTCAACATATAACTCCACAAGAATTGTGAGTAATCATCAACTAGCACAAAAATATACCTGTTACCCGCTATAATAGGATGGGTAATTGGTCTGCATAAGTCACCGTGAATCAACCCAGGAACACGTGTCGCTTTTAAAGACGTCATTTTAAGGAAAGATTTCCTTGTTTGTTTCCCAACCAAACATAATTCATACAACTACTTCTCATTCGTAACCAGAGGCATTCCTGTCACCATGTTCTTTTCGACCATATGCTTCATTGATTCAAAAGTCATGTGCCCAAATCTTGGGTGCCATAACAAATTTTCATAATCTAATAGGGATTGTAAACACCCAGGTTTCCATTTTTTTAGTTTGTTTTGTAGAGCCTGTTAGGAGACCTCTTCATTGTTATTAGCGCTTTACCCTAGCTATCACGTAAGAACAACTTGTCACCTTTCATGGTTACTTCACACCCCGTCTTCGTGGCATGTCCAAGGCTTATAATGTTACTCCTTAAGCTTGGAATATAGTAAATGTCGGTCATGAGATGTTGTTCCCCGGTTTTACCTTTAAACAACATCGAGCCATTTCCGGATATACCAACACACGAGTCGTCACCAAATCTAACCTTTCCCCCTATCCTCTTGTTAGTTCAGGAAAAGAATATGATAGGTTTCCTGTCATATGGTTGCTGACATCATTGTCCAAGTACCACTTGCTTCGTATTTAGTCTCGGATTCAAGCCTCTTGGGTAGCACTTTTGACTCATTCAAGAAAAAAGTTTCCTAAATAGTTTGGACCATAAATATAGTTGGATCTTTACCCTTGATCTCGGCTAGATTAACTTCTTCTATTTTACGTTCGGAACAGTGTGAAACAAAGTGTCAGAACTTGTCACATCGGTAACACTGAATTTTAGACATCTCTTGACTCTTACCATTGCCTCGTTTTTGTTGCTAGAACCGACTTCATTCTGCACTCGGGTTTGACCCAAATCACGACCTCCATAGTCTCTCGCCCCACCCCATCCACGTGAGCCTCGTCCTTGGTTATGGCTTGTTGACCCGAAGAGGATGATCCGCACCTGTTAAATAACAGTTTGGATTGTGGCTCAAAGGGTATGTCATCTTCTTTTAAACGTTCTTGATATGCATTTAACCTACCAAGCCAACAATGCCTTCATACCCAACAGTCTTCAAATCCAAAGTTTGTTCTAAGGAAGCAACAATTTGAATATACTTTGCACAGGAAGGCTCTTGAGAAATTTCTTAACTATCTTATATTCGTCTATGGCTTCACCTAGAGATGTCGATTTTAAGGCTATGCATGATAACTATCCCGCAAAGCCATCAATGAAGTCCGTCTCCGTCATCTTTAGATTATTAAACTCAGTTGACAGAGTTTGAAGTCGTGCATCATTGACCTGTTCCACTCATACGTTATTATTCTTGATCGCTTCCCAAATCACTTTAGCGTTATCTATGTCTCCAATCTACATGATCATGGTTTCGGGCATTAACTAATACAAAAGAACAATCGCCATGTTATTCTTGTCATCATTAGTACTACCCGATTGTATTGTATCCCAGACTTTGTAAACCTTCATGATTTCTTTTACCCGTAACGACTAGACATTGTAATTTATAGATGTCAGGACATTAAATGGATTGGAAACTTGCAGTTCTTTTCCCTTCGGTGGTGGTATGATGATTGTCGCTGAACATGGGCTTTCCATCTTAAAAGCCCTAGTTTCATTTATACTGGCTACTATAAATAATATTTGAACATAGTAAATGAAAGCAAAGGTATTTATTTTTTGAAATTTATCTTTAATATAATTTAGGAAAAATTATGGTTGTGTTACGTTATAGAAAAAACTTGTAAAATATTCATGCAAAATATTTTGTATTTCGGAAAATCTTAATAATAGTTTCCGGGGCTTATATCTAGAGTGAAAAGAGATGTGTGAATAAAATTTAAGGACGGCGGAATAATACGAGCCTTCTTTTTAAATGTTGTAATATTATTATTATTCTCAATTAATAAAATACGGACAAAAACCTATTTATCCAACCATTCACGTGGTTGAGTATAATGGATATACACTAGAGGATGAGTTATTGTCTCCATTTATACTCTAGTTCGTGAAGGGGACCCTATCACTTTAATTTAGGTTTAAGTCACATTTTCCATCTTTCTTTTCGTTCTCCAAGTTCACAGACACAATCTCAAAGCCAAAGAAAAACAATTAATTTCCGTAACATAATTTAAATAAGAGAAAAGTGCTCAGATAGTCGTTGTGGTTTGCTCATATTTCACCTTTAGTCCCTACATTTTTAAAATTACAGCTATAGTCCTCAACTTTGACAAATTCATTCTCGGATAATCTCTGGCGTGGATGATGATTAGTTTTCTCATTTAAGTTGGTGTGAAATGATCAAAATACCTTTATTATTAAAAACCCCAAAAGACATTTTATCTTCTTCTTCACCAGCACAACTCCACCCGCCACCACCCTCTCACCACCCGCGACCACCCTCTCCTCCTCTCCTCCAGCGCTGCCACAAACCACCATGAGATCCGACGAGGAGGTGGATGGATCTGCATCACTGCCACCAACCTCCATAGCTGCCACCAACCTCCATAGCTGCCACCAACCACCACGACACCACCCTCTCCTCTCTCCTCCTCTAAATCGATGCCCCTTCATCGGTTCGCCTCCAATTAACCCCACCCACAACACAACACAACACAACACAACACAACACAACACAACACAACACAACACAACACAACACAACACAACACAACACAACACAACACAACACAACCTTACCTACCATCTGTTCTCTCCCCCAACTTGTTCTCCACCATCGGTTTCTTGATTGGGCGAGAAGCACTGTTCTCCACCATTGGTTTAAATGATTAATTAGATTGTTTTCTTTTTTTCAATTTTTAATAGAAAGGGTACTTTGGTCATTTCACACCAACTTAACTGAGAAACTAACCCCCATCCACGCCAGGGACTATCCGAGAACGAATTTGCCAAAGTTGGGGACTATAGCTGTAATTTTGAAAATGTAGGGACTAAAGGCAGTGGCGGACCCAGGATTTTATTTCAATGGGGTCCATTTTCGGGTCGGTCCTCGTTCGGGTCGAGTTAAAGTGAGGTTTGAACTAGATTTAAAAAAAAATAAGAAAAATGGGCTTATCAAGGATTAAACCCATGACCTCTTGGTGGAAAAGAGGGAGATTTACCACTACACCAGCTTTCTTTTTATTTCTATGGTGTCCACCTAATTGTATTTATGGGGTCCATATACAATTTAATATACCGAATCTACTATTTTTTTAAAAAAGATTGGGGTCCAGGGACCCCGGTGGCACCAATGTGGGTCCGCCCCTGACTAAAGGTGAAATCAGAGCAAACCACAGGGATTATCCGGACACTTTTCTCTTTAAATAATAAATTTTTAAGTTGGAATATTTAATAAACAGATCGCGTTTGATTTTACATGTATAACATACTTGATAAACAGGTTGTATTTTAGTTAACTGGTTTAACTTATGTAATTAAAATAACCAGCATGTCAGCCCATTAATTAGAACTAAAAATGAAAAAATATATAATAAGGTCAACCCTCATCCCACTACGACATAAACTTAACCCATTTATTACATCGTGCCAACCAGTATAACACGCATATAATTTGAATACAACTTTCAATGGTTTATAATCTGCCAACCCGTTTACAACCTGACCACATGTTTGACTCGTTTAGATAAACGGATTATAAGGATTGTGTTCGGGTTGCACAAATGTCTTCGAGACAAATATGCCGTGTCCGGGTTCATCACTCAACCCCAAACCCAATGCGATTGGTGATCGACACCCCTAGTAGAACATAAACCATTTGAAACTTTGCAGTCATCTTGAGTGTGTGCAACATAGCTCTTCCAACGAGGCCCAATTATTTGCTAGGGCTGGGGATAAGAGCTTCAACCATATTTTCAAATAGTTGGGGTTTTTTTTTTCCTAAAAATACACTAATTTTTTTTCAAGGGTTGCGCCCGCCCACCCAACAAGACACTTGGGCCCGCCTCTGCCTCGCAGACCGAGATGATTTTCTTTTTAGGTAAATTTCAAAAATTATACCTAATATTTCTCCTTCCAAAACAAAATATGCTTAACTTGTACAGCTTTTTAAACTTACTGTTGAAATTCGGAGTGAGCTTTTGAGAGCAAACATAATGTGCTAACTTCTCATATTCTTTATATTTTGGCCCCCCCCCCCCCCCCCCCCCAAGCGATTTCATTTTTCTTTTCTCTTTTATTGCACCTTCCATTGGCCCATTAGATACTTCTTCGTGAATGGTACGAGGCCCACGTGTTGAGTTTTCAGTTATTTTTTCTGTTGCATGGCCCAAACCAGATTTTGCTCATCACTTATCAGATGTAGAGGTGCACAAAATACCTGAACCTGAAAAACAAATCCGGACCCGTAATTAAAAAAATCCGGGTATTTTAAACCTGAACCCGACCCTACCCTACCCGTAGGGTAGGATCTGGGTATGGGATTCAGCTAACTACCCGAACCCGGATTTTTTTTATACCCGATTTATACTCGGGTTTTTTGTTTACCCGGGTTTTAGGAATACCTGTACCCGGTTTTTACTGTGACAACCCGAACTCTCAGGGTTAGTAACGTTTAATTAACGTCTGTGCTAAATGTTCTGTTCATGTATAACTCCGTTAAACTAAACACGATAACTTGTTAATTAACGTCTTGGGCCACATACTTTGGGCCGTGAGTTACTTGATGTTTATTGGGCCGCAAACCTACCCGAAGCACACACATGACTACTTGGACTCTTGTGACTAATCGGGCCCTCTCCCTCTCGTTTTGACCCACACATGTTCCAGGCCCAAAATGCCTTCCAAGCCCAACTCCCATATGTGTCGCATATGTTTAAGTGTTACGTAACTTAACTTTGTTTTACAACTAGCGAGATTACCCGCGCTTCGCAACGGGTTTCGGTCGGTATCTGGTCGGTTCCATATGGTACCGGCACTCGGAATAGCAATCGAAAGAGACAAGCACAAGAGGATATACACATCCATTGAAAACAAAAAAAAATGAATATCGTTACCGATAGCGATGTTGTTCGGCTGGTAACAATTCGATTCATCACGGTAAAGTTACTATACCAAACTCGCCATAGCTTATGGCACCAAAAAAATCTCTATTGCAAATACAACTCCATCTTCAACAAAATTTATACCGCTGCATCGAGAAAGCCATAAAAATGAATACGTTACTCGTAGCGATACCGATATTCTAACAATATCCGTCAAAATTTTTACGGTAAAGTTTGACTATATTTGACTCGTTCGAATAAAGTTATAAATGAAAAACAAAATATACTCAAAAGTATTATAAAGATAAAGAAACAAATAAAACTAAGTTTAATAATTTTTAAAATAATATAATTAAAAAACTAATAGTTAAAAAATAAACTAAAAAATATTTGTAAAATTAAAGAAATAACATTAAAATATTAATCTATTTAAAAAATGTAAGATATAGTAATTGTTTATTTTTAAATAATATCATTGAAAAACTAATAGTTAAAAAAAATAAGCTAATAAAGAAAATATTAGTAAAAGTAAGAAAATAATATTAAAATATTATTCTACTGTACATGTCCTTTTAAAATGTAAGATATAGGAATATTCATAACAAAACCCTAAACACCCCCCCCCCCCTCGCAGCTTATTGTGTTTGCACGCCCTCATCACTTCTTGGTTAGTGAACTATTATCCATGCTTGGTTCGAGTTCCTTTGATATATATATATATATATATATATATATATATATATATATATATATATATATATATATATATATATATATATATATATATATATATTATGAGATTGAGACATGATATTATGTGTTGTATGTGATGATTAATTTGTTATGTTATGTGTATAAGTGCTATCAGTCATTATGGTTAAGGATTAGTGAATATTCGTTATTTGGAATTATGAGTGTAATCAAGTAAATGATAATTGTTGTTTGATGATGAACGAGAACTGTTGATTTAATGTGTGATGTTAAATATTGGGATGTTAATTGGTTTAAGTTAATTGTTCTAAGTTTAGTTATAATAATAAGAGTTATGCAAGATCCCTGGTTCCGAGTCTATGCACATGAGTATTTCGGAATGTATAAGACATATGGGTATGCTAACAAGTATTATGATTGTTCTTGTGAGAATAATTACTCATCTAGATGGCTGTGATATTATTGAATTCTATATGGATATTATGTGTTTATTTGAGGAACTAATATTCTGGTTTGAAAACTTTTGTGTTGAATAACATTGGGCCGAGTAAGAGTGGGCCGCACCCAAGAATAACAAATATAGCACAAAAACAAATATGTTGGGTTATGATCTGAGAGGTCGTGTATGGAGTGGAAATTAACTAATATTGGTTGCAATAGTAGGTTTATGTTAATAATTATGTATGGAACCAGGGCCGATGATATACATATAACTACCTTGGATTGTATGGTTTATAATTGATTGGGCTGCTGGATGTCTTAAACGAATACATGTTAAACTTGGGCTGAAACACTTGTGTGAGTTAGTTGTTATGTTAATGTAATTCTAATACATAATGGGTAACAAGTCATACACAGTTAATTGGGCCGATACATGTTAACAGGGCTGCTAGAATATTTAGATGAGATTATATGGTTGGACTGGTTGTGATAGTTGGGCCGCAATGTTGGATACGGCGCCTGGTGGGTCTCGGGTCCATGAACCACACACACACTCACAATTATTGTATAGCCGATTATATTGTGTTGCACAAAAAATTATGTGGGTCACTAACTTGGTTAATGCACATGTTCTAATATCGAGGAATTTTGTGTCGCGTGACTTGTATAACTGATAGAGGTGAATTCGTGTATGAACGGAATCCCGGATGAGAGAATAATTAATGATACTTAACCAACGTGTAAATTGATTATGACTGAAACCATATGTGTGTACTACCTGTATCTTGATTGTATAATATGCGAACACGGAATGCATGTACGTGAAACGTGTGGATTATGTGCACTATTGACTGATTGTTGCCGATAACCATTTTAGGACGTGTTTGTTCAACTGATAATCAAGGTATTTAATCTTACCGAGAAACCACAGGTGAGTTCACTGCTCTTTTTCCAAGCATGCATCACGGGGAGGGATATCGGGTAACGTTCCGGGGAGGAATGTCAGGTTAATGGGATGTTTGTTATTACTCATTTCTATCATATAAGACCCCTTACATCTACCAATAGTTGTCGGGGAGGCAACGAGGTTATTAGTTGATAGCGCTATTAGGTTTGGCACCCTCACACCATACCGGGGAGGACGGGCGTGAACTAATTTCCTGAAAGCATGACCAATGTTTTGATAGAGACATTGGGGTTGGGCAAATACATCTTGTAGCCATCTACGGTAATCGAGTTAATAACAACATCAAATCAAATTATTGAACTGTTGAACTGTTTTATACACATACCTGGTAACTAAACGCGTTAACAAAACTTTGAACTCACCAGCGTCGTCTAACACACTTGTCTGCATGCTTGTAGGTCGTTAGATGTCTTGGATTGGAACTTGCTGTCTGGAGTAGCTGGGGGGGTCATGGGTCGACTGGAGGGATTCATGTGATTGAACTATTGTTATCACACTTTGGTTTTTGAAACAGTTTAAGATTGGTTTACTATTTGCTTCCGCTGAACATGTTGGTTTTCGTTTAAACTTGTTGATGGTGATTTTCGTTAATAATTGAGGATTTGATTTATAAACTTGTATGGGTTCAATGTAATTAGTGGCTCGTTGTTGGTACGTCACACGCCTAACAGGGACATTCCCTATGTTGTATTTTGGGGGTGTGACATTTACGAATACCCGATACTAGATTTTAGAAATGTATGCACTTTAATTATTCTAGCTCCTAGTAACATGTAATCAGATTAAATTAAAATCTTGTATTACTAAACTTCATGTTTATAAACCCAAAAATGAAGTTGGAAACAAAAACTACAAAGTTCGTGTTTATACCCATCCGTTTTTTTTAATATCCACCTGGATTTTTTTCATACCCGAACCATACACGTACCCTACCCGAACCCGAAAATAGGGTATTTTAATACCCGGGTATAGAAAACCCTAACCCAGGTACACATGGTATGAATTTCCTGGCCAATACCCGGACCCAAACCCAAACACAACCCGAGTATTGGCAATACCCGAAAATTCAACACCCGATCATATCCATATCCGGTTTTGTACACCCGCCTCGCCAATGTTTTTTTAATAGTTTTAAATTTTAATGATTACTATTTAAATCCAGTATATATAAAGTCCAAATTTGAAACTTATCATGTAATATTAAATTTGTTAAAGTCATTTATTAAATCTACTAAAATCAATTTACTTAACCTCTCATAATAATAAGTAAATAAAAAAATCAAATTTATCACACCAATTCGGCAATTCTAAACCAATAAACATCTATCTATACAAAATACAACTGTCTCCACACTTAACTCAACATAAAAGAAATGTAGTACACACCACTTATATTATAGCTCATAGCTTTTTTGGGGTGTGATAAGGCTTTGATATTAATAGGTTTTGGGTTTGTTTCTGATAAGGGAGTTTTCTCATATTTATTGGGCTTCCTTCTGAATTGGTGTATAAACATTATGCCTAATAGAGATGAATATGATCAGGTGATTCCGCTAATGACACGATAATACTTGAATGGTACGTTAGTGATTCAAATTTGCCGTTAAAAAAAGTACACACCACCCATATTCTTTTTGTGGTATGTCCTTTGTCCCATTTGGTTCGTGCTTGGATCTTACACCAACTAATTCTATAAGTAGTAATTCCTTGTCCCATTATTGTCCATTCATAGAAGAAAGAAAAAGAAATAACTTAACTTTAGATGTATGAAATTGATGCAACCTGTACTACTTTATAACCAATTTTACTTAATTTAGTAAGCAAAAGATCAAATACAAATAATTTTAACATACTAAACATACAAATTGAAGGAAAACTCAAAAAGATAAGGTGACATTTTTGTAATTACCACCAACTATCAAAGTTACTATACAAATATGAACTCAACCAAAAATACCTAAAAAACACAAATTTTTTTTAACATTTTTATTAAAAAAATCGATGCATTTTGTTAGCAAAAAAAATTTTTTTTTTCTGCTACTAAAAGTAGCGATTTTTAAAAAAAAAATGTTTAAAAAAAAGTAAAATAATTTGTGTGTTTTTTTATTTTTTTAGGTTTTTTGGGGGTTTAGTTTTTAGCATTTTAGCTTGGGTAGGGGTGGGGGGTGTTAGGTTTTTCGGGGGTGGGGGGTTTAGGTTTTTGGGTTGGGGGGGAGGGGGGTAGGTTTTTTTAGGTTTTGGGGGGGGGGTTAGGTTTTTGGGGGTTGGGGGGGAGGGGGTTAGGTTTTTTAGGTATATTTGTAGAGTAACTTTGATAGTTATTGATAATTACAAAAATGTCACCTTGTCTTTTTGAATTTTCCTTTAATTTGTATGTTTAGTATGTTAAGATTAATTGTACAAGAACTTTACCCTAATTAATATAAACGAAATTACAGTCGATGATAAAATTATTATCACTAAAATAGGAAAATTTGTAATAAGTATTTTCTTAAAAGGTGTACAATAATTTTGATATAAGCTAAAATAGAACATTAGCAAGAAAATTGTGACACAAGTTATTTTAGATAGTCCCCTTAATCTAGAAAGGGTATAAAAACACAATATCATAAAATATAACAGAATGATGAACAAAATATAACACATTGCCGAGCAATGTAACACAATGCTGTGGAAAAAAAACACAATGACGAAAAAACACATTGTCAAATAAAAAGACATAATAATCTAAAACAAAGATTATAAAATCTACAAGCTAGAAATCCACAAGCAAAAATCTAAGATCGTAGAATTCGATAAGACGATTTCAATACCGTTAGAATAGGTTCAATCGAAAGCCGTTTGATACCCTTCCTACGACTTCCGTTTTAGAATACTATGTATTTGAACCTTTTTCCAAAGGATTTAATCAAACATTTTACTTTTTTTGTTGTTATTAAAATCACTAGTATTTAGGACCCGTGCGTTGCGGCGGGACCGTTAAACTAAACAAAAATAGATGTAAAAACATTGAACCGAAAATGAATACCAAAATGTAAAAAAAAAATATTTCCACGTGTTATAACAAAGACATTGACAATATCCGAAATCTTATGTAAAAAAGTGAAGCACATTGCGACGATACCATTAAATCAAACAAAAATTAGACGTAAACACGTTGAACCACACACACGTTGTGACATGTTAACTCGCAACTCAATCGAGTTTGAATTAATAATAATAATAAATAACAATAATATTAAAATAAATTAATAAAGTCTAGGGTTTATTAAAATTAAAAGTAAACCATAAAGGTTATTTGGTATTTATACTAAGGTGTTGTTTGTTTTTTAAGAGGTAAGATGTTTATAGTCTGCTGACAACATCTGCAGACATCTGTAGAAGAAAAGGTGGACCAAACCTCTGCAGTCTGCAAGAAAAAGGCTGTTTGTTTTTTAACGTATGTAGACTTCTAAAATAAACTGGTGGTGGTGCTAGACGATGATGGTGGTAAACGGTGGTGCTGATGATGGATGGTAGTGGGTGGTGGACGGTGGACGGTGGTGGGTGATGGACAGTGGACGGTGGACGGTGGTGAAGGTGATGGACCATAGTGGGTGGTGGACGGTGGTGGTGAACTGTGGTGGTGGTGAGTGGTGGTGTTTAACTCTCTGCAGACCTTTAAAGATCTTAGAAGTAGTTGGACCAAGTTTGCAACAAGAAGAGCTCGTGCAGACGTTTTTTAATGAAACGTCTTTGGAAAAACAAACAGTCTGTGTGTTGCAATGTCTGCGCGTGGTCTGCAGACGCAAACAGAAGAACTTGCGCATAGCTTTTCAGAAAAAAAAAAAAAAAAAAAAAAAAAAAAAAAAAAAAAAAACCAAACAACACCTAATACTCTAAGGAAGGATTTTTACATTTAGTAATAATCTAAGGGAAGAAAACATAAATGTTTATATGCGATAGAGACTTGTACAGATAGCCATAAGACTTGTACATATAGATAAAAAAAAATAAAAAATTAGTGGATGACATATAACATCCACCCGTTGGCCTACAAAATTTATCAACCAATCAACAACATTTAAAATGTATAGTAAAACACAGTCACGTTAATATTTTGGTAAATTATAGTTGGGTAAATTCTTTTATAATAACTAGTCATTTACCCGCGCGATGCGGCGGAAAACATCACTTAGGTTGGTGATTTTAGGGCTATGTACGGAGCGGTTCGGTTTGAGCCATAACCAAAACCAAATTCGCGATGCAATGGAAAACACACTATGAGTGGGAGAGTTTGGATGTGAATGGTGATCACCACCACCAGTTTCATATATTGTATTATATGTTATTTCGTTAATTAAATGAGCAGCTTTCATATGACACATGTAAATAATATAGTCAACATGACACTAACAAAATGTATATTAGAATGATAGAAAACTATGAATGATACCATGCAACCAAGTGCCCCAACTATTATAAAATCTCAAATTTATTAGCACGTCGGGTTAGGTTGGGTCAAGCGGACAGGTCTCGATCGAAACAAATCAGTTCAAAACATGGACATTTTGGGCCGGGTCAGAACACGCTTTACCCAAATTAGATTCGTGTCAAAACGGGTTGTTTTATAAAAAGGTACCAAATAACTAAAGCTATTTAATATAAATAAATCTGGTCAACAAAGGTTTCATTAAAAATATTTCTATTTGTAGTTGGTTACTCAATAAGAAAATATGAATCTTCTCGTCATAGGACCTCACATCACGTGGATTGCCAGATCGCCGCTTTAACTCCTAAGCAGCTTGATTTAAACAAGCATGGATATACCTACACCAAAGCCAACCCTTTCTAGACCGTCATAGGCAATCTCAATTGCAATAGAGAGAGCAGCAGCTTGTACAAAATCCAAGCTCTTAGGTTTTAAACTCAACCATGTTGCCAATCAGCCAACTCCTACGGCAATTTTCACCATCATCATTCGTCTGCAATGGAATTAACATGTTATAGAGATGATACGAATATGAATATAGATATAACTGCCATGTAAGGTGAGACCCACAAAACGAGCTTAATGATCTTGATAAGGACATCAAAGCAGAAGAGCAAAGACATGAAAGCGAACTAAGTACTAATATACGGGTCAAAATGGTCAAATTTTTGGTACAAGTTGACCCGAAACAATTTCGAACATAACTTCTAATTTTTCGAAACCATTAGTCCACAACAACAAGCCATTCTCATAAGTTTATGGTTAGTGCAGATCAAAATGGACCGAGTTGGACTTTTTTCCATGTTTTCAAATTCTACAAAAACAATTATGATTGCATAAACAACATACTTACATTATTAATCCAAAGTTTTGAATAAAAAAATTTAGGAGGTTGTATGCGTTAGAAGTAAGATTAGGCCTTTTTAGTTTTTTAATCACCTATTTGACCTGTTTGAGATGATAGACAATTATAACTGGTCCATTAATAAGCAATTGGGTCTAAAAAATCACTACTCGTGAGAGTGGAGCCTTGGTAATTGAAGTTCCAAATTAAAAAAAAAAAACTGAGTAAATTCCATTTTTGCTTATAAAGTAAATTCATTAGGCACTTAGTTTGTTCGTGAGAGTAGAGCCTGGGTAATTGAAGTTCTAAATTAAAATACATTGACAAAATGCAATATATGGACACCATATTTATGGAACAGTTCGCCATCAAAACTCACTTACCTTATTAGCTGCAGCCTACAGCTGTGGGTGTTTTTTCCGGCAAAAAGCCCCTTCCCACCCTTTCTCTCCGTAATCACCATTCACCGCCTAAAGAAGGAAGAGATAAATTAGCAAAGTGTTCAAACAACTTGACATAAAGCTAAAATCTGAGTTATTATTGTTAAATAGAATATATAATACTTCATCTTTTATACAGAAAATGTACATTGCTACAGATAAAACAATGATTTTTGAGAGCTTAAGAGTATGAACACCAATTATTTGAGACTCATAATGCCGAGAACAAAACCTACTGTGAACAAAATTTCAAAAATGCTGGAACAAAGTCTACCTTATTATTTGAGGACCAAATTCACCAGAAAGAATCGAAAATAAAACTCACATGCACATGCGCACACCTTGTTCTGCCCTAGCTTGGATAGCATCACAAATCTGTGTTGTTAAGTCGGAGATGGTAACATTTGAAGCAGCAACTTCTTCAGCTAGAATAACCTACAACAAAGATACATTTATCTTAACTTGTATAAATTGTCTCTAATCCTTCATAAGCGATTGCAGCAACAAGGAATGTGATCATTTCGAAGCGTAATTATATCTGTTAAGTGTTAACATAACAAATGCCAGTATGTACCAAGAAGAAAGGAATAATGCTACCATACCAGCTGCCAGTTCAGCATACAACTTGCTTTGTTTCCCGTATGACTTAGAAAGGTCATCAATTTTGGTTTGAAACCCCTTTCGCTGTGCTTCAACAGTCACGATCATGACCTCCAGCGAAGCTTTGGTCTTCGCCAAAATTTCTTCGGCATCCTGGCGGGCAAGCCCATCAGCGGTTGCCTTGGCTAAGCTCTTCTTTAGCTCTTCAAATTGATGTGTGTATGGCAAAGTAGGATCCCAACGGGGTGCACTGTGCTTTCCAATATGCTGCAGTTGACATCTCAATTTCGTGTTTTCAACCTCGGCCTCAACCTATCTTCGATGAAGCTCTGAGGTAAGGAGATTGGATCGGGCCTGATTAACCATGACCAGACCCGAGATATCGGAGTCACCCAGGCTTCAGAACTGCAAATGGTCAGCAGGTGTACCAAGGTTGTACACAAAAAGCTTGGCCAAATCTGGTGCAACCACAGTATCTTTGTTAGCAATAGGCCAATATGGAACGTACTTTTCCCCAACGATCTTTGGATCCAATATTAGTAGCAGTGGTTACAACACGTAGGAACGAAACCAGTGAAGATGGTCCTCACGTTGTATTTCCACAACGTCTGTATACAGAACTTGGCATGAGGCAGAACCCTTATAATTAAATCATTTAACAATAGCATGTAATAAGTTTAAATTACCTCTAACTCTGTTCGCTTGAGCCATCTCTAAAACTTTAGCGGTTCACCACCAACACAAAAACTGTAAGCTTCTGCAAGTCTACCTTGGGGAGCTTTTGGCTTATTGGCTTTGGTGTATTAAAGTCACATAAATGATAAATCACTTTCGAAAACGCACATCCAACATGTGAACCAGATCATGTTATATTATATAATGAGTCGTATAGGAATAATGTAATCGGCAAGAATACCTGAGATTTTTGTTGTTCACTATATGTCCTAGCTGAAACAGGCGTAGTGATCGAAGGGGACATGTTTGACCCTTGTTTGACCGGAAGAGACCAAGATCGATTCCCGTGGAATATAGACTTAATCTTGGTAACAATATGGCTTTCAGGATGTAGAAGAGGACTTCTTTCACCGTCACGAGGAGTCTTCTCTTTAAATCTTACACTTTTAAGTTTTAACAACACGTGATGAGGTACCGCCTTTAGATGCATCTAATTGAGCATGTCTTGTTGGTATTTTGAGCAACAAATCTGAACAACATGTGTTTTTTTTCAGAATTTTTAACCTCATTTGTGGATTCCTTCACACTGTTATCAACCTGCAGACCGATCAAATCATGGAAAGAACACATAATTTATAAACTTTTTGTGAAATTATGGCTAGGCTGCCTTTTATACAAACACACTATCCACACACCACTACATGAGTACGTGTCATACGGCCATTTGACGACATGAGGAAACGGTCATATGGGTCATATGAAGTGGTGGTCGCCAAATCATGCAGCCCGTATGATGTGTTTGACTGACAAAGATATGACTGATGTGACTATTGACGCCCTATGACCATTTTTCGCCCAGTTATATGGCCTGTATGATGTGATAGACACGCTATCGTACATTATCAAAGTGATGTTTGTATAGCAACACTATGTATCTAACTATACAACAGAAATTGCGGCATGAATCAAGAAAGTGAGGGAAAATTCCAAGATCCAGTTATGATAAGATTTATGTGGTGTGGCATCACCAAGCAACAAACTTTGGCTTAATCTACAAATGGGTACACAATTAAACTTCAAGAATCACCCAAAATCACAAAACCCACAAACAAAATAAATTTAGCATCAGAAGCAGCAACAGATGTAAACAAAATAAACCCTTCATTCCTCTCACATCACATCTACTATTTTTTAATCAAAATAAACTTAGAAGACCACCTGGCCAAGAGAAGAGAGATTCCTCTCGCATCACATCTATTTTGTTGACAAAATGCTTCATTTCTTCCAACGACAAGACGGTGTGTTATCATTATCAGTCATTATCTCTAACACAAAGAAATAACAATATTACTTGCAAGAGCAGTCCAGTATCTCTACAGTGTATGTTTTTCCAATTCTGGCAGTTTTAACATGTATAAATGGCTGTGAGATACAGGTTTAGATGCAGATTAATTAACAACATCAATTTAATAAAGCAAAGATAGTGTTCAAAATAATTATATTCCGCCATGACACTTTATCCAAAATTCAAGAACTGGGATACAACAGTAACAAATTACATAGTCAAAACAAAATAAAGTATAAAACTATAAATAATCTAGTCTGGTAGTACCTTGAATGGTTCATTGTCAGTTAGAACGCTATTCCAGGAATATCACGAGCCAAGCTGGGAAATCCTTCAATATCATGAACCTCACATTAGTGTTAAATTATATTACTTAGCTCACATTCCAAAAGCAGTAAATCTTGTCGTAACACTGAAAACAGATCTGAATAGAAATACAGGGGAAAAGTTGGGTTACCAGAAGCTTGTCGGAGAAGCTAGAACAACCAAAACAATTCCAAACATCACTACGAGGTTCGATCTATACGAAAATGGAGACATTCATCAAAATGGAAACGTCATCGGAACCCTAGAATCTCCGCCATAATACACTAACATTGTCGTTACTGTAGATCTGTTATCAAAATACACTAACCCTAGCATCTCTGCTATACGCACAGCCTATGGGTGTTTGGGGTTTGAATTTTGAAACAGTATTAGGTTCCATTGTTTGGGCCTTGGGGGTTTGCAATTTGAAATAGTTTCAGGTTTTCAAAGACGGGGTATGTAACTCTCAAAGTTAAAACTAAGTAAATTGATAGGATTAAAGAGGTGTAACTTGATAGGATGTAGTGGTAGCACATGAAATACCTCATAAAGGAGAGACTGCAAAGAAGACCAAAGTTGAGATGGACCTCAACCACTTTTTAGAGGGACAGATATGTCTTCAACAGCGACGACGGGTTGTGGAGTATGAGAAACCCTAGAAGGAAAATCAAGCATCTACAGATTTGAAGTTGGGTGTGGAAGAGTTCAAAGCTTTATTCACTACATTGAGATTTGTTTATCGATCTGTTGTTAGTGAGAAAGGCTAGATCTTGAATCGCCTTGAAGAAAAACCCTAGATCCAGATCTGAATCGCCAGAGAGAGAGAGAGAGAGAGTGAAAGGGGCAGGGAAGCGGGCGATTGAAATGTTTTGAAATGAATGTGAAACCTAATGTATCCCGTGTTTTTTAGTATGAGGGGTATAAGTGGAAAGTGATATTTTCTGGTGCTTAAAAGATTTGTACATTATGCTTTAGGGGTGTTTTAAGGGAATTATAATGACTTTAAGAAGTCCTTCAAATATGCTTATTAATATAGTATAGATTAATGAATAAAAAGCTTTTGAATTTGGTATATTTAGATTATCAAATTAATTTAATATTAACCTATTAAAAATAATATGATAGTTTGAAGTTAAAGCAAAATAATTCAAAAGAATTATGGTTAATATATATTTGCTTAACCGATAACATTAAATATATTAAATGGGTTTTTAAGCATTTTTTATTATTTTTATTATAATAATCTGAAAATATTAAATAAATAATAGATATTTTACACATAAAGCAAGCAAATCCAATTGAGGATCGAGTAGAAATCTAAAATTTTATTTAAAATTATTTATAGAAAAAGAAAGACTTATTCTTATCTAATTTTTGTTTAAAACTAATATCTCTTATTATTTTGTTATTATTTAATATAAGAGATAAATAAAAAATAATATAAGAAAACATCAGAAACTGACATAAACTGATATCTATACTCTATAATAAAAGAAACCAACTTTGGGACACTTGTCATTATTCTAGAGCATCCTTAATTGCAAATAATTATTATTTAATTTAAATTATTAAATACCAATTAAATTAATATAAATCTTATCAACCCTAAATTATTGGCATAAACTTAACTTGAGTTTAAAAAAAATGATAGAACGAAATAAAAGTCTTGTGATAATTGTGATGTTTTCATATTTTTCTCCTCGGTTTAGTTTGTATGTTGTGTAAATGTGACATCTTTTAGCATCTCAATTATTGATTAATTTTGAATAATAGTCGATAATCATTTTTGGGGTGAGCAAGTTAACTATCAAAATCAATATTCAATTCAATATACTAAAGTCGCCTATATACTTTTTTTCAACAAAATCTCTAACGTTTGTTTTTTTAATATAAAATATTAAATTTAAGTAATATTAAAAGATTTCATAAGACTTCGTAAAATCTATCTTTTGAAAGGTTTAAATAAAAAATATCATTATAACTTATAAATTAAAATGTCTAAGGTAAAAGTTGATTTTGTAGGAAGGTTTAGGATACCTAATCTAACAAAAAAATATTGATTAGTTTAACATATATATTTAGAGGTCGAAAATTAAGGTAACTATTCTAAAATAAGAAATGTTGATAGTAATTAAATAAAATTTTATACCTTATTCTATTTTATTTTATTTCGGGTAGCTAAGACTTGAAGTTTAGTTATCGGAAGAAGTTATGTCTCAAGTGAAGTCATCTGGTGGCAATCCTCGCCTCATAACAAGTAATGTCGACAGTATCCATAGAAGGATAGAGATGTTCCAGAAGCAGTCTTAAGGAAAGTTAGGGGTTGTTTGGCAACTTCTGAATGATTAAGTGCTGAATCAGTAAGAGGTCTGAACCATTAAGAATCAGTATAATGTTCAACCGTTCAAAGGCAAATATCAGACCAATTCAAATTAGTGGTCTTCACCATTCAGAACATGTATAACGCTTAACCATTCAGATATTTGTTCACAAAACAAACAGTCTGAACCATTAAGTTATGAACCAGTAAGAGGTAAGAGATCTGAACCATTAAGAGCTAAACAAACAACCCTTTAGCCTGTTTATGCCAAGGCATGGGAGTAACTGGTTGGCAATGAGTAAGAGAACGAATTCCCCGCCGAGTCAGTTGACGAGAAAGTTTCTTAACTATTTATTATTTTTCTTTATAATATTTAATCTATGAATATTTCTTTTCTTTAGTATTTCATTTTCAATGTTTTTATTATTTTTTTACTTATTTAATAATTTAATATTTTATCGATTTAATCCCGTGTAATACACGGGGTTCTAACCTAGTGTGTACATAAAAGATTTTTATTTATTATAATAGAAAGACTAGGTTAGAACCCCGTGTATTACACGGGTTGAGTAAATGCAATTTTATATATCAGATAATAAAACAATATATATTTAAAATCTCGTTTATTACATTGGTTGAATAAATGTAATTTTATATATTAAATAAAAAAAATTATATCTTTAAGAACCTTGTGTATTGTACGGGTTGAGTAAATTTAATTTTATATATTAAATAATGAAAAAAGTTACATTTTTAAGAACCTCATGTGTTATACGGGTTGAACACATGTAATTTTATATAACAAACAATAAAAAGTTATATCTTTATAAACCCTATGTATTATATGGATTGAATAAATCTAATTTTATATACTACATAATAAAGAAGTTATATTTTTAAAAACCCCGTGTATTACACGAGTTGCATAAATGTAATTTGGTATAGTAAAAAATAAAAATGTTATATCTTTAAAAAACCTCGTTTATTACATGGGCTGAATGAATCTGATAAAAAATTATATCTTAAAAACTAACGGATATACTCGATATACGATGGATGGGGTGATTGCGGTGATGGTTCTTATAAATGTCACGTAAACATAGTGATTACCGTATTTTAGTTGAGAATTGAACACGAAAATAAAAGTATAGAACCAATAAACACTGATTAATATGTTTGTTTACCCATTATAAACACGTTTAAAATAGGTTCTACCCTTAACTACTTTAGTTTAATAAAATAAATAAATCATTTACATTTTTTTCAGGATAAATAATTTTGAAATCTGATAAATATTTTAAAATATTATATTATCTCCTATATGAATTGTTTAAATTTATATTAAATTTAAGTGTATAATTAATTATTAATATTTTTGTTTATCCCTTAAAAACATTTTTCAAATAGGTTCTACCCTTAACTACTTTTGTTTAATAAAATAAATAAACCATTACATTATATTAATTAATTTATATTTAGCATACATCTTTTGTTAATTTCAGGATAAATAATTTTGAAATCTAATAAATATTTTAAAATATTAGATTATCTCATATACGAATTGTTTAAATTTAGAATTACCACCCGCCGCAATGCGGCGGGGGATTAATTAGTTATATATCATGTTAGATGAAAGGCAAATGTTTCTCACATTACCACGAGTCTATGTATAAAACCGATAAAAAAATAATTAATCGCACGTTGCGATAGACCTATCAAACGGGAAAAATAGACGCGCTGCGACGGACATGTCAAACAGGAAAAAATAGATAAAAAAAAGTTGAACCCAACACGCACGTTGCGACGTGTTAACTCGGAAATTTAGAACGACACGTTAAACGAATAACTTAAGAAAGATGAAAAGTATACAAGAGACTTAAGTTGAAAGTACAAAGTTGAGATTAAATTGCGAAAGATGAAAAGCTTTGGGTTGAAAGTAAAAAAAAATTAAAGGAGTTAAATTGCAAAAGGTGAAAACTTTTGAATTAAAAGTGAAAAATCAAATTAATCAAAGGGGTTAAAATACCAAAGATTGAAACTTTAGACTTAAATTGCCAAAGATTGAAACTTTAGAGTTAAAAAAAATCAATTTCAGATTATGAAAACAAAAGAGATAAATAGATTTAGTTAAATTGATGTTTAATATTATTATTATTTAATAAATAAAAGAGATAAATAAAAAATAAAAGTGAGAAATTACCAGAGAATGACACGTGTCCAAAAAGGATTTTTATTTATTAGTATAGAAAGAAAAGATATCCATATGTCGACATAAAAAATTGATATAAAAAAAATACGTGATCAATGATCTAGATAACAACGACTAAATAGATAAAGTTACTTTAAAAACAAACCGAGATATTTTAGTTCTTCAACACATCTATCCTTTATAAAAAACGCAAAAGAAACAATCATAAACAATAACAATAACATAATAAATAAATAAAAGTCGATAAATCTAGTTTAAATAAAATAATAATTATCTATAATTAAGTAATGGTAGATGGTCTAGAATAATGACAAGTGTCTTTTTATTGGTTTCTTTTATTATATAGTATAGATAGATAGATATAGATTATAATTAAATATATCTATAATTAAATATGAGAAACATATATTAAATTTAATAATTTAAATTAAATAATAATTATCTACATTTAAGGAATTAAGATATAATTTATAACCTGGTAATTAATATAAATAAATAATAAGATATTTTATGGAACTTTATCCGTAATTTCTTAAATGTTTGAAACATATATTAAATTTAATAATTTAAATTAAATAATAATTATCGATAATTAACGATACTCTAGAATAATGACAAGTGTCCCTCAGTTGGTTTCTTTTATTATATAGTATAGATTAGTTAAGTTGATAACAATCCTATGTTTTTCTCCATTATCTCTACATTTTTTTTTATTTTCTGTCTGTTTTACCATATCTATACATATAATAAAGTAAATCACATGAGGACACATGGCATTTTATGAGTTAATCTCAATTATTTTTTCCCTCCTAAATAAATAGATATAGATAATATTTTTTTAATAAGATTCAAATAAAAGAAATATTATTTTAATACATGAATTTTATCTTTTTTATCATTTACCCTAAATAAATAGATATAGATTATATCTCAAATAAAAAATATATTCATTTAATCCATAAACTTTATCTTTTACCATTTTGTTTTCCATTTATATTTATCATATCTTTGCTTTATAGTAGAGATTAATAAAATTCAATTATAATAAAATAAACATGTAAATAACTAATGGCTTTACTAACGTTTTAGACTTTTAATGTAAAAATATCAATAAAATATAAGTAATAATAAAATAAATATATAAGAACTAAGTTGGTAGGCGTAATCCATATGAGATTATTTTGTTTAGAATTTTTTTATTGTTAGTTATTTTTACAAATTAATCATTTTTAATTGGTTGCTTTTATAGGCGAGATCGTATACTTCCATATGGTAAGGGGATGCGACAACCGAGCGACAAACGAGCTGAGATACTTTCACTTTGTCATTAGACTTATGTATGTATATGCAACTTTCTTTTATGCACGTTTAATTTTAGTTTCAGTCAAGACCATTAAACATTCAAATTAGATAACAATGAGAATATTACAAATAAGACAACCAATGTGGTGTATTAATTATTTTAGTGAAATCTGAATTATTCGTTGTATTTTTTTTACCTATCATATGGGTTTTTAAGTTTATTTTATTTATATTAAAATTATTTTTATTATTTTAATTAAAACCAAACAAATTCAAAGTATTTTCATTTGTTAAACCACGTGTACACGTGGGCTCTAACCTAGTCTCTCTTAAAACAAACCTTCTCTGGTACGTTTTTCAAATAATGACAAATGAGTTTCAACAATATGCGGTACAAAACTACAAATAAAAAAATTATCAATACACTTGGTATGATATCACCCACACGTAGTATAAGTTCACTTTCTAGTGTACACGAGGTAAACACATATACATTTTTTCATGTGCAAGTGTTATATATATACCATTTAGCCGTGTAGATGAAAAAAAGTACAATTATAGTTATGATCTAGAGCAAATATAATAAGATTGCGGGTATTTTTAGCAAAAAAATAGCTGGTGGTTGAAAGCTGGTGGTTAGACCATGTGTAGTGGTAGAAGGTTATAATGCCCCCACCATGGGGCATTATACGACACGTGGCGTCCTAGTCAGCAATGGGGCATTATAGCAAAAGTGGTGTAGTGGGGCATTATGCCAATAACCCCCTTTCAATCATTTTGCAATCATTTCACAATTGTTTTTTTTAATTTAAAACATAAAAAAAACTTCATTAATTTAAAAATAAAATTACATTACTTGAAAAAAAATAAAAAATAAAAATGAAAAAAAACCGAAAATAAAAAAAAAAACAGAAAAAAATAACATGATCCAGAGTCCATATTTTTCTCTAATTTTTTGGCGACGCATTTGCGCAAGGATCAACGCATCGCCTTGTAGGTGGTCGATAGGTTTGGACAAAAACTCGATGTCCTTTTCCATTTGCCTCGCCTCTTGCATCTCGTTAAATTTTTTGGTTTCGGCCACTCGTTCCTTCATAATCTCATAACGTTGGTGGCCAAGGTCGCGAATGTCTTGGAGACGACGGTTCATCTCCTCGAAATCATCCTTTAAGTCGAGATCGGAAGACGACTCGACCGTTTTTTTCCCGGTTCCCTTTCTTCTACCGGTGGGTCGGACCAACTCTTCTTGAATGCCCTCGTCAACGTCCACCGCCTCATTTAAATCAACATTGCGGGCATCCAATGTCGGAGTTGACGGGTCAACGGAGGATGATGTTTTTGACCTTTTAGCCCGACGTCTACTACTAGACGTCATTGGATTAACTACCGCCCACTTTGGACTTCTTCGTAGTAGCTCCCAACACTTGTAGTACGTGAAAGGGCATTTTGTCCTCTCGAACTCCTCCAAACTCTTCGTTAAAACCCCCACGTCACCTTCACCGCTCGGCCGATTATCGTAGTTACGTTGGAAGACTTCTTGGAACGCATGACACTTGTTGTTGATGTCGGTCCATTTGCTAGAAATGGAGTCTTTGTCCCGATGTTCGCCTTGACCCCACGTGCTAAAGAAGAGTGCACGAACCCTATCCCAAAAAACCGGGCCCGTTTGAAAGTTTGCTACAAAAAAAAAAAATAATAAGTTGTTTGTTAAAAAATAAAGTAACAAAATAAGTAAAATAATATTTATATAAAATAGTTACCGGTCTCTTCGTCCTCCGAAATGTCGACAAACGCCCGAGTCAACGCGTATTCCTTTTCCTTCGTCCATTTGATGATATTTTTTGTATGCCGCGGTGCGTCCTTATCCTTCTTCTTATGCGACCTTTTGCCGCGTTTCGATGTTTCTTGCACCGGTTCGGGTTGCGTCTCCGGTACGACTTCCACATCGGGTTCGGCTTCGGGTTGTGACGGTTGAGACCCGCCGGCATGACCATAGCCGAAAGTGGGAGGAACAAACGGAGGGGCGCCACTCAAGTAAGCCGCGTAAGTTAAAAAGCTCGGGTCCATGTCTTGAAGGTTGTACGGGGTTTGCGGTTCGGTTGTGTTCGGGTTTGCGGGTCTAGCGGGGACACCAAAAGGAGGGCGGTATGGATGCATGATTGTATAAAAATTAGAAGAAAGTGGGTTTTTTTTATAAAAGTTAGAAGAAAGTGGGAGAGATAGTGAGTTTTTGTATAAAAAATGGTGTGAATGTGGGGTATATATTTATAGTGGGAATATTTTAAATAAAAAAAAATAATAATAAAGAATGTTACCGTTTGAGAACGGTCAAAAAGTGGGCCCCATGTCAATTTAAGCGTTATATTTAAAACGCCGGGAGGATTTTTTTTCGAAAATCACGCCCCAAAACGCCCCCTGTAATGGGGGGCTGGGCGTTATTGGGCGTTTTCGGGCAAAAATTTAAAAAAAAAACGCCCCACTACGGGCGGTCTTAGTGACTGAAATCTGATAGCTGATAGCTTTTTAGATATATTTAGGTGTTTGACAGAGTAGCTGAAACTTTTAATAAAATGTATAAAATGGCCAAAATAGACATAACTAAAAAAACATAATACTAAACGTGTCAATATATGTTTCTTTCGGTTTGTTTATTCTTATTAGGGTAAATTACATTTTGAGTCCCTGTATTTTAGTGGTTTTAACCACTTAAGTCCAAAATCAAAATGTTTAACGCCCTGAGTCCCTATAGTCAGTTTTCTTAACTATTTGAGTCCAAATTTCTAAGAGCATTCACATCCAACCCATCATATTTTCACCCTAAATTACACTAAAAAACATTACATTTTATCTCTCCTTTTCAATTAAATAATACTTTTTTATACCTTTATCATTACCTTTTCTCTCTCATCTACTCACAACCACTTTCAAAATATATTAAAAAAATTATAGGGGGTTAACAGTGTCCCCCCCCCCCAAATATACAGATGAACAGTAACATTTTCTCTCTCCTCCACTCACAACCACTTTTTATACTCTTTATATTTTAAAAACAACACACACACATTTATATTCCTTGGATGTGAATGCTCTAACACCATCCATATTTTCTGTTAATTTTTTATTAAAAGGTTAAAATGCCCCTGTATCTTCTTCTTTACCCTTATAAAAACCTAAATCTTCCACCTCTGTCATAACCAACATCACCTCCACCTCTTCAGAACCACCATCAGCACCACCTCTGTCATAACCACCACCACTTATATATCTTTCTCCCATCTCTTTTTCTCTCTAAGCATTCTCATCTCTCTCATCTTTTTTTCTCTCTCTAGATCCCCCTGCATCCCCACCACCGTCACCACCACAGCCACAACCCCCTTCTCTCTCGGCACGAAGTTTCCTCTGTTCATCATCCATAGATGAAGATCAACCATCTCTCTCTGTTCATCCAATTTCTTTGTTGCAACGGATGCCTCAAGCTCAAGCGGCTGTGCCTGTTGGATTGCCATGATATGCTTGGTTTTGTCGACGGACGACACAGTAGAAGAACCCCAAGAAAGAAGATGATAATTCAAAAGGGAAGGTTGCTGATTTTAAGGCCAAGCATAGGGAATGGGATTGGTCAGATCTGCTAGTGAAAGGATGGATATTTGGATCAGTATGCGGCTATTGATGGGTTTGTGAGTTTTGAGATTGGGGGGGGGGGGTTTGATTTCTGGGAATCGTTACTGATTGGAGGTTGCAATTTGTGGTAAGAAAGAAGATTAGGGTTTTTATTTTTTAGTGTTTAATGTTTGATCTGAGTGTTTGGTGTGTCAAAACTTAAATATGTATTTCTTTCTGGATTTTTTTGTTTGAATTTGGTAGCAAACCATTATGAGTACATTCCACTTTGAATACTGTTCTAGTCATGTGCATCATCCATCGTCAATCATTTTGCTGTTGTGCTAATTCCTCTTTTGCATAATTTTGGTTGTGGTTGTGGTGGTGATGGTGGTAGTGTGGTGGTGGGGATGTAGGGGGTGTAAAGAGAGAAAGAAATATGAGAGAGAGATGAGAATGTTTAGAGAGAGAAGGAGATGGGAGAAAGATATATAAGAGAGAGAAATCTAATAATAATTTATTTTTTTATGTTTTAAATATAAGGGTATTTTTGTCATTTAACAATACTTAACCAAAAAAATCCAACAGTGTTAGAAATTTGGACTCAAATGGTTAAGAAAAGTGGCTATAAGGACTCAGGGCGTTAAACATCTTAATTTTGGACTTAAGTGGTTAAAACCCCTAAAGGCTAAAACACAGGGACTCAAAAAGTAATTTACCCTTATTATTATTTTGGTTTTACATAACTACTAACGATAAAAAAAAAGTTTATTATTATTTTGGTCTTAAATAGTTACTACCGATTAAAAAAATACAAGTTAAGAGATATACATTTTTTTACAGTTTTTAAGTAAAAAATATCAATATTAACCATTTAAGATGGTTATTTTGAAAAATATTTTAGAATTAATAATAAAGTATTACTGATAATATATTAAAAATACTCAATTAAAGATAACTTAGAATTTGATTTTTCGTTATCTTTAAAAAAAATTAAAAAGTTGTTGCATTAAAAAGTTCATTATTTTTATAGGTTAAAATAGTCATTTTTTTCCTAAAAGTTTGTAGCTCCTTCTAAACGTTACTAGTAGAAGCGTTCAACCAAAAGCTTCAAGCTCCTAACCTAAAAGTTTCAAACTCCTTCAACTAAACAAGACTTTTTATTGAGTAGCTGTTTTTTCTTAAAAGTTTAAAGCTATAAGCTCCTGAAAGCTTCATGCCAAACATACCTTACGTGCAGTAGGTGATATTATTATTATCCCTACCTCAGGCATGAAGTGACATGTGGCATATGGGGCATTATGGGAGGTGAAGTTGAAAGGGGGTCTAGTGGAGATTTGTGAAGATGTAGGGGAATCTGATTTTTTAATTTCTTTTTTTTTTTTAAGTTAAAAAGGGGTGTGGTGAAGATTTGTGAAGATGTGAGGGAATCTGATTGGCCATTCAAATTCATTTCGGGCGTGTTTGAGAAAATGCCATTAAAAAAAGGCCGAAAACGCCTTGAGGGTGTTGTGAGGCGTTTTTGGGGCAATCCACGCCCAACTCAGCTACCACAACAGGCGGTCTAATAATGACAAGTTATTTCGTATAATATGCGATGTACACCAAAAACTTCCTGGCTATAGGGTGTGGTCATGACCCTTATGACCACCATGACTCTCCACGTCAGTACCATGTCACTCACCTCTAATTCACAATCCAAAACCAGTACCTTAAGGGTGTGGTGATGACCCAAACCACTATCTTCTTATTTATTTTAATTTATCTTTGTCTAAAGAAAAAAGAAATGATTACTTGGAAAATGGAAAGGAGGACCATGGTTTCCATGGTTTAATCCATGCAAACCATGGTGGATTAGAGAAGGGGTTGGTATAGTTTTCCCTTCATGTTTCTACATGACGAATCATGTACAAGACTCACATACCCTTTAGCCTTAGTACAAGTCACTTACATGTTGTAATAGCGAATAATAAAATAAATTTTGTAAATAGATTTTTGTAACAATGTTTTGCAAAGAAATAGAAAATAAATAAAAACAAAAGAAAGAAAAAGTAATAAAAGTTAAAAAGAGAGGACAACAAAAAGAAAAAAAAAAGGGAAATATGTAGACTTTATGTACTAAAATTCTTGCAAATTTAACATATAGTACTTGTAGTTAAGGACATGTTTTATCCCCTGTGAGCATGAGTCGAGAGGGAGGAGGAACCATGCTCATCGAAGACCATGTAACGCTTCGCATTTTTATACTTTCTTTATTTAAAATGATGTATTCATATTAGAAATCTTGTAATCATAATTCATTCAATCCACATAGTCTTGAGACTTTGACAATAATGGAAATACATTTTATTCACGATTGTTTATCCATAAATACATGATATTTAATCAATCTCGAATACGTGCTTCATATACGAAACCGAATTATACTTAATGTTTAATTATATTCGAAATCATACTCATATACATTATTTTATTCACACACTCATATATCCCTTAAATGCTAAAATAAATAAATAAATAAATTTGGTCCTTACGGACCGTAAGCAGTTGCTTATGGTCCGTAAGTCCTTCTGGGCGGGCAGAATTTTTGAAAGCTCGCAAATTTCACCTCTTTTCCACCTCAAGTCTTTATTATTCGAGTGTATGTCTCTTTAAACTCACTATAGATGGACCCCTTCTTAATCCACCCATGTTGGCAGCAATAGTGGTAGGGTAACTAGATCATAAGTGAAGAAACTAGTACACAAACCATGTTACATTTACAACAAGTGTTATTGTTCGTTATGGTCTATTTTATTTATCAAATTTTTATTTTTGAAGATATTCATATTGGCTTTTAAGCCTATCCAGTGGTGTGAATTCATCATTTTGGCAATATATATGTGATCAATTCTCTCATTAAAACATATGTTTTAAGGTGGGTCTGGTATTTGGTGAAGAGAATGAGTATACTTTGTTTTCCTTCCATGTGCTTTACTTCATATCATGTTTGCTTGTATTTATGTCATCAATGTCAGAAAAGCAAAAAGTGTATAGTTTTTTAATTTATTTTAAAGAAAGAAATTCACAAGAATCATATAAAAATTGGAGTTGAAGTGTTTTCTAAGAATGGCCTTACATTTAAAAATACATATACTTATAACTATAAGTATTCATGTCATCCTTAAAACATCTTGAGGTCCAAGCTAACAATTAATATTGACTTGTAACATGTTATTATCTTTAATAGGTAGTAGCATCGTGTTGTTTTATTTTATACTAGAATTTCTGTTTATTTTTAACTTTAAAATCAAATTGTAAATCTTATAAGTCTAGGACCATTTTCTAGACATTTTTTTAGGGATGGTCACTTATAGAGGTGTCAAAGAGTTTCTATAAGACATGTGCAATTTTAATGATGGTGCGAAGGTAGGGTTGCAAATGCTTGTCAATATTCTTTTGTCTACTTTTATTTCATAAATATTCAATGTTAAATCTACACCAATAACTTTTTTGTAAAACGATAACTCACGCACCATCTAAACTACTCTTAATTATACTTTACGGTCTACAACGAGACTTAGACCCTCGACCTTTAGGGGAAGGACACCACACATCAATATACTATTGAGCTGAGCTAATTACCAATCTGGTTCCTATAATTACTATTAGCAAAATTATCATTCATATTTAAATAATCAATTTGGAATGTTATAATTTTTTTAGTAATTAGAACTTTTAGCCATTTGATCCGTTTCATTTTAAATTAAAGTCATTGATGTGGCACGATGAACTTGTAAATCAATAGATATATCGAATATCACTCATCTTAACCACCTTTAGAGTCCACCTTTTTTTTAACTTTTATATTTGTTTGGGTGTGGGGGTGTGTGTGTGTGGTTGGGGGGGGGGGGTTGGCTCATGGTATCCAGTAAATGATATAGATGAAAGAAAGGGACATCTTACCTAAATGTATAAATACAAACACATCCTTTCTTTTTTATGAGAATCAAGAACACAATCCTGATTCATATATAAGGCTAAAGTTGTATCTCCACCCCATGTAAAGGTGAGGTGATGGTGTTTTTACATATGGCTTGTAGTGTTATGAGACATTTGCCCTCTAAAATTGATCATATTGTAGGGCCCATTTAGGGCTATGGTTAGGATTTGGGTTAGTTTACATTGATCCAACTTCCATATTTATGCTTGTGTTGGAAGATAGATGAGATTATGTTTGTAAGTTCACTTATTTGTTTACATGTGCATATTATATTACATTTACACCCACATGGTTTGTGTTTTGTAACTTGTAGGGTACAATTTTGTTTCAAACCATGGAAGATTTGGTTTGTAAAGGGTCTGGTTCTCTTGTCAGAGTTTGTTGTGTTCTTTAACTTGGTATCATTTGTCAAAAGAACATGTTCATTGTATTCAAGGGTAAAATGCAAAATTTGAAGTCTCTTAGGACCATTAGTTACCCAAATGTTGGATATTTAAAACCCATACCATTAATTGTGGCATCAACATCATGTTGATTTCCTTAGCTTCCGTTTGACGAGGTAGTAATCGATGATAATTGACGATCAGTATATTTACTAAATATATGACTGTGTTACGTTTAAGATTTATTTTTGTCGTCAAGTATATTTACTAAACATAATTACATGTTAGTTAAATTTTGAAGCAGATACGTGAAATTATAGTAATTATGTGAGATGTTGTTTTGTATTATGGAGCTTGTCATAAAAGGGACGTTTGATGTCGATACATGGTTAAAAACTAATACAAGGGTTGTGATCGTGTATCAAATGCATTTAAGTAGGTATATTTGGGGAAAAAAGTTGTGATACTTGAACAATAATAGCATATATGTGACCAAGATTTTACACATGTTATGACCATGAATGTGAAATTATTCCATATATAAATAAGTAACTTTTTCATGCAAAAATACTTGTAACTTGTGCTTTGGATATTTCTCAAAAAAAAAAAAAAAAACTTGATTATTTTGTTTTAACCAAAAAGTTTTTGCCTTTTGCAATTTTAACCTTACAAAATTTGTTTTTTTAACTTTAACTCAAAACTTTTCATTATTTGCGATTTAACTTCACAACTTGTGTCAATTATACTTTTCGTCTTTGGTTTAACGTTTTTTACGTTTCGTTACGTATAGATCTAAATTTTTCGATTTAATACGACGCAACGTATGAGTGTGGTTCAACTTTTTTATGTTTTGTTTCAAATTTTGCAAGTTAACACGGCGCAACGTGCATGTGTGGTTCAACGTTTTTACCTCTATTTTTTCATGTTTGACGGGTTCGTCGCAACACGCAAATCCTAGGTCGAGTTAGTGTTGGTGGTCGATCACGGTTGTGTGACATTAGTACTATTTGACAACGTTTTACGCCCCGCTGTAATGCGGGGTGTGCTTTGGGGGTTTTCCAAATAAAAAATGGTTATGTATATGGTTGTTGTAACTTTGGCTTTAGGGGTTTTCAAAAAAATTGATTTTTTTTGTTACTTTTCACCCAAAAGTATTTCATAAATTACTTTTAACCCAAAACTATTTGGTTTCTTTACTTTTAACCCAAAACTTTTCATCTTTTGCAATCTATCCTCACAACTTTTTTTACTTTCAACTTTGATCCTTTATAGTTTTCATTTTCCGCAAATTTTCCGCTTTATGCTTGGTTCTAAATTTTGTGGCTTAACATATCGCAACGTGGGTCTTTGGGTTAGTTTTTACGTTTCGTTCTAAATTTTGCGAGTTACCACGACACAACGTGCGTGTATGGGTGAACGTTTTTACATCATCTATTTTTTTCCCATTTGACAGGTTTAACATAACGTACGGGTCCTAGGTCGACTTAGTCATAACTAAAGAATCCCCGCCGCATTGCGGCGGGTCTCAATTCTAGTTGTTCTTAAATAATAATAGAGGTATAATACATTTAAAAATATATATTACTTTAATGATTTTCTCTACTTTTTATAAAATTATTTTTTTAGAATGCATCAAATGTCTATCATACATTGATTTAGTGGTTGTAATCTTCTCACTCGTGTTGGGTCAGAAAGCTCATATGATTTGATATACTTTACCATATTTAATAAAATTATATTGTTTATGAAATTGAGGTTGCCAACATCAACCCATATAATTTTCATATGTATGAGAGGCCATCTATTACATACATAGAATCAGATATTTTCAATGAGGTTACAATGATTCTCTTTTATATTCACTTTAGTTACTCTACTAATCATATTTTGAAAGGTTAAACTTCAATAAACGAGTGATAAAGTTGAATATCTATATTGAAATATTTTTTTTTTCAATTAAAGAGTCGATAACACTCTCTAGTTTATAGCTTTAAATTAATAGCAAGGCTTGTTAATTAAGACGACATGATTCAACATGAGGTTAAACAGGTTCGGCCATAAACAGGTCGACATATTAATGACATTGTTAAAAACATGTCTAAACGAGTTCAACCTGCCTAACCTACTAATGGCACAAATAACTTGTTAAACTAACGTGTAATTATGTTAATAAATCGACCCTACACGTTTAAGACCTGTTTATCAAAATGACGTCTTTTTAGAATTTTATAAATAACCAAATTACGTCGCACGATGGGCTGATCGGTAAGCTAGTTAAATATTTTATGAATTGTATTTCTTGTAAGCTTTAAATTTATTATGATCGGTAAGTGAGTTATGATAATAATCATGTTAAATGTGTCGTGGCGCTTATGTTTTAGAACTGTTTATATTGTACTAGGTTATCACCCGGGATTGCTTCCCGGGTTGGAGAAAGTTATTTATGTTAAAAATTATTTATGATTAATACATAATTAAATCATGCAGAACGTATGACATATTAAACATCTTGACTATAAAAGAGTTATAAACTTTTCAAAAACTTAATCACGAATTGTGAACTTCATGGATTGTACCATTCTAATTTTATTAAAAAAAAAACAAATCTCTTTTTTTTATAAAATGTACGGTATATGTTTCCATTTGGATCTGTTTGTAATCCACATATACGAAGTCTGATTGACGTTCTTATCAACTTGTAATAGAGTATATGTAGAAGACTTTGTTTCTGCACTTTCAGATTCTTCGACGTGTCAAGATAAGTTAATGACAAATTGAATATACCGATAAAATTACATATAAGTATAAAATATGATATTTAGTAAATTTATTAAAGTAAAGATTAAAAATATGCATCCTTGCTTAATGTGTTGATCAAAAGAGAGAGTTTTGTTGATCATTTTAATATTTTAAAAATTTATGATGAACTTTAAAATATATTATCATAATTTCAACCTATACAGAAGTTTGGATAACTCAAATTTGGAAACGATTGATTAAGGAATGATTAATGCATTAAGAATTAAATTGAAAATAGGAAATGCATTAGTTAAAAGATAAATTTGAATTAATTAAATCAAGAATAGGAAACAATAATCTGAAAATATACAAAATTTCGTGTTTTGATTTGATAAATCAATCTGTAGAATTGTAGATCAGTGAATTTGGTAAACAATATAAAATAATTATTAGAATAAAAAGAACGTTTGTGAATAATTCATATATCAAATTAATATCAGGAAACAAAACAAATCAAATGTAACGGGTCAACATACAGTTAAACCAAAACCTCCAGTTCAGTTCATAAATACATCACAAATGAAACACCTAAACCCCGTACAACACAAATCAAACTCACGTCACTTTTCCCACAATAAATCCAGGCATTTAGATCGATTCCTAAGCCACAAACATCCCATCGCTTTGACTTCCCCAAGCACCTTCTCCGGCCTATGTTGCTTCTGATAAAAAAACACTATATGACCTTTTTCGCTTCTTTGACCCGTGAGCAATCTGGTAAAAACTAACTACATCTCCCCATGGAAAAGAACAAAGGCTGAATTTCACACCACCTTGTCATTTCCTCCCGCACTTTTTGGATAGAACCACAAGCTGTAAACAAATGCTCAGAAGTCTACATCTTTGGCACACAATCTGCAGCTTACATTTGGAACCTGCACAGATCTTTTAACAACTGTATAATAGAAACTTGACCAACTGTATAATAGATTATTATCGTGATAATATAGCTGCAATAATACTTTAAGTCATCAGCTATTTATAAAATTTTTAGTATCAAATGGACAAAAAAATGTTCTTCATGTTAGATAGAGTTAGGTATGAGCATTTGGTACCGGATATATTCGATACCACTACTGGTACTCACTTTCCTCGTTTTTCGGCACCGACATGGTACCAATATTTACGGGGAAAACACCGGTAAATACCGGTACCGAACCGGTATATTCGGTACAGGTACCATGCTCATCCCTAGATACGGTTGATCACACAAACATACCAATTCACCAACTCCTAGCCAGGCTCTCCACAAAGTTAGGATCAAGACTCAAATCAGATTCCAGTCACCATTGTGCCATCCTTCGGGGACAATAGCCTGGTTGACTTGGTTCGCATACGGGACTGTATTATTGGGACACAGAGGCCAGGTAGAAGCAGGTTGACCTCCAATTTTATCCAGGCCCCCTAAAAGCCAATTAGGGCTCAAAGGCAGGGGATGCTGAAGAGCTCCGTATCCAAGTGATCCAAAATTCAACCTTTGATGTTGCACACCTCTCAAAATTACCATCAACATGACAACATCGGTGGACTTGAGAACTAAGATACAAGTCAACCAAATTTCATAAAATTACTTGGATATAAGGTGACCTCAGTTCTAAAGTACATAGGCAATGGGTCACTTTTTTTCTTGAATTAAAATACATTTATGGCTCCCATTAGTTAATGTGATTTGAGACCAGCAACAGAGGGCGCACCACCTCTTCCATTTCTTTAGGGACTGTGTAATGCCCAAGCCTACAAATCATATTTAATAAAAAAATATTAAAAAGTAGTAATTTTCACATTTGTAATAAGGTCAAAACTCAAAGGAGTCTTTTTATTCAATACCGGAATACCCTTGGTATGTTTTGAATGAAACATATCTGAATCCAATTGAGCACAAGATCTGAGAAGACCTCTCTTCGAATTTGTATCGGACAACTTCATCACCTGTAAATCTCCTCGTTAAATGGTTTAATGAATCATTAAGGTCGCAAGTGGGTTGGGTAACAGGTCAAAATAGGTATTTCTTAAAACATGTGCAAACACTTTTTAGGCCTTTTCTTTTCTTGGATTCTATATATAATATGCTTTAAAACTATATTGTTTCTAGAACTTTTAAAATACACTACGTGTGGCTTTATACCCGGTAGCGTCTAGATATATTTAATCTGTTTTCATATCTAACCAAAATATAAACCTTTATACAATTTGACATTAATGTAAAGATGATATTTTGTTCATTCTCGCTAAGGCAAAATATCTTCAGATCCATATATATGTGTGTATACATACAAAATATCTTCAGAAGCATTTGTATTTAGTTAATAGAAGATTATCATATGCAGTGGAACAGAGAAAGAGAGACGGTTAAAAACGATCTATCACATTTAAAGTAATAGGTGTAAGTGTCCATACGGTTCCTTATTAATTTATAGCATAATAAAGATACGGTTTGAAGGGGATGATAAATGATTACCAAGAAGGTTCTGGGATACACCGGCATCAAGAACAGTATCACCAACAGCCTGGATGAATGCAGGGCCCCCGGTCACTGCCCCTTCTTTTTTACTGGTCACCAGTACCACGATACCTTTGTTGTTTCCCTCTTCAAGTGTCGGGTACCAACGCTCCAATACTTGGTCTGCATACTCGAACGCATCAGCTTTACTCTGAAAATGTCACACCCCTTTCTGCGGCGGAAGCACGAGGTGTGATCATGAAAGGTTCTCATTGCATACGAAAGGTAAACATACTACATGCTCATGAAAATAACTTCAAATACCATAATTTGAAATGTTAGCGTTTACATCGCGAGTTAACATAAAACATTGTCTCAAAAGGTTTACACTTTATTTAAAGTCAAACATAAGCGACATCCACGAGCAGAAGTAAGACCACGCGCACATCCATCCTAGTTACCTGAAATACATGTGAGTTTTGGAAAAACGTCAACATAATGTTGGTGTGAATTCATGCAGTTTTGTTTTGCACTTTTGTATACTTTGTATGAAAACATATTTTGTGAATAAATCGAGTTTTCATAAAATCCAGTTTCATGTGTACACCACGTACTCATGTATGATTCAAATTCTTCTAGAGTACCCCACGTACTCAAGTATAATCCATGCTTTTCTTGAGTACCCCGCGTACTCAAGTATAATCCATGCTTTTCTTGAGTACCCCACGTACTCAAGTATTCATCAAGTTTTAGAATGGTATGAGTTTTTATGTAGATTAAGTATTCCTGTATGTATCAGGATTGTTAATGGGTTGCAAAGCCATTAACATGTGACACGATATAGGAAGTCACCAAACCTTAGGCATTTAATTGGTATATTCTGAGACACAAAAGCACTACTCGATACTCGCCCTCATCGAGAGTGTGGCTGCCCGGCACCCGTTAGATCTAACCTTTTGTTCTGCGGTCTAGGTATATTGTTGATTAATGGTGCTTCTGTACCCTATTCGTGACACGATTCCTCGCATCATTTTTCATAGCGCATCCTACTTGGTACTCGTTTCTCACCAAGCGCGCTTCCCGTATTCTTATATCACATCACACTTGGTACTCGTTTCTCACCAAGTGTGTTTCTTGTATTCTTATATCGCTACACACTTGGTACTCGTTCTCACCAAGTGTGCTTTTTATATTCATACCATTTGTTAAACATAAAAATATTTGTAACATGTATTTCACCCCCGAAGTTATAAAACTGAAAATAGTTAAGAGAAAAGGGGGAGCATGAACTCACAACTTTGCGTTCCTGTGCGTCGTAAACTTCACCGGTTTGCTTATTTAACGTCGTAACCTATACGTGTTTTCTTAACGTTAGTCACTAGACTTGCGTCGCACAAGTACAGTCACTCTCTTTTGTGTATATTTTCTTGTGTTAAAAATATTTTATATTTTTAACTAAATGTCTTACTTATATTATTTTCTCACAAATAAATATAAGTCTTTTGTGTTTTGCACTTTGCACCCGAATTATGTATCTTGTATGTTGTATGTGTATTTTTTTGTATTTTTACTCGTTACGAGTATCTCCAATTCATATTATTTTTACTCTAAAAATAATATATATCTAGTTCACAAAATAATCACATAATCATACAAGCGATAAATATATATACTCTAAATATATATTTAACAAGTTTTATTTATGAAAATCCTCCTCCGGTATTTGGAAATTTTGTAATAAAAATCATGGCGAAGTTTGTTTGGAAAACAAGCCAAAAATATATTCATAACACTTGTCACAAAAAAAAATATATTCTAAGTGTTATTTTCTGGAAAAATTTCGCCAGAGTTTCCTCTGTAACTGGAGGTGGCCACGCTTACTAGCGTATCATTTTCTTTTAAAAACTCAACCAATCAATTTCCCAATCATCATCAAACTAGTCCAACATAAACATATATCGCAATCACATGAACTTGCAAGTTGTGTAAAAATGTGTAGTAACTTACTAGCACATTTGGTAAGTCTTTCTATCTTAAAAAATAAAATCATTATCTCGAAAACTTTATTTTTAAAGAATATGAAGTTTTACAACTTCTAGTCGGTATTTACGAAAATATTTCTTTGTTAAATCCTTTCGTTACACAAGTGTCTACACACTTTTTGGTTCTCAAAAATGTCTTTATTTTGAGAAAGATCCGGCTTTTTAAACATGATTTCATCATACTCTTGGTTCTTCAAAAATACCACTTGTAGATCCGTAGATCTACGAGTTTAGAACTCCATTTCATAAGAAAAATCGTTTTTACACAAGTTCATGTTTGTGAGTGAAAGGGTTCATCATCTAGTTATTTTTACACTAAACATAGTGCTAGTTCATGTTCCATAAACATGACCTAGCGTGGTTAGATGATGATCCGATCCCCTACTAGCATCCAACAATAATAAATAACCATAACAAAACAAGTTCCATAAGTTTCACACTAATATTTACTCATTAACCACTTTGTTCATCATTTTTAGTAGGCTTTAAACATTGATCTCTAGTGTTCATAATTTTTACCCGATAAATCTCTTATTAACCACTTTAAATAAGATCAAGAGAGTGTTTAGAATCACTTACAACTAGCACAAGGCTAGGGAAGAAACTAGACGAAAAATGGGTGGTTAATAGCGTTGTGGTGAGGTCTTTGGCAAACCGTAAGCACCAAGCCTCCTTGTACGTGATCCTTCACACTTGAATGTATATAGAATTGCAAAATTGAAATTGAATGATGGTGATGGGTGGCTTGTGGTGTTCGGCCGTAGGTAGCCAAGGGAGAAAGAAAGTGATTTCTTTGTTAAGTGTTTATGAAAATGGAAGTCTTATCCATGATGCACACTTATAGTCCATTTTCTATTATTACCCATAATATAATATGTAGTCAAGATATTGAACAATAAGATTAAAATAATCAACAAAATGTGAAGGTTTGTTCCCACATGGGGAACCGATGGGTTGTATTGGGGGGCATTTAGTTGGATTTTAATTAAATAGTTAGGCACTAGTTTATTTAGTTAGGTGTTTAAATTAAGTTACTAGGGTGTAGTGTTATGTAACGGGTGTTAGGGTATTCGGGGATCCTAACTAGCTCAGAAAAAGAAAACAATGTCAATGACAATATTTTTAGGTCTCGGGTAAAGTCCGGTTGATCGGTTGGATATTAATCCGTTAAAGTGCTAAATTACACTTTTTAGTGTCTTTTAAGTACCCTTCTTGTACCCTTTCAATTCCCAACACTTAGGGAAATATTCTGGATGATAAAACGAAATTTCTGCATAATATTCATATGCTTAAATGCTGAATTATTGCTGAATTATACAAAATTCTGCACTTAAAGTGCGTTTCGGGGCTTTTTAGTGCTTATTTTTGCTTTCGCAATGTCTATAAATTAAACCCTTATATGTACTCTTGGGTTTTAATGTACTTTTGTCGTCGGACCTACACCTAGGCCTCAATTCTAATGTCTGACTGCTTTCTGCAGTTCTGTTGACACAGTGTGTCTTACCGGTGAGTTTACTATTATTTCTGACGCAACGCTCTCGTTTATGCATAAAGCAGTATTCTATAGTATACAACGTGCATGAATTCACTTGCTTAACATCAAATCAGTCAATGCTGATACTTAAGCACATAATTGCAGTCATTAAATAATGATTAAAGTGTACGGAAATTACCGGTTTTGTGCCAGTTGTCACAGTCTCCCCCCGTTAAAAGAATTTCGTCCCGAAATTCAGGATGAACTAACCCTCGCAGGAGTCTCTTCGAATAGGTGGGGATACTTTTCCCTGAACTGGTCTTCGCGTTCCCATGTATACTCGGGCCCGTGCTTAGAGCTCCAACGTACTTTGACAAGTTTCACACTGCTCCTCCTAGTCTTGTTGACTTTCCAGTCAGTAACCTCAACGGGTTGTTCTGAAAATCAGAGGGCTTCATCAATATGCACTTCATCCACCGGGATGATCACGTTTTCTTGTGTTGGACTCTTTTTCAGGTTGGATACATGAAACGTATCATGTACTCCATTAAGTTCTTCCGGTAACTCCAACTTGTACGCCACGGTACCAATTCTCTTCAAGATTCTGAATGGTCCGATATATCGTGGATTTAGCTTTCCACGCTTTCCAAATCTGACTACGCCCTTCCATGGTGAGACTTTTAACAACACTTTGTCTCCCACCTCGAATTCTACTGATTTTCTTTTCGGATCAGCGTAGCTCTTTTGTCGATCTCGAGCCGCCTTAATGCGCTCTCGGATCTGTGCGATCTTGTCGGTTGTCTCTTGAACAAGTTCAGGACCAACCATACGTTTATCTCCGGCATCTGCCCAACATAAGGGCGATCGGCACTTGCGGCCATACAGAGCTTCGAACGGCGCGGCCTTTATGCTTGTATGATAACTGTTATTGTAGGAAAACTCAACTAAGGGTAGGTGAGTATCCCAGCTGCCGCCTAGATCCATGACACATGCGCGAAGCATATCTTCTAACGTTTGTATAGTCCGTTCGCTCTGGCCGTCTGTTTGCGGATGGAATGCCGTGCTTAGATCTAACTGAGATCCAAAGGCTTCCTGAAATGATTGCCAGATTCTTGAGACAAAGCGTCCATCTCTGTCTGAAATGATTGAGATAGGCACTCCGTGACGTGCCACAATTTCTCTTAAGTATATTTCTGCAAGCTTTCCAGTGCTATCCTTCTCACGGATTGGTAGGAAATGCGCAGACTTCGTCAACCGATCAATTATTACCCATATCATGTCGTGCCCTCTCGGGGTCCTGGGTAATTTCGTTATGAAGTCCATCGAGATTTGTTCCCACTTCCACACGGGAATCTCTGGTTGTTGTAGTAGACCAGACGGTTTTTGATATTCGGCCTTAACCTTAGCACAGGTTAGGCATTTTCCAACATAGACAGCAACATCGCTTTTGAGTCTCGGCCACCAATAGTACTCTTTCAAGTCTTGATACATCTTGTCCGATCCTGGGTGGATCGAATATCTCGATTTGTGGGCTTCATTAAGGATGACTTCTCGTATGCCACCATAGAGTGGAACCCAAATACGCTTCTTGAAGTATAAGGCTCCCTCTTCATTTGGTGCCATGTACTTCAATGCACCTCGGAGGTATTCAGCTTTACGGTTCTCTCCTTTAAGAGCTTCTTGTTGTGCATCACGAATGCGTGCAGTGAGGTTCGTTCGAATGGTCATTTCTAACGCTCGAACTCTTAGGGTCTTAACCCTTTCTTTTCGACTTAATGCGTCTGCTACACGTTTGCCTTTCCTGGGTGGTACTTAATCTCACAGTCGTAATCATTTAGCAGCTCGACCCATCGCCGCTGGCGCATATTCAATTCCTTCTGATCAAATATGTGTTGCAGGCTTTTGTGATCTGTGAAGATTGTGCATCGAGTACCATATAGATAGTGTCGCCAGATTTTCAAGGCGAATACCACTGCGCCCAGCTCCAGGTCGTGAGTGGTATAATTTCTTTCGTGTACCTTCAATTGCCTTGAAGCGTAAGCGATGACTTTTTGGCGTTGCATGAGCACGCATCCCAGTCCTTGTCGCGAGGCGTCGCAGTATACCACGAAGTCTTCCGTGCCTTCGGGTAGTGACAATATTGGTGCATCGCATAGCTTGTTTTTGAGTAGCTGAAAAGCTTCCTCTTGTTTAACACCCCAGTCATACTTCTTGTCTTTCTGCGTAAGAGCAGTTAGCGGCTGAGCTATTTTGGAGAAATTCTCGATGAATCGCCTATAGTAGCCCGCCAAGCCCAAAAATTGCCGAACTTCAGTCGGGGTTTTGGGAGCTTCCCAATTCTTTATTGCTTCAATCTTGGAAGGGTCTACATGAATGCCCTTCTCATTCACAACGTGACCAAGAAATTGTACTTCGCGAATCCAGAATTCGCATTTCGAGAACTTTGCATAAAGTTTCTCCTTTTTCAGTAGTTCCAAGATGGTTCTGAGGTGTTGCTCGTGCTCTTCTTTCGTTCGTGAGTAAATCAGGATATCATCGATAAATACAATCACAAATTTATCGAGATATGGTTTACATACGCGGTTCATCAGATCCATAAAGACCGCTGGTGCATTCGTCAGCCCGAATGGCATCACAAGAAACTCGTAATGCCCATAGCGCGTTCTGAATGCAGTCTTTGGTACGCTTTCCTCTTGGATTCTCAGCTGGTGGTATCCAGACCGAAGGTCGATCTTGGAATAGTAGCTTGACCCTTGTAACTGGTCAAACAAGTCGTCAATCCTCGGTAGTGGGTACCGATTCTTGATCGTTAGTTTGTTCAGTTCCCTATAATCGATACACATCCGCATGGTTCCATCCTTTTTCTTCACGAACAAAACTGGAGCTCCCCATGGCGAGAAGCTTGGCCTTATGAATCCTTTATCCAACAACTCCTGGAGTTGTGTAGATAGTTCTTGCATTTCGGATGGCGCAAGTCTATACGGTGCCTTGGCTACAGGAGCAGCTCCCGGAACCAAGTCTATACGGAATTCGACCTGTCGTTGCGGAGGTAGTCCTGGCAGATCCTCAGGGAACACATCAGGAAATTCCTTTGCCACAGGAATATCTTCGAGTTTCGGTTCCTCAGCCTTCTTATCTATAACGTGTGCTAGGAAGGCAACACATCCTTTCCTTAAGCACTTCTGTGCCTTCATGCAACTGATGATCCGAAGAGGCGCGTCTCGCTTTTCTCCATGTACGATGAGAGTTTCATCATTCGCCAAAGGGATGCGAATGATCTTCTCATGACAAATAACTTCAGCTTTGTTCTTGGACAGCCAGTCCATTCCGACTACCACATCGAAGCTACCCAATTGAATAGGTAAGAGGTCGATGCTAAAGCTTCGTTCACCAAGTTCTAGCGTGCACCCTCTAACTACTTCGCCCGATTCAACAAGTTTTCCATTGGCTAATTCTATGGAATATGGGACTTCTAATCTACTAGATTTTATTCCGAGCGTACGTTTAAATTCCTCAGACATGAAACTATAGTCGGCACCAGTGTCAAATAATATGGATGCATAGTGATTGTTAACTAGAAACGTACCGGTGACCACGTTAGGGTCCTCGCGTGCGTCCCTTGCTCCAATCACAAATGCTCGAGCCTGAGCATTGTCTTTCTTTGGGCAGTCTCTCATGAAATGATCGTTGCTTCCACACTTGAAGCATCCTTGGTTTCGCCCTTTCCCGTTATCATTCCTGTTACCAGCACCGTTTCCATTTTGATTCTTTCCCTTACTCCAACAGTCTTCTGTTCGATGACCCAATCTACCACACTTGTCGCACCTTGGAATGCGACAAGCTCCATCATGGTGATACTTGCATTTTTGGCACTTGGGCATGGTGCCTTGGTATCCTTTGGCTGAATTCTTTGCCTCCTTAGAGGGGTTGGTGTCACGTTTCTTATTGGAACCCTTGTTGTTGCGAGTTGCTTGAGTCAGAGTCGAATGCTTCGTCTTCTTGTCACCGGACGACTCAACATGAGTCTCGGTCTTCTCTGTTGGGTTCAACGATAACTTCTCCATACGAACACAATCCTCAGTAAGACTGACAGCCAGAGTTACAGCCTCAGTGATTGTTTGTGGTTTGGCCGACGTCACCATGCCACGAAATTCTGGGGCCAATCCCCAAATGTAGCGTTCAACGCGCTTGAATTCGGGAGTCACCATGTAAGGAATCACCCTAGACAAATCATGGAACCTCCGAGTATACCCAGTGATGTCAGCTCCTACCATAGTCAAGTGCCAGAACTCTGTCTCCAACCTTTGGAGTTCGGCACGAGAGCAATACTTCTCTCTCATCTTCTCCTTCAATTCATCCCAAGTCATGCCGTATGCAGCCTCATCGCCCAGCGTTTGAACTTGCAAATTCCACCATGTCAGTGCTTCGTCGACAAACAACCCAGTAGCAAAAGTGACTTGCTGATCTGCGGTACACTTGCTCATGCGGATTGTGGCTTCAGTCTTTTCCGTCCAACGCACAAAGGCTACTGCTCCTCCAGTGCCATCGTAGTTCATAGGTTTGCAGTCGAGGAACTGCTTGAAGGTGCAGCCTGTAATTAACCCAACCAATTCACTTATGAGCAATCGAAGAAATAATGAAACAAAGACCGTTCATAAAATTCTTCATGCTTAGTAAATTGTTCTAAGGTTACCTTGAACTGCGTTTCCACCGGACGAATCTCCATGTCCGTTACGCCTGGCACTGCTTGGCCCTCCACTGTCTTGGGTACGGTTCGCCTCGTACTGGGCGATAGCAGCAGAGATTCTCTCTTCCAGTAGAGCGTTCAGCTCTTCAGCAGTTTTTGGTAGTGGGGGAGGAGGAGGTTGATCATCATTGCGAGCATTCACAGCTTTCCTGGGTGCCATGTTCTGACAGAACATAACACAGCAGGGTTAGGCATTTGTTTTGACGTCGTCATACTGGACAGTAGTAGTATATATTCACAGGTATATACCACATAATTAACATCAAATAATTATTACTCTAGCAGAGTACTTAGTAGGCTTGTACTGAGGGAATCTATACGTGACAAGACTTGCTGTGATTTCTGTGCACTGAATTCCATAATTATGTATGCATCCATAATTACGTAACTCCTTGCACAGTCCGCACAGTTCGTTTCATCCTCGTATCTCTTCCTTCAGATGGGCCATCGTTGCAGGCAAAGTCACGTATACCTGTGACATTCTACATCTAGTATATGCTAATTATCACACATAATTGCACGTAATTTCTCAGTTAAGACAAGTGCTACTCCTGTGCACCCTAAGTCTCGTAGTGTCTTTTCTAGACTCGTGTAGTCAGTTTCAGGTAGTGGATGTCGCGGGACGTTTTATGCAATGAAAACTCTTTGAAAATTGTTTTCGTGATAGGATCCTAGAGATTGTAGACTAGACTCGAGAAGGAATCCTGGTTCACTACAATCGCAGCTCTGATACCAATCTGTCACACCCCTTTCTGCGGCGGAAGCACGAGGTGTGATCATGAAAGGTTCTCATTGCATACGAAAGGTAAACATACTACATGTCACACCCCAACCAATGGCGGAAACATCGGGATGAGACGAAGTGTGAAGATTGCTCGAGACATCATAACACTATTTGTGACAATAATTTAATAATCCAAGTTTCATTTCATAACTTCAACTAGTCAACATTACAAGAAATTCCAAATACAACAAGTTTAACCAACACAACATGATAACATAACAAAATTTGATACAACATATTCAACCCTAACGTCTATATGTGTATCTAGGCATCAACGCTACTTCTTTTATAGCATCATCATCAACCTGTAACATGTTTAAAATACAATTCAATGCAAAAGCAAAGGCGAGTATACAAGTTTGGTACGTACATAGCATAAGTTAAAAAGTGTGATCAATTCCTCATGGCAAGCATATGATTCAAGATAAACCTTAAATATGGCATGTGTCTAACATATCAAACCAAGAAAACGCAATATGCTCAAGACATAACCTCAAGTTTACGGGCGGGTCGTTAATCCTATAGCGCTACATATGTCAAGGTTTGGCTCGTACGAAGTTAATGATAAGTTCAACACATAAGAATAACCCAAGTTTAAAGTATCAAGTCATCACATATACAAGCATGTTATAGGAACGTTCATGTGTTTAATAAAGTGTTCATGTGTAAGTTAATAGGTAAACATGTTACACCCCAAAAGTGGTAAAAGTAAAAAGGGGGAAATACGAGTATACTCACGGTTTACAAGTGGTGACTTGAAATTCCGAGAGCAAGTTTGTAGATGAATTAGTTCGGAGCACCTTGTCCTTCTACACAAGGAAACGTAGGTGTGTGAGTTTGGCGTATAACGGAAGATTATAGATTCGGAGTTTTTAATATATAGAAAGTAACATAGGTGAAAATAATCATCTTGTACGCATAACTCTTGTTCTTGACACTATTGAAACTCAAAAGAGTTGGTATGATTTCATGGATTCTAAGATCCATTAGAGTCGTAACAAGGGCATGGTCATAGATGATGTAACGTCCACTTAACAAATAACTATTAAGTCATCATCAAGTCTTAGTTACTTAGATGTATACATATAGAATAACTTAGATATTATATAGTTTACAAGTCTTATGATTCAAGCATGAGGTAGGAGATTAATGTCTCCATTTAGGTACCTCTTTGTGTCATAGAATACATACATGAGGTAGGAAGAACAAGCTTCCATTTAGGCACCTCTATTGTTCACCACTACACTTGTTGTTATAAACAACAAGGAGGGTCATGAACATACAAGTATCAAGGTATTAACAACAACTAATCTATAGCAAAACATCAAGTAATGAGTGGATTCTTATGAAGGATAGCCCAAGCTAATCCAACCATCACACATTCAACAAGTTTCACACTTGAACATTACTTGTGGGTAAAACCCTAATTAAAAACAGAAAGTTTATGAGGTTTTAACCTCTGATTTAGATGTCTCAACCATGTTTTTAAGCTTAACCAACCATAAGAGGGGTTGTAAGCATTAGGACATTGGTTTGAGATGTGTTTCACACAAGTTAGATGAAGTTTGCATAAGTTTGAAACAAAACAGAAAGTTTTTGGTCAATTTCGGAGCAATTCCAGGTCTGATTTCTCCAAGGAGAAGTCTAGGAATCGAACCCCATGATTATACAAGCAAGTAGGAAAAAGAATCGAGTGAATCGGATAAGAATTGAGTGAGTTATGCTCATTTTCGTGAAGGGGTGTCAATCTACTCGAACCTTTGCTTTCAGCTACGGTTTGGAGGATGTTTTGAGAGTTTTTAGTGTTGCAAAAGTGGTAGGGAGGCTGGTTATAAGTGGTATTTATAGGGGGAAGGATTAGGGTTTCAATGGGTTGGGCTTTGGAAGTGTTTAGAAGGGGTTACACCTTGAAACTAGCCCACAAAACCCAACTATATGGGGCTGAATTTTGCTGAATTTGGGCTGCCATGTTTCTTTATTTTTTTTATTTTTTTAAAACATTATAATGAGTAATTTTGTTAGTTAAGTTGTGTAATAATATGCAACAATGTTTCCCCTAACTTGTAATAAGGTGAAATATGAAATAAAACATGATTTAACTAGGTAAAAAGTGTAATGTACAAGTATGTAACATGTTTGTAAGTGACAAGTATATGTCACATATTTACAAGTTCAACATATGTTTGTAAGTATCACAAAGAAGTATCAAATGATCTCATGATTAATCGTATTATGGTGTATGTATAGTATGTAACAAGGAAATGCAAGTTTTCATTCATGATCAAAATCTCGAGTTTACAACGAGTACTAGAAGGAACGAGTACAATGATACAAAGCTTCCAAAATTAGCAACACGAGTAAGACAAGCTATAAATAGAAAGTACAAAACACAGGGCGTTACAGTCTCCCCTCCTTTAGGAAATTTCGTCCCGAAATTTAGGAAGACTCAGGGAAAAGATGAGGATATTTCGATTTCATTTCGCTTTCGAGCTCCCAAGTAAATTCAGCGCCACGTTTTCCTTCCCATCGAACTTTGACAATAGGAATTCGACTGCGCCTCAATTGCTTGGTTCCTTGGTCCATGATTTCGACCGGTTTTTCTACAAAGTGAAGTGTTTCGTTGACTTGCAAGTCTTCGAGAGGAACGTGGAGTCCTTCGTCAGCTAGGCATTTCTTTAAGTTGGACACATGGAAGACAGGGTGTACATTGCTGAGTCCTTCAGGCAGGTCCAGTCTATACGCAACCTTGCCAATCCTTTCGAGAATCTTGAAAGGACCAACGTAGCGAGGTGCGAGTTTCCCTTTCTTGCCAAATCGAACCACGCCTTTCCAAGGGGATACCTTGAGAAGCACGTTGTCACCTGTCTCGAATTCCATAGGTTTGCGTCCTTTGTCAGCGTAACTCTTCTGTCGGTTCCTGGCTTTCAATAAGTTGTCTCGAACCTGTAAAATCTTGTCCGTAGCCTCTTGTATAAGCTCGGGACCGGTGATTTGGGCTTGACCAATCTCGTGCCAAGAAATAGGCGAACGGCACTTGCGACCATACAATGCTTCGAAAGGAGCCATTTGGATACTCGTGTGATAGCTGTTATTGTACGAGAATTCAGCCAAGGGCAAGTATGAATCCCAGTTGCCACCAAAATCTATTACGCATGAACGAAGCATATCCTCTAAGGTTTGGATAGTACGCTCGGTTTGACCGTCAGTCTGAGGATGGAAGGCGGTGCTAAGGTTAAGCTTAGTACCCATAGCAGATTGAAAAGTTTCCCAAAGACGAGACGTAAAACGAGCATCACGATCAGAAATGATATCAATGGGCGTCCCGTGACGACAGATGATTTCCTTCATGTAGACCTTAGCCAATTTCTCGACTTTGAAGTCTTCACGAATGGGGAGGAAGTGAGCTGATTTGGTCAATCGGTCAACGACGACCCATATGCTGTCATGACCAGCTGTAGTGCGAGGAAGCTTAGTGATGAAATCCATGGCAATGCTCTCCCACTTCCAAACGGGAATTATTGGTTGTTCGAGCAAGCCAGAGGGACGTTGATGTTCGGCTTTTACTTTGGAACACGTAAGACATTTAGAAACGAAGGTGGCTATATCCTTCTTCATTCCAGGCCACCAATAGGAAGTACGCATATCATGGTACATCTTATCAGCACCAGGGTGAATAGAATATTTCGTGTTATGGGCCTCCTTCATCAGGAAATTGCGAAGATCGTCACGATTGGGAATCCAGATGCGATTGAGATAGTATAGAATACCATCGGGTTTGGACACGAGACTATTCTCAGCACCACATTGCATTTCGTTGTAGAGGTTACCCTCATTAACGGATGTATACTGGGCGTTACGTATGCGATTTTGAAGATCGTGGACGAGTTGGAAACAACGGATACTTTGGACGTGAGTTTTATGACTAAGGGCGTCGGCTACTACATTCGCCTTACCCGGGTGGTATTTGATTTCGCAATCATAGTCGTTTAACAATTCCACCCAACGACGTTGACGCATGTTTAGTTCCTTTTGATTGAAGATGTGTTGAAGGCTCTTATGGTCGGTGAAGACTACACATTTAGTACCATAAAGGTAGTGTCGCCAAATCTTCAATGCAAAAACGACCGCACCAAGTTCAAGGTCGTGATTAGTATAGTTTTTCTCATGAATTTTGAGTTGCCTCGATGCGTAAGCGATAACTTTGTCACGTTGCATAAGGACACAACCAAGGCCAAGGTTTGAAGCGTCGCAATACACAACGAAATCATCGTTACCATCAGGAAGCGTTAGGATAGGAGCATTGCAAAGCATGTCCTTGAGCGTTTGAAAAGACTCCTCTTGTTCGGGACCCCAAACAAAAGGTCTCTCTTTTTGAGTCAAGGAGGTCAAAGGAACAGCGATTTTCGAAAAGTTGGAGATAAAACGACGATAGTAACCAGCAAGACCAAGAAACGAACGGATTTCGGACGGAGATTTAGGTGCGACCCAATTTTTCACAGCTTCGATTTTTGCGGGATCAACGTGAATACCAAGTTTGTTGACAGTGTGACCAAGGAATTGAACTTTTTGTAACCAAAATTCACACTTGGAGAATTTGGCATATAGGTGTTCAGTACGAAGGAGTTCAAGAATAAGGCGCAAGTGTTGCTCATGCTCTGCTTGCGTCTTGGAATAGATGAGGATATCGTCGATGAAGACGATCACAAAACGGTCCAAGTATGCTTTGCACACGCGGTTCATTAAGTCCATAAAGACAGCAGGTGCGTTGGTCAAACCAAAGGGCATGACCACGAACTCATAATGACCATAACGCGTACGAAAGGCGGTTTTAGGCACATCTTCTTCGAGTACTCGAAGTTGATGATACCCAGAACGAAGATCGATCTTTGAAAAGCAGGTTGCGCCTTGCAATTGATCGAAGAGGTCATCAATGCGAGGAAGAGGGTATCGATTCTTGATAGTAAGCTTGTTGAGCTCACGATAGTCAATACACATACGAAAGGATCCATCTTTCTTCTTGACGAACAACACGGGAGCGCCCCAAGGAGAAGTACTAGGGCGTATGAAGCCTTTGTTAAGAAGCTCTTGAAGTTGACTCGAGAGCTCTTGCATCTCAGAGGGTGCTAAACGATAGGGGGACTTAGCGACAGGCGTAGCGCCAGGCACTAAATCGATGCGAAAATCGACAGAACGAGCAGGAGGAGGACCAGGAAGGTCTTCGGGAAATACATCCGGAAAGTCACGTACAACAGGAACGTCACTTATGCTTGGGCCTTTATCCTTCTTTTCCACGATGTGGGCGAGAAAGGCGAAGGTACCCTTGCGTAAGCACTTGTTTGCCTTGATACATGACATAAGCTTAAGGCCTTGAGAAGGCTTTTCACCATAGACGTGTAGAGAATCACCATTTGGAAGAGGCAAGCGAATAAACTTCTCAGAACAGACAACTTCAGCACGAACTCGCCCAAGCCAGTCCATACCTACTATGACGTCGAAACTACCCATTTGCATAGGTATGAGATCGATTGAGAATGTATGATCGTTAAGGATTAGAGAACAATTGGAGAGAACAGAATTGACATTGACGGTTTTACCATTAGCAACTTCGACAGCGAAAGATTTTGGCAACTTAGAGCGTTTACACTTGAGCAAAGACTCGAATTCTAACGACACAAAACTTTTATCGGCACCAGTATCAAATAGGCATGAAGCATAGACATGGTTAATGAGAAACGTACCAGTGATGACGTCGTTTGCATTTTGAGCCTGAGCTGTGGTGAGAAGGAAAGCTCGACCCCTAGCGGGTTCTTGAACCTGTTGTTGTTGTTGGGGTTGTGGCTGTGGTTGTTGCTGTCGAGGTTGTTGTGGTTGATATCGTTGAGGACACACATTGGCCATGTGGTTGGTATCACCACACGTGAAGCATGCTCGCACAGGGGCGACTTGATTTGGAGCCAAAAGAGCTTGGTTTTGGTAGGCCTGTGGGGGGATACGACAGTATGGCGAGAGATGCCCATACCGGCCACACTTGTCACACTTTCGACAATGAGCGTTTGGGGGGTGATGATATCGGCATTTGTCGCACTTTGGGTGCGTTCCAGTATAAACCTTGCGTTCACCATTGAAAGCAGGCACAGTTTGAAGGGGTTGTGGGTTTGGCGGAGTGACGACCGCGCAGTTTTGGCTTGAAGCCTTCCGCTTCTTGCCTTGGTTTCTCTTAGATTGCTGGGAGGGTTTAGACTCATTAGGAGAGTCAATGGTGGCTTGGTGCGCATTCTTTGTTGAAACCTTGTCAAAGGTTCCATGAAGAACACAATTGTTGTTAAGTTCGGTAGCTATGCGGTACGCGTCTTCAATGGTTTGAGGGTTGGCAGATGCAAGATGGTTTGTTAAGGAAGGTGCAACACAACGAATGAACTTGGCCACGGTTTTGGGGGCGGTTTCTACTTGACCAGGGCATAGAACACTAAGCTGTTTGAAGCGTGTAATCAAACCATCCATGTCACTCCCTTTTTGCGTGAGGTTCCAGAATTCATTTTCCAACTTTTGGAGTTCGTGAGGGGGACAAAAGTGATCCTTCATAAGTTGTTTGAGATCGTCCCACGGCATAGCGTGTGCGACCTCGTTTCCTCTCTTGTTACGCTCAGTTGTCCACCACTCAAGTGCCTTTTCACGAAACACACCGGTTGCATTCAATGTTCTCAACTCGTCAGGGCAACCACTTTGTAAGAAGGTAAGCTCGATGGAGTCAAACCAATTCATCATGGCGGTAGCGCCATTCTTGCCGGTAAATTCTAAGGGTTTGCAAGCCATGAATTGCTTGAATTGGAAGGTGGCTTTGGGTTTGTCGGCCTTTGAGTCGACCGAACCATGTGGTGAATCGGTTTGGATCTTGCTAACAATGTCGGGTAGGACCTTTGCAAATTGTTTAGCCATAAACTTCATACAATCCTTTTGGGACATGGCGGAGGAGGTCGAACCCTTCTTTGACTTGAGTTTCTTGGATGAACTAGAAGACATCTAAAAGATTTGAAAGAGAAGGGAAAGGATGAGACTTTGATCATTAATTGAAAACAAGGTTCGTGTATGCAACGCAAGTAGATGTTCAAGTACCAAGTAAAGTTCACATAAAGCATAGGTTCCCAACACACATTCAACATGTATAGCACATAAGTTGCGAATAGGAAAATATAAATTTAGTTGGTTCATGAGAATTATTATTGTTTGTGATTGCGATAATGTGCGACATGATTAAAACGACATTTCGAAATGAATGAACGTTCAAGTATAAAATCACATATAAATTGAGATACATAAAAGAGAGGCTCAATAAAACATAGGAATGTTTCGGGTAGAGAAACGTCGACAATTCCAAAGTGGGTCGAAAGTCCTTTCGATTTAGAGATATTGTGCTTTGGCCTATAAGTAAGATACTCTCGTCGAGAAGCGATTAACGGTATCTTACCCTTCCGGTTACTACACATCTCTAAATGATTGGAACATTCGGGACTTTGGCGAGAATAAAAATCAAGGAATGGGACTTAATCGACAAGATGCGGGTTTCACCCCTAACTTGACGATTTCGTACCCTAAATGTGGTTGGTACTTGTCGGCCAAAATAAAATTTTGACACTTTGACAAGGGTCCACTAGAGTTGAAATGGAAATTACCATTAAGTTGTGGATGTCACTCCTAGCTTAATGGTGAAATTTCGTGCAAAAATAGATTAAAGGTAGAGTGAGAGTCGTTTACCAAATTGTGGGTTTCACGCCTATTTTGGTAAATTCGTCTCGATAATGTATCAAGAATATATAAAAATATAGCATAAGTGTATTTGTGTTTGCCTTAGGAAAGGCACATAAATTTATTAACAAGAAGTGTAGCTAGGAAGCATGTAAGATAGAGCACAAATGTTTTAAACAACAAATAAGAGACAAAGTTCCTAAAACTATAGACTAGGGCAAAAGCATGGCAATTTTCCTAATTCCCTATAGTTATGGCTCTGATACCAATCTGTCACACCCCAACCAATGGCGGAAACATCGGGATGAGACGAAGTGTGAAGATTGCTCGAGACATCATAACACTATTTGTGACAATAATTTAATAATCCAAGTTTCATTTCATAACTTCAACTAGTCAACATTACAAGAAATTCCAAATACAACAAGTTTAACCAACACAACATGATAACATAACAAAATTTGATACAACATATTCAACCCTAACGTCTATATGTGTATCTAGGCATCAACGCTACTTCTTTTATAGCATCATCATCAACCTGTAACATGTTTAAAATACAATTCAATGCAAAAGCAAAGGCGAGTATACAAGTTTGGTACGTACATAGCATAAGTTAAAAAGTGTGATCAATTCCTCATGGCAAGCATATGATTCAAGATAAACCTTAAATATGGCATGTGTCTAACATATCAAACCAAGAAAACGCAATATGCTCAAGACATAACCTCAAGTTTACGGGCGGGTCGTTAATCCTATAGCGCTACATATGTCAAGGTTTGGCTCGTACGAAGTTAATGATAAGTTCAACACATAAGAATAACCCAAGTTTAAAGTATCAAGTCATCACATATACAAGCATGTTATAGGAACGTTCATGTGTTTAATAAAGTGTTCATGTGTAAGTTAATAGGTAAACATGTTACACCCCAAAAGTGGTAAAAGTAAAAAGGGGGAAATACGAGTATACTCACGGTTTACAAGTGGTGACTTGAAATTCCGAGAGCAAGTTTGTAGATGAATTAGTTCGGAGCACCTTGTCCTTCTACACAAGGAAACGTAGGTGTGTGAGTTTGGCGTATAACGGAAGATTATAGATTCGGAGTTTTTAATATATAGAAAGTAACATAGGTGAAAATAATCATCTTGTACGCATAACTCTTGTTCTTGACACTATTGAAACTCAAAAGAGTTGGTATGATTTCATGGATTCTAAGATCCATTAGAGTCGTAACAAGGGCATGGTCATAGATGATGTAACGTCCACTTAACAAATAACTATTAAGTCATCATCAAGTCTTAGTTACTTAGATGTATACATATAGAATAACTTAGATATTATATAGTTTACAAGTCTTATGATTCAAGCATGAGGTAGGAGATTAATGTCTCCATTTAGGTACCTCTTTGTGTCATAGAATACATACATGAGGTAGGAAGAACAAGCTTCCATTTAGGCACCTCTATTGTTCACCACTACACTTGTTGTTATAAACAACAAGGAGGGTCATGAACATACAAGTATCAAGGTATTAACAACAACTAATCTATAGCAAAACATCAAGTAATGAGTGGATTCTTATGAAGGATAGCCCAAGCTAATCCAACCATCACACATTCAACAAGTTTCACACTTGAACATTACTTGTGGGTAAAACCCTAATTAAAAACAGAAAGTTTATGAGGTTTTAACCTCTGATTTAGATGTCTCAACCATGTTTTTAAGCTTAACCAACCATAAGAGGGGTTGTAAGCATTAGGACATTGGTTTGAGATGTGTTTCACACAAGTTAGATGAAGTTTGCATAAGTTTGAAACAAAACAGAAAGTTTTTGGTCAATTTCGGAGCAATTCCAGGTCTGATTTCTCCAAGGAGAAGTCTAGGAATCGAACCCCATGATTATACAAGCAAGTAGGAAAAAGAATCGAGTGAATCGGATAAGAATTGAGTGAGTTATGCTCATTTTCGTGAAGGGGTGTCAATCTACTCGAACCTTTGCTTTCAGCTACGGTTTGGAGGATGTTTTGAGAGTTTTTAGTGTTGCAAAAGTGGTAGGGAGGCTGATTATAAGTGGTATTTATAGGGGGAAGGATTAGGGTTTCAATGGGTTGGGCTTTGGAAGTGTTTAGAAGGGGTTACACCTTGAAACTAGCCCACAAAACCCAACTATATGGGGCTGAATTTTGCTGAATTTGGGCTGCCATGTTTCTTTATTTTTTTTATTTTTTTAAAACATTATAATGAGTAATTTTGTTAGTTAAGTTGTGTAATAATATGCAACAATGTTTCCCCTAACTTGTAATAAGGTGAAATATGAAATAAAACATGATTTAACTAGGTAAAAAGTGTAATGTACAAGTATGTAACATGTTTGTAAGTGACAAGTATATGTCACATATTTACAAGTTCAACATATGTTTGTAAGTATCACAAAGAAGTATCAAATGATCTCATGATTAATCGTATTATGGTGTATGTATAGTATGTAACAAGGAAATGCAAGTTTTCATTCATGATCAAAATCTCGAGTTTACAACGAGTACTAGAAGGAACGAGTACAATGATACAAAGCTTCCAAAATTAGCAACACGAGTAAGACAAGCTATAAATAGAAAGTACAAAACACAGGGCGTTACACTACATGCTCATGAAAATAACTTCAAATACCATAATTTGAAATGTTAGCGTTTACATCGCGAGTTAACATAAAACATTGTCTCAAAAGGTTTACACTTTATTTAAAGTCAAACATAAGCGACATCCACGAGCAGAAGTAAGACCACGCGCACATCCATCCTAGTTACCTGAAATACATGTGAGTTTTGGAAAAACGTCAACATAATGTTGGTGTGAATTCATGCCGTTTTGTTTTGCACTTTTGTATACTTTGTATGAAAACATATTTTGTGAATAAATCGAGTTTTCATAAAATCCAGTTTCATGTGTACACCACGTACTCATGTATGATTCAAATTCTTCTAGAGTACCCCACGTACTCAAGTATAATCCATGCTTTTCTTGAGTACCCCGCGTACTCAAGTATAATCCATGCTTTTCTTGAGTACCCCACGTACTCAAGTATTCATCAAGTTTTAGAATGGTATGAGTTTTTATGTAGATTAAGTATTCCTGTATGTATCAGGATTGTTAATGGGTTGCAAAGCCATTAACATGTGACACGATATAGGAAGTCACCAAACCTTAGGCATTTAATTGGTATATTCTGAGACACAAAAGCACTACTCGATACTCGCCCTCATCGAGAGTGTGGCTGCCCGGCACCCGTTAGATCTAACCTTTTGTTCTGCGGTCTAGGTATATTGTTGATTAATGGTGCTTCTGTACCCTATTCGTGACACGATTCCTCGCATCATTTTTCATAGCGCATCCTACTTGGTACTCGTTTCTCACCAAGCGCGCTTCCCGTATTCTTATATCACATCACACTTGGTACTCGTTTCTCACCAAGTGTGTTTCTTGTATTCTTATATCGCTACACACTTGGTACTCGTTCTCACCAAGTGTGCTTTTTATATTCATACCATTTGTTAAACATAAAAATATTTGTAACATGTATTTCACCCCCGAAGTTATAAAACTGAAAACAGTTAAGAGAAAAGGGGGAGCATGAATTCACAACTTTGCGTTCCTGTGCGTCGTAAACTTCACCGGTTTGCTTATTTAACGTCGTAACCTATACGTGTTTTCTTAACGTTAGTCACTAGACTTGCGTCGCACAAGTACAGTCACTCTCTTTTGTGTATATTTTCTTGTGTTAAAAATATTTTATATTTTTAACTAAATGTCTTACTTATATTATTTTCTCACAAATAAATATAAGTCTTTTGTGTTTTGCACTTTGCACCCGAATTATGTATCTTGTATGTTGTATGTGTATTTTTTTGTATTTTTACTCGTTACGAGTATCTCCAATTCATATTATTTTTACTCTAAAAATAATATATATCTAGTTCACAAAATAATCACATAATCATACAAGCGATAAATATATATACTCTAAATATATATTTAACAAGTTTTATTTATGAAAATCCTCCTCCGGTATTTGGAAATTTTGTAATAAAAATCATGGCGAAGTTTGTTTGGAAAACAAGCCAAAAATATATTCATAACACTTGTCACAAAAAAAAAATATATTCTAAGTGTTATTTTCTGGAAAAATTTCGCCAGAGTTTCCTCTGTAACTGGAGGTGGCCACGCTTACTAGCGTATCATTTTCTTTTAAAAACTCAACCAATCAATTTCCCAATCATCATCAAACTAGTCCAACATAAACATATATCGCAATCACATGAACTTGCAAGTTGTGTAAAAATGTGTAGTAACTTACTAGCACATTTGGTAAGTCTTTCTATCTTAAAAAATAAAATCATTATCTCGAAAACTTTATTTTTAAAGAATATGAAGTTTTACAACTTCTAGTCGGTATTTACGAAAATATTTCTTTGTTAAATCCTTTCGTTACACAAGTGTCTACATACTTTTTGGTTCTCAAAAATGTCTTTATTTTGAGAAAGATCCGGCTTTTTAAACATGATTTCATCATACTCTTGGTTCTTCAAAAATACCACTTGTAGATCCGTAGATCTACGAGTTTAGAACTCCATTTCATAAGAAAAATCGTTTTTACACAAGTTCATGTTTGTGAGTGAAAGGGTTCATCATCTAGTTATTTTTACACTAAACATAGTGCTAGTTCATGTTCCATAAACATGACCTAGCGTGGTTAGATGATGATCCGATCCCCTACTAGCATCCAACAATAATAAATAACCATAACAAAACAAGTTCCATAAGTTTCACACTAATATTTACTCATTAACCACTTTGTTCATCATTTTTAGTAGGCTTTAAACATTGATCTCTAGTGTTTATAATTTTTACCCGATAAATCTCTTATTAACCACTTTAAATAAGATCAAGAGAGTGTTTAGAATCACTTACAACTAGCACAAGGCTAGGGAAGAAACTAGACGAAAAATGGGTGGTTAATAGCGTTGTGGTGAGGTCTTTGGCAAACCGTAAGCACCAAGCCTCCTTGTACGTGATCCTTCACACTTGAATGTATATAGAATTGCAAAATTGAAATTGAATGATGGTGATGGGTGGCTTGTGGTGTTCGGCCGTAGGTAGCCAAGGGAGAAAGAAAGTGATTTCTTTGTTAAGTGTTTATGAAAATGGAAGTCTTATCCATGATGCACACTTATAGTCCATTTTCTATTATTACCCATAATATAATATGTAGTCAAGATATTGAACAATAAGATTAAAATAATCAACAAAATGTGAAGGTTTGTTCTCACATGGGGAACCGATGGGTTGTATTGGGGGGCATTTAGTTGGATTTTAATTAAATAGTTAGGCACTAGTTTATTTAGTTAGGTGTTTAAATTAAGTTACTAGGGTGTAGTGTTATGTAACGGGTGTTAGGGTATTCGGGGATCCTAACTAGCTCAGAAAAAGAAAACAATGTCAATGACAATATTTTTAGGTCTCGGGTAAAGTCCGGTTGATCGGTTGGATATTAATCCGTTAAAGTGCTAAATTACACTTTTTAGTGTCTTTTAAGTACCCTTCTTGTACCCTTTCAATTCCCAACACTTAGGGAAATATTCTGGATGATAAAACGAAATTTCTGCATAATATTCATATGCTTAAATGCTGAATTATTGCTGAATTATACAAAATTCTGCACTTAAAGTGCGTTTCGGGGCTTTTTAGTGCTTATTTTTGCTTTCGCAATGTCTATAAATTAAACCCTTATATGTACTCTTGGGTTTTAATGTACTTTTGTCGTCGGACCTACACCTAGGCCTCAGTTCTAATGTCTGACTGCTTTCTGCAGTTCTGTTGACACAGTGTGTCTTACCGGTGAGTTTACTATTATTTCTGACGCAACGCTCTCGTTTATGCATAAAGCAGTATTCTATAGTATACAACGTGCATGAATTCACTTGCTTAACATCAAATCAGTCAATTCTGATACTTAAGCACATAATTGCAGTCATTAAATAATGATTAAAGTGTACGGAAATTACCGGTTTTGTGCCAGTTGTCACAGAAAACCCCATGTTCCTGGTCAAATTATACAAATAAGTATTTCATTCCTCTGTTTAGTTTACCCATTTATCGTATTTTGTATTTATTACAGACAAACAGTCACTTTTATAAAAAATCAAAAGGGCACTATATGAGCATGGATCTTGTTGAACCATACACAAAATAAACAACCCTTTTCACTAAAAAAAAAAAAACTATAAACTACTGTCTACTGTCATAATGTTAGCTTGATTGCAAGTTCTAATTTTCTTTTATAATAATAAGATTATTATTTTTAAGAAATAAAAAAAAATCCTATAGTAAAGATGAAAAATTAGGCTTCACAATACTGGATTAGCTTAAGGGTTAAAATGTGTAATATGACTTGGGTTGATTTGGATAGATCCACCCATGCCTTTTTCTCATATTTATTTAACTTCTTCGGTGGGAAGTTTGTTCAGTTTCTAAACGACCATAATCAATATTTTAAATGACCATTTACGTTCATGAACATTCGCGAACTGTATGTTTATTTATGTGCAGATCACACACAGACACACACGCGTTTGTTCTTTTGTTTGGTTAAACTTAACCAAACGCACACAAACCATGGTCCATGTTCGTACGATTCATCTACAGCCCTAGTCACTATTACCATGACGCAACCACGTATTAATAGGTTGCAAAATCCCCTTTTCCGTTTTACTCGAGTAAAATTATAGAGTAAAAGAGAAGCATTTACCTCGGTAACACCATGAAAGTGTCTCTCGATTTTTTCCATAAGTTTGTTGTCGTCATCACCACATAGTATATATAATTGATGACCTATTAATTATCAAATATGATTAAAATTGCTATATCTTTAAGTTATTAGACTGATTATTTAATTAAAGTGATAATCATAACGTACCCGAATCTCATTATGAGAAAGCCTTCGTTCTCTTAACCCCATACATGATTTGATTGAAGAATCGACGCCTTGGATTTTACAGTTTGAAAGAGACAGCTAGAGTCAAAGTAAAAGTCAAAATATTAAAATTTCATAGAAACAAAAAGGTACAGTATTAAACACATTGCAAGTATAATAATAAAAAGCACAAAATACATCATTCAGTTCGAAAAATATATAAATATATAAGAATACAATAAAGGTACAGTATTAAAATCATATATATTAGTTACATCCCGTGATCCCGATATCCGATAGTCAACCTCATTCCATATCTGATTCGTAATAGCAGTTGTAAACTCAAAAACAACATGAACATTATAATCAGCACATATATGATTAGTATACCGCCATCTACGTTAAAACAACAATTGTTCATTCTTTAAAACAATCAATTGGATAAGAAACATGTCCTATCATCTCCATTGTAAGTGCTACCTACAAAATGGATCAACCTTTATTCCATTGTATCCAAGATGTTCCCCAAGCCCTCCTGCCACAAGAACAATTTCAAAATTTTGCACTTGCTTGACACGAGTCTCCTTATACTTTATAAAGCTATCATCACCAAATGTCAAGATTTCACCTAATGGGACCTGTAGGAATGTACAAACATAAAACTAATAAGAAAAAAAGCTGATAAAAAAGAGTACACAATGAAAATAGAAAATAATGGTAGCCGGAACTCACATATTTTTAAATCGGGATTTGGATCCTTGCCGCCGCTAACCACCTTATAGCCACAATAACGCCACCACCGTTGTTCCAAGTGAAAACCCTAACATCATTAACATAAATCGACAATATTTAAAGGGCACACATAAAATAAATCTTGCAAATCGCAAACCTGATTACGGAATCTCAATAGCCTTACTGTCTCCAATCGGTTTAGGTAGCAATCAAAGACTGTAGAGCAATGGATGAAAAAAACCCTAGATCGATACATGTCAGAGATGGAATCCACCTCCTACATCTTCTGAATTTCCAGGTATATAAATCTCCATTGAAAACCCTAAATCTAAGAAATAGGAGAAGATAATAAGAATTTCTGCAATTGATAATGGGGATTGAAAGAAGGATGGACTGGAAACATGCGGCTGTTGCTGTTAGGGTTTCTTGTGATAGCCAATAATTATATAGAGTCCGAATACATGGGTTCGGTTTGCTCAAAACAGGATCCGCGTAGAAGGAAAAAAAACCCAGCTCGTTTTCCCGCCAAAATGCATTCTGAGAAGCCCTAATAACATGCCACATCAGTCCAAATTCTTATGTTTATTATATATAATAGATCTTGCAAAATCTATCATTCGTGTCATCAGTGTTTGTATTTGATCGTGTTAAACGGATCGAGTCACGTAACTTGTAACCCACTTACTAAACATGTTTTGTTTGCCTTAGTGTTTAAGTTAATAACACAACTAGTTAAAAATTTCATGTTAAATGGGCGGTTTTCGTTAGTTTGTTTTATCTAAGAAAAAAAATCTTCAAAATCGTTTGCAAATATTAAGAGAAATAAAGGGTTATAAAAAAGAGCTTTAAATGTGAGAACCAAAGTAGCAATAATAATTTTAAGAAATTACTTTTCTCATAATTGCTACAAAATAATGTAAACATTTACAACTGCTTAATAATAAATTTCTATAAATAGTCTGGTATTTTTTTAATGCTAACATGGTCATTTATTTCATTTATTTGTATGTTAATGCACCATATTCCCATAATAAATTTACAACTATTTATGAATATACAGAACAAATTAACCTTTTCTAAATTTGTTGTATTTTGTTAAATGCAAAAATATATATACACAAAAATAAAAAAAACATTAAAGAAAAAAGTGTCACCAATACAAATGCAAAAATATATACACACAAAAATACAAAAAACAATAAGAAAAAAGTGTCACCAACACGTAATAAATGTAAGTGTCTGGTTCCACGAATGTCACGTGGTCTCCTCCATGTCACCGATAAACAACCCCACCCCAACCCCAACCCTGTCCATCCGAACCTCCCACGTAGGCTCGGACAACCGTTGCTTCTTCCCGAACCTAACCTTCACATTACCAACAAATAATTAAATTTTATTTTAACAATCACAAAATTCATCAACAAATGTGAAATTTACTAGAAGCAGAGCAAGCAACCATTGCTCCTTCTCTAACAAGCCATCTTTACTTTCCTAGTTAGCGTTCTCCCCAATCCATCTTCACCTTCACATTCTTCATCATCACCCACAATCTCTCACTCTCTCTCTACTTTCTCTCTCTAAAAACTATTCATTCTCATAGAGGTGGTGACTAGCTGTCTTCTCCATTAAATCTTTCACGGCCATATTTTCCCACCAGAAAAAAAAGGTGAACAATCACTCCCTTCACGGTTACGTCTCACATAAATCCATCCACCTCTTCTATCCCATATATATACACACACACATATATATAATATATACACATCCCATCTCAAATTATCATGAAGGGAGTGTTTGAAATGATTTCCTTGATGGTTACATTGCTCCAGCTGCTATCTACAACTTCTGCAATTTTAGACCCGGTAGATTTTCTGGCATTACAATCGATTCGAAAATCGCTAGAAGATCTCCCTGGGTCGAATTACTTTTCATCATGGGATTTTACCTCAGACCCATGTAACTTCGCTGGAGTTTACTGCGAAGGTGGAAAAGTGATCGTGTTGAACCTCGGTGATCCGCGAGCAGGCGCCCCTGGTCTTTCGGGGCGCCTGCATCCGGATATCGGAAAGTTGAGTTCCCTCACGGAGTTTACGGTTGTTCCCGGGAGGATAATGGGGGCATTGCCAGTAACACTGTCGAAGTTAAAAAACCTCCGGTTTTTAGCGGTTAGCCGGAATTTTATCTCGCAAGCAATACCAGCGGAGTTAGGGGAGCTTAAGCAGTTGAGAACCCTTGATCTGAGTTACAACCAGCTCACTGGTAGTATACCATGGGCTATTGGAAATTTGCCAGAGTTAACTAACGTTATTCTTTGTCATAACCATTTATCGGTATCTATCCCTCCGTTCATCTCGCAGAGTCTAACGCGGTTAGATCTGAAGCACAACGAGTTATCAGGCATCATAGAGCGGAACTCACTACCATCATCGCTACAATATCTATCTCTATCCTGGAACCAACTTACGGGTCCGGTGGACCAGCTCTTGCCCAGGCTCAACAAACTAAACTATCTTGACCTGAGCTTGAACCAGTTCACCGGACCCATCCCAGGTTGCGTGTTTGGTTTCCAAATCACCAACCTGCAACTTGAAAGAAACCGGTTTTCTGGACCGGTCCAACCGGAAGGTTCGGTAACGATCCCCACAGTTGATCTTAGTCACAACATGTTGTACGGTCAAGTGTCGCCGCTTTTTGCGACGGTTGAGAATCTTTACTTGAATAATAACCGGTTCACCGGTTCGGTTCCGACGGTTTTTGTGGACCGGTTAACGGCTGGTGATATACGATTGTTGTATTTGCAACATAATTTTTTAACCGGTATGCCGATCAACCCCAGGACTGAAATACCTCTGAGCAGTTCGCTGTGTTTGCAGTACAATTGTATGGTCCTACCGGTTCAGACTCCATGCCCGATTAATGCGGGTACACAAAAGACCCGACCCACTTCACAATGCATGGAATGGAAAGGGTAAATGGGGAATTACTAGTTTATATACTTTTTTTTATTTTGTGGAGGGTGGTTTTAGATTCAATTTTTGGTGTTGAAAAATTGGGAAAATTTGAGATGATCATGGGGAATTGGTGATCATGATAATATATTTCTTGTGAATAATCTTTTTTGGAGGAATTCTATAATATAATTGTCTTATTATATGTGGAAATGATTTGTTTAATGGTGTAATAATAATAATGTTTTGGATGTTTGTGTGGGGAGCAAGATGAGATATGAATGAGCGTGTATTCGTTTTCAGCTTTTAATTTGCTTGCATGGATGTTGTTGTAGAAGAACTCAAAACTTATCATTGCCTTTTATTATTATCATAAATAAAATTTATAAATGCTGGTCACCCCCTCCATGTTCACTTATTTGGTAGTCTCTTTCGGTTGAGTGATAACATTTTTTTCTAGATAGCAAAAGATATTTCTAAATGAGTCCTTTTTGGTCTTCTTGATGAGTTGAGTAGTGTAAAAGTGGGCTTGCTTCATTTAATAGAGCTTGATCTTTATTCAAATTATATTTTCTAAAACTTGAACTTAGCTTGAAAGTATTTTTAAAATTGGGTTCGACTAAGATTTAACTTAGCTTGAAAGTAATTTTGCACGTTTATAATCATGTATTATTATATCTATATTTAAAATTAGGTTCGAGTAAGACTTAACTCGGCTTGAAAGTAATTTTGCACATTTATAATCATGTATTATTATATCTATATATAAAATTGAGTTCGACTAAGACTTAACTCAGCTTAAAAGTAATTTTGTACGTCTTATAATTAGGTATTATTATATCTATATAAATTATAGTTTTATTTAGACATACGGATTTTGTCAAAGTTGTTAAAAAAAAAGGTCGGGCTCGAGCTTCAATTTAGATTTGAGCTTGTGATCAAGCTTGTTTAAGCTTCATTTGTTTCAAGTCACCTATGTCTTGAGCGGGGGCGCTCATGTAGACCCCACTTTTCTTGCCTCTTTTATTGGTTTCGTTACATAACTATGTTTTGAAAGTTTAAAAGTTATTCAAAATTGTGTGTAGAATTAGCGATAAATAAGGCTAGAGGGTATGGTGATGGTCCTCCAAGGGAGGATGATCCGCCACGTAGGCGCCACGTCATAGTTCTCCCAAAGATAGTCCATCCCACAAAACTATAGGGTATGGGAGGATGATCCTACCCCCACCACTATGTACAAGTATCACCAGCCTAATGTACAAATCACAAACAAAGGGGGCCCACCATAATGGTCTGTCGCTTTCGGCAAGACCTCGACGTTGAGGACAGGACGTGGGGGGCCGGCGTGGATGTTGCTTCGTCGCCGGTGGAGGACGGACCAGGATGGTCCTCCATACCGTGCAACCTAAACACAAAAAAGACAAGTGATGTGGTGGAATTCGTGTTAGCGTGCTATCTATGGGATGCGAGGTCCACACTATGGGCGAGCGGCCCGGAGGCTTTTTTTTAATATTCGAAATGTTTCAATAACAATCATTAAGTTTGATAATTTAAATTGTTGCCCTTAAACTTTAATAAACTTACTATCCGACCCTTATACTTTAATGCTTTTATTTTCCTTAGTTTTTTTTAACATTCCCTTTAGAATTAATTTTTTCTTAGTTATGTTTTAATTTCAAATGTTTTTTTTTTTTGGGAGATTTACTAATCTTTATTATTTGATTTTCAGTTTCTAATTTTTCCAAGAGACGTATAAGTCGTAGAAATTAAACATTAGAAGTTTGAACACCGTCGGCATACCTAAGTTTCGAGCGCGAAGTGCATTGCGCTCACCATCCGCCACCTATTATTTAATACAAACTATATAAAAGTAGGTTTAACGCCCTCATTTAACATCGGGATTAAATAAATATGTTGATCAGTTCTGTATAAATATAATGGAAAACATGTAGAAGTACATGTAACAGCAGACATGCCAGCACAACATCTAGTCAGAGACACAACCATGGAGTTCGACATAGTTGTCAGGATGACCTAGTTCCTCCTTAGGATGTAAGTTATTGATTGTGACACCTGTGCCTCTGCGACCATCAAACAAATACCAAACTAATGAAATATTGTATTTCATACTTGGGATTTGTATAAATATGTGCAGTGGTGGATCTTGACCTAAAACTCAGCATGGGCCGATGTTTTTTGGAGATAAAATCAGCCTCGGCCGAACCAATACACATTTAAAAAAATTCTCGAAAACCTGAAATTTAACACTACTAGGCGAAAAAACCGCACGGACCGAGGCCCGGTCCGGCCTCCTCTAAGCTCCTCCCCTAAATATGTGTATCTTTTGCACATATCAATTCTTGTTCGATTTCAAGCTTTAAATCGCTTTCTGGAAGGTTATACGCGCACTGATGCGCAAATATAACCAGTTTAATGCAACAAACACTCCGGAATAGTGAAATAGGCTTAACATATCTTAAATAACCTTTACATAACTTAGAAATAAGTTTTGGAGGGTTTGGTGTGGCGAAATCAAGTTTATTCGCTTATAGGGACTAATTTCGACAAACTGCGAAAGTATGCCGATTTGTACTGTAACGAACATTCCGGAACATGAACATAAGTTAAACATACCCTAAATATCCTTTACATAGCTTAGAAATAGGATTTGAGGGGTTCGGTGTGCTAAAATAAACTTTTTTGGTCATTCAGGGACTAAAAGCGTCAAAAAGTGCATAAATTTGCATTTCGCGCATATCTTACGTTCTGAATACACCCGGACATCCAAAACTTTATGTAATCATTAAAATATATTATTTTAGTGATTGGCATGATAAAATTCCATTCGTCGCGTAATTTGGATCGTTTTTCGCATTCGTACGTGTTTCGTCGTAATTAACCGAACAACGCAACCGTACGACCAAACAAACCGACATCCGAGATATTTTTGAGCATGTTTCATGTTCCCTATACTTTAAATTCGTTTTTAGAGCCTTGAAATGGGATTAACGGGGCTTAAACGTGTCAAAAATGCATCAAAAACCATGTTTTGCACATTCAGGGACCAAAATTGACATTCTGCCATAGTTATCTTAGGAAGGACCAAAATGAAAAATCTAAAGTCCAGCTTGTTCTAGCTGTTCCCCACATTTGCACATGGTTTTAATGAAACTAGGGGCTCCCATGGTTTCACAAAACCATGGGCACGTGTGTACAGATGAGATCGAAGCTCGTTTTACGATGAACGATCTTAACGGTTGTGCAAAAACTATATAAACCCCACTTCCTTTGCTCTCAAACTCACATTTGATCTGATTTCATTCTCTAAGTTGAAGTCTTGCACTTCATACCTGAGAATAAATTAGATCAAACCTCCTTGGACCTTTTGTAAGTCCTCTTTCGTTCTTTTATGCATTTTTAGCGTGAAAGTCAAACTTTATTTGACTTTCTGCATTGAGCAGTTTATGGTCAATACGAAGTTCGTTTGAACTTCATAACGTGAGCGTAATCACGATGGTTTTAGTCTCTTATGACTATACCTACTGATTACCACGTTATCTAGGCATAGTGGCGAGTCGTAGTTTCGGCCAAAATGCGTATTCTTGCGTATTTTGTAACCAAACTACTTTTAGGTATCAAAACCGTTTATTTTGATAACAAACCTGTTTTCTAATTTCGTTAAACATGTTTTAACATGTTTAGCTCGTCACTTTAGGTTTAGTGCTTATGTAGAGTCGTAAGTCAAGCGGTCTAAACAACCGCTTAGACTTTCGAACTAGACCCGTTTGGTCGATCATTAGGATCCGACCAAACATGTTTAGTGACCATAGTTGTATAAGGAATAACCTTCCGAGGTTATACCTTATGGTCACTTCGTTTAAGTAGTTGTATGATAGGTAGTTTATATGCCTTAGGTAAATGACCAAAATGCCCTTTTTACGCATAAATTCATTAAGCATATGTAACTTAAATTTTCACATCTAAACTGATTAGGTAACATTATTAGACATGTTAAGGCATATATTACTTGTCATAGGACTAGTTAGGCGGTCCGAACGCGTTTTACGCGAACGACGCGTTAAAGTAGCGTAAGCTACCTAAACGGGTCGTAATGGGTTGTAAGCACTTAGGTTAGGTTTCCTTTTAGTATGTAGGCCTTGTTAAACCGTATCATGCGAGTCCCCACACTCATTTGGTTTAGGAGACCTCATTCTATCCGATCTTCCGATTTAGGTCCGGTTTATTTACCTAGTTACTTATATTAGGTGCCGATTGATTTCCGTGATCCCTCTAGCTTTGCTTGGTAGTTATTCAAGACTTCTAAGCATTCTCAAGTGAGTACATAGTCCCCTCTTTTACTGTTTTTCAAACGTTTTGGGGTGAAACACATGTGCCTACTTGTTACTTTCATGCTTTCCATGTTTTCATATCATATACTTGCTATGTTCTTTAGTACACTATTAGTACATGATTTCATTATGTTTTGCTGTGTATGTTCACTTAGCATGCTAGCCCATTGTTTTACATTTTAAACTGTTTGAACCATTTGTAACCTTTGATTTATGAGAACCATTTGTAACCACTCAATGATGTGAACCATTTGTAACCATTGAATGTATGGGAACCATTTGTAATCATGGGATGTATGAGAACCATTTGTAATCGTTGGATGTATGTGAACCATTTGTAATCAAATTGATATGAACCATTTGTAACCATTTGACATATGTGAACCATTTGTAACTGTCTGAACCATTGGGTTAGGGAAGTGATTAGGTAACGGGGCGGGTGTAATGTGTTAAAAGCATGGTGGATACGCCGCTGGTACCCTCCTATATATAAGTGCTTTTAACACATTATATATCGTTGCGTTATCTAGATCACTTGGGTAAACGATTTTGAAACAATGTCACACAATGATGTTTTCTAAATAATATAAATCATACGAGTTTTGTTAACGAGTTTCTACTATATGTTTTACAATTTGATTTCATAAAACAAATGTTTTGGAGTTAAGAATCATGGCTACGAGATTTTATAAATCATATCCATTTTGATTTGAGTTGGTTAATTATGTCACAATACCATACTTTTCAAAACAAGGTTTTTAAATAAGTATTGCAACATGTAAAACGAGCTATGAATCTGACACTCACATAAAACCTATGTACTCGCCGGCATTTTTATGCTGACGTATTTTCACATGTGTTTCAGGTACCATAGTTGATGATGATTGATGATGATATTTGTGTACGCTCACATAGGAATGGACGAGGCCTTAGTGACTTAATAACAATGAAAGACTATTTGTTTATGTTTTGTTTCAAATTCCAATGTAATGTAATACATTTAATTCAATAAAACGAAATTGTTTAATCCATGGTTGTGAAACAATGATCCTGTTACAACACTCCCCGACGTTTCCGCCACGTTTTGTTGTTTTACGTGGTCGGGGTGTGACATTAATGGTGATACCGAATTTTAGGGTTGAATTCGGATGGAGAGAGAAATGTAGAGGGAACGATTTTGAATGTTATGATAGACTAAGTTGTGTAACGTTTAACCTTTCTAATTATCTCCTTATATATACACCCAAGAGGAAACCTAATTAGTTAATAAGGGTAATGGTTCATCAACAATTACCAACTAATTATATAATAGATATAATATATTTGAGGCCGGTTATTGTAGAATTGGCCTTAACGTACAATGCGTACGCTGTGAAAATATAACATGCGGCTTCACAAACCCGGACAACCTATATCATGCGGCTTCATAAACTCGGACAACCTATAACATGCGGATTCACTAAACCCGGACACCTATAACATGCGGATTCAAAAAATCAGAAAATATAACATGCGGATTTCCTAAACTCGGAGAATATAACATGCTACTTCACAAACCCGGACACTACTTCACAAACACGGACACCTATAACATGCGGCTTAACAAACTCGGAAAAATATAACATGCGGAATACTCATCGCGTATGCTCGTACGTTAAGGCCAATTGTATTTTACACTTTCTCTAATATATTTTGATCTATATGTTATATAAATGATTATATGTCTACAAGATTAAATATCACAATATTAATATATTTATCTTACAAAATATCCTCAAAGACTAGCATATTTCTTTTTTTTTTCTGTTCCATATTATACTTTTTCTTCAACTAACAAAATCATTAAGCTTACTAGGAACAAAACTACTTCTTGATGATCTTCTCATGATATTAGAATGGTTTCTACTAATCATTGGCATAGAGCACACTCTTAAGGATTTTGTTTTTCAATTTCTAACAAATAAGGATACTAGTTATAGTAAGTATGAGGCTATACTTCCTCTCAACAATTTCATTATGTTATGGACCGTAAAACTTACCTTCTTTCAACAAAAGATCCATACTTTATATGGACTCATTACCGTTGGCGTTTCTATATATTTCCACACTTACCAAACTAAGTCTTAAGTAGATTACATAAAAATTTTCAATACTTTTTAGTCTTTAATTAGCCAAACACACAAACAACCCTAGGGAAGTCATCAACAGCACGTAAGAAATACCTTTTAACCATTTCTACATGTAATATTGTAAGGAGCCCATAAGTCTTAATGAACTAAATTCGTAAGTCCTTTGGTTTTATGATTATTCAAAGAAAGAGGACTCCTAGTTTCAAAAGGTTTATGACATACCTCACAAGGAGAGGAAACAATTTTAACATTATAGTTTATATTATCTTTGAATACACATGACACAAGGTCAGAAGGATAAGCCAGACAACAATACCAAAGTTTACTTGAAAGGAAACAAGATTCATATTGTTATTTAAAAAAAATGTTTGGATAGTGTATGTGGTTTGTTAAATTTTCACTTATAGTCCTCATCTTTCTAAAGTTACAGCTTTGTTCTCTAATGTTTGTACACTCATTTCTTGGATAGTCCCTGACGTGGGTGGAGTCAGTTTTTGGTGTTAAGTGGATGTGAGTAGACTAAAATGCTTTCGCTGTTAAAAAAATTAAAAAAATGTAATTAATCATTTAATAAATAAAGTGGATGCCATCTTTCATCTAAATATAAAACACTTAACCCCAACATCGTCTTCACTATCAATTCGTTCAGTTGGCGATATCGTCTTTAACCAATTCGTTCAGCCTGCAACATCGTCTTCACCATCAATTCGTTCAACCAACATCATCTTCACCAAATCGAACTCCAAATCTACAAAATCAATTTGTTGATTCAGGTGCTGCTCACAAAACTTGGTTTAAACTTCACTCACGAAGTCATCGACAATACCGCGGAGCAGCAGAATTCTTAGCGATTGCATCTGCACGCACCACCGAACTCTATGGTCACAACATCCTTGCTGACGGTACCCGCTTAACACCCTACGTGTGATGCTAGATCGCGAATTACTATCTAGCTTACTCAATTTAAAGCAAACCCTTAACTAGTTTCTAAATCTTTTTAATCAGATTCATCCCGTTGGTAACCCATATAAATTACCAACCTTAAAAAAAAGTTGTCCTTTTCCTACTAAGCTTCCGACCTAGACTAACCATTGATATGTAGCCTAAAGATACACAAAACAGAGCTAACATGCATAACCTCATAGAAAGATCTAAAACATCCTCACAAACTCATTTGAACATCAATACTCATTATATAGATTACACTATCACAAGCTATTTAATGAATACGAGGCGAGGCGGTTTGAGCGATCCGAGTGCACCATTTCAATCCCCACTTATGGTAGTTTAAATTAATGTAATGTATTTTTCTAATTTAGTGTAATTTCATTAAATTAGTTGAGTATGTGTTTCTCTTATAATAAACTAGGTTATAACCCCATGTATTACATGGGGTTGAATAAATAAATTTTATATACTAAATAATAAAACAATATATCTTTAAAACCTCATTTATTGTACGGATTGAATAAATATAATTTTATATATTAAATAATAAAAAGTTATATCTATAAGAACCATATTGTACGGGTTGAATAAATGTAATTTTATATACCAAATAAAAAATTTATATATTTAAAACCACATATATTACACGAGTTGAATAAATATAATATTGTTTACCAAATAATAAAATAATACAACTGTAAAAAAAACCTTATTTATTACACGGGTTGAATAAATGTAATTTTATATACCAAATAATAAAAAAATCACATCTTTAAAAATATGCGCATTACACGGTTTGAATAAATGTAATTTTCTGTACCAAATAATAAAAAAAGATATATCCTTAAAAAAATCGTGTGTATTGTACGAATTGAATAAATCTAATTTTATATATCAAATAATAAAAAGTTATATTTTAAAAAACCTCATGTATTACATGGGTCGAGTAAATGTAATTTTGTATAGTGAAAATAAAAATATTTAATATATAAATGATAAAAATTTAACCCTTTATTTAAAACTCCGTAAATGTATAAATGATAAATAATATTAGTTAATTTTATTTTAAGTTTCGTAAAATCTATTTGATACCAAACTAAAAAAACGTTCAAATATAATTAATTCATATAATAATATTATAAATGAGATGGAGATTAAATTAAATAATAAATATCTATAAGTAATTAAACTAATAATATTTAGTAGGAGGGTTATCTATAGTATAAGATATTAAATTAAATAATATTTAGTAGAAAGGTTATTTATAAATAATTAGAAGAGATTAAACTAAAATAATTATTATCTATAAGAGATGACCTAATATGATGACAAGTGTCCCTAAAGTGATTTATTTTATTATATAGTATAGATTGAATATGTATTTCTTTCTTTTATTTTTTTATCCTTTTATATTTTTAAAAAAATTTTCTTAATCATTGGATTTTGATCAGATAGATACCCTTTTATAAAAAATAAGTCTGACAATATTGGTCAAATGAGACATATCCTTTGCTTTTCTATTCACTTTTGTTTTTAATCTTTTAAATTTTATAATGACAATATTAAGAGAGGAAAACCTTTGTCTTAAAAGGAATGAAAATCTTACAAAAAAGTGATGGTGCTGAAACACATATGATTAAACAATAAAAAAAAAACACCTTCTCAAACTCCATTTATCATTATCTTTATGAACGAATCGAATCATATTTAAGGTGGGTCTAAACTCTAAAGCATAATTTGATTTTATGATACCACTAAGGTAGGTCAAAGTAAGAGGGTTGGGGTGGGGGTCCTTTATATCTCACAAATAATGTCAATTGGACAATTATCGAGTATATGTATACACACCGTATCAATGTTTTAGAAACCAGATTTTAAATTATACCGTTTTGAGCTCTGTAATGGTTTAATCGGACGGTTTAACCGGGTTACTAGTTAATCCTATAATTCCATAAAATACAAATCATCTCAAAAAACAATTCAAACTCAATTAGAATTTACGTAATTCATCATGATTTTATCTAAAAACAACTATTTTATTGTAAAATATTAAGCATTTTAATAGCATTTTTATTACTTATAAACAATATTACATTGGATGAGGTAGGTAACAGGTTCAACAACGATAGAATAATGGAATGGAAAACACTATTTTAATTACCGGAAATATGGAAGGTCAATATAATCTTAATATCATATTTTATAAATATAAAGAAAATCGATTTTTAAGATAATGCAAATCGGTTCAACGGTTAAAACCGATAGAATCAGATTTACCGCCGGTAAATAAGATACATTGTATTCAGGTTTTATCGGCCTATATCGTATCAGACTCGTATCCTGTATCTAGTTTAACGATGTAACCAACCGATTCATACCGGTATTTAAATCATGGCACCATATAGAGTACCCTTGGGTTCTAAAAAGCTTTATATTGTTTTATAGTGAAAAATGTTTGGATGTATTCTTTTCTAGGTATTTTTAGTTACACTTAAAGTGCACTAGTGGTATGGTGTTAATCTCTTTAAAAGTAGCGAACTAGTTTGAGTTCAGATTCTTAGAAGTGTAAGGTTAGATGGTATTCAAGTGTAAGAAGATATATATCTGGTTTTGTTAAATTTTTACATAAGCTTTTAAAGGATTAATATTTTAATAAAAAATTATACTTTTTTTTATTTTTTACCAAAAAAGTCCTATTAACTTAATTTTCACGACAATAACAACCACCACCATACCCAATGAAATTACTTTACACTTCATATGACTTTTGTAAGAATGAGAACCACCCCGAGTTGTAAGAACCGCGAGAACCATACTATTCGGGTCGCCGTTTACCATTATTTTTTTTACAACTAGATGTGTGTATTATAAACACATCCGTAAAAAAAAAAATTTAAACGCCCCCCCCCCCCCCGAGGGGGTAGTCTTTTACACCACAAGTTTGGTATTTTTATTTTTTTTTTCTTTTTTCTTTTTTTTTACACCAAACTTGTGGTGTAAAAAACTACCCCCTCGGGGAGGGGGGGGGGGGGGGCGTTTAAATTTTTTTTTTTACGGATGTGTTTATAATACACACATCTAGTTGTAAAAAAAAATCATGGTAAACGGCTACCCGGATGGTGTGGTTCTCGCGGTTCTTACAACTCGAGATGGTTCTTATTTTAGCGCATATATATATATATATATATATATATATATATATATATATATATATATATATATATATATATATATATATATATATATATCACCTCCCATTTTATTTAGGTCATGCACGTATGCATTAAGGTGGAAAATGACTTGAAAAAAGTCGAATCATATGTCTTAGGGGCTGTTTGGCAACATCTGAATGGTTAAGTGCTGAACCAGTAAGAGGTCTGAACCATTAAGTGCTGAACCAGTAAGAGGTCTGAACCATTAAGAGCCTGTATAATGCTTAACCGTTCAGAGACAAATATCTGACCAATTCAGATTAGAGGTCTTAACCATTCAGACTCTGTATAAGTCTTAACCATTCAGAGGAAAATGTCTGAACCATTCAGAAATCTGCTCGTGAAACAAACAGTCTGAATCATTAAGTGTTGAACCAGTAAGAGGTCTGAACCATTAAGAGCCTCATTAAGAGGTAAACAAACAGCCCCTTAATATATTACTCTTCTTAAGATATTTAATGAAACATAAATTTTAATAATAAAAGAGAACACAATTAATCTAGTAATAGCGACCGAAGACTTTGGTCATGTGAGGGTCGTATTAAAAGGAGGGCCATACCTTAAAAGATCGAAACATGAGCTTTTGGACTTGTAACCAAATTGACTAATGGGTTGTACCCTAAGGCCTATATGCACTAGGTGCTTCTACTTAACTAGTTTTTCCCCACCCGCGTTGCAGGACACCAAGCAGAATATTTCTCTCATAACATGTACGTCTGTGTTTCGATTACTGCATACCACTCATAACATGATCTATAAGAAATTACATCGAGTCAACCTATTAAAGCAAAACACTACCATACTTTTGCTAAAAAAAAATAAAACAGTGGAAAATTTGAACCGCGGGCAAAATTGAAATTTTTAGCTAGCAGGAAAAGCGTAAATTTATTTTTAAGTGGGGGGTAAAATCATAATTTTGAGCTCATGGCAATATCGTAAATTTAAATCGGGATAAAATCGTAAATTTGTTGGGTTAATAGGAGAGTGTCAGGCAGCTGTCTGGCACTATTCTATTTGCCGCCCATGTGAGCCAATAGATGGCCACCACCGCCTACTTCACCCTATAGGTGGAAAACACTATTCCCACACCATGTGAGCCAATAGATGGCCACCACCGCCTACTTCACCCTATAGGTGGAAAACACTATTCCCACACGTTTAATTTATATACGTTGAATAATAATAATATAAATGGGGCTGAGTTGTGGCTTATAGGACTTTGGTTTCCTATTAAGGTCACATGATGATATTATTATTTTAGGGACCATTGGAAAAGGTAATTATTTTCTAGAGCAAATATAACCATGTCTTAAAACAATGCCGCATGTGTGACTTGTACATTTTGCATTACAAGTTATACATACATGCGGGATTGTCTATTTATACATAAGGAGATGTGTATGGACCCCTACTTAGCATGGTTGGAAAGAGTGAGAAAGTACTACCTTAAATTATAATGCACGGCAATGAAGTTTAATAATCCATCTCATCCATGAACGTGCAATAATGATAGCATAATATCAAATAGTGTGTTGATTTTTGCTCTTCACGAAGAGCACACAAATGCATATGCATAAAGATTGGCAATTTGTTTCATTTTCTTTTAAAATTTAGAGGTGGCAAGCGAATCAACATATTACAAATTTTGATTGAAAGAAAATTATTATAGATTTTGTAAATATTTTGTATTTGTGGATTTAATAAATTTGTTTGAAACGTGTTATTTTGTTCTATAGAAATACTAGGTTACAATCCTGTGTATGTATTACGCGGGTTGATAAATGTAATTTTATATAATTAGTCGTACAATTTTTTTTTAAAAGCATATGCATTAATGAACGATTGATTAACTTGTATTTATACTAATAGAATAAAATATAATGTAATTTGTTAACATATACAATCGTCAAGATATGGTTTTAAAAAATAAACATTGACGTTATAGTTATAAATTTCGTTAACTTAATCTTTAAAATATTATTTCTTTCAAGTGGGAATTAACTTTGATTTTTTAATACCACATATTCTTTTTTATTATTATTTAACATATCGTATTTTTACCATTCTTACCATAAACCACATTAAATATTATCATTCTTTATTTTTTAATATTTTAACCAACATAATTTTAAACTTGGTAAATCTGTTAAGTAAATAAAAATTTATTTAAAAAATTAATAATAAATTTCATATTAACTTCATTTGGTTAATGATATAATAGTTATCTTTAATTAAAAAAATAAGTATCCATATTTAAGTATGATAGTGAGGCAAAAAACCCAAAATGTGGATGACTTCTATGTATGACACGTGTCGCAAATGATTTTCTTTTATTATACAGTATAGATAGATAAACATAAATGTCAATATATATTAATTACCTTTTTAGTAAAAGACTTATAACATGAGAAAACAACCGTCAATGATATGTTAGAGAAAATGTTGTTGATTCGTTAGTGTCATGTGTCGTCAGTGATCCATTAATGAAGGGTCCACTAGTAATCTGTTGGTGATTTCTCACTAAGGTCTTTACCCGTGTCAGGTAGGGCTGTTCATTTTTATCCAAAACCCGAAACCCGACTCGAATTCAAAGCCACACAAACCCGAATTAGCGAATACCTGAAAAACCCGAACCCGAACTTTAAATGGTTCGGTTATCGGGTCACTTTTTCCAGGCCAAAACCCGAACAACCCGACCCGAAAAACCCGAAACACGAAACCCGAATAAAAACCCAAACATTTATTGTTTTTTTTCTTATAAAAGTGTTTAGATTTTGAGTCTTTAATAGACGGAACACTAAGTTTTGGGTTTTTTAAATATTATAATAGCATATTGTCAATTAATCTTTGAACTTTGATGATATTTATAAAGTAACAATATGAATTTTGATGATATTTTGTAAAAAAAAAACATTTATTTTCATTTTACATCTAAACCCGAAAACCGAATAACCCGAACAACCCAAACCCGACTAACCCGAACTTTAAATGGGCTGGTTATCGGGTCAATTTTTCCCAGAGAAAAACCCGAACAACGCGACCCGAAAAACCCGAAACCCGAAGAAAAAACCCGATGAACACCCCTAGTGTCAGGTTTTCCCACATACGAGCGAAGGTTCTTGCTATACGTGAAAGTCATCTGATTTGAAGTCATGTCTCTTTGAACCATTGCAAATAACCACCACTCGATTAGATACATGGGTACATACACCTTTGTCAATTGCAACCCAAACCATCGCGACCCTTCGTGTCTAATTGTGGCCTAAATCATTATAAGACATGAATGTTGAGCGTGTGTGATCCTAATCGGACCCTCCCTTTGAACCAACCAAGGTTAATTGTTTCCAAATCAAACACATGAACCACACTTGGTTATCAATCACATCGAACCAATTTCGGCATAAAAAGACGAGGCAAGGTGTGCCTTCAAAAAGACATAATAACGCTCATCGCCAACCGCCCAACCGTCATGATACGCATGGCCGGCCCTGAGGGTGGGCGGGGAGGACCATCGGCCAGGCCGATATTTCGAAGGGCACGTTATTTTTTTAAAAAAAAATCCGATACGTATATGTAAAAAAAATAATAGGGTATACCCATATAAACATCAACATAGGCCCACTTACAAAACTATTTTTACGGTTTAGATTAGTTATTAGCTCATTGCCATTAGGTTTAGACATTTAGTGAGCCAAATACCCAAATTCATTAAGGCCTAAGAGTACGTTTTTTCGAGTTCGAACATGGTATACGAATTCTCAGGGCCTGCCCTGATGATACGTGGTCCGATCCTGTAGAGAATCACACATCTTCCATTGATTATGTGATTAATAAATTAAATCAGGCTTTCCACACGTAAACCCATTTTATGTTTTAATGTATTCCGATGTGGACAATAATTTATCAAAAGTTGTCACTTTTTTTTAACGCTAAATCAAAAATTGATATTTTGAAATATTGGCAACAAAGCCATTCTTAGAAGTTAGAACATAAGGTGTTCGTTCAATTGGTCTTACTCGTTTAATATAGTAAGTGTTATAATCAGCCAAATATTTTATTCCAGTAAAGTGGAAGCTTAAGAAACAAGTATCAAAATCATAAAATATTCTAAAACCTCAAACAATTCAACGAAAACATTCTTTTTTTACAAAAACCAAGACAACATACCATAAAGTGGGATGATGATTTCCAAGACCCTTTTTCTTTACCATTCGAACTCTCATTTTTTTGTTTGAATGGTAAATTTGTATTTGACGGACCACTGTAATATAATCGTGTCATCAGAGGAATCACTTGATTATGTCCATTTTCACTAGGCATTATGGGAGAAACCCAATGAATATGGGAAAACCCCCCTTGCGGGAATTGAACCCAGGACCTATTGGTCTCAGAGTCTTATCCCATCCCCAAAATACCACTAGGCTATAAAACCATAGGCACCATTCGAACTCACTATCTGTCTTTCATTAGACATAAGAGGTGCAAAAAATCAGTTTCAAGATCCAATACAAGTTTATAAACCTAAGTCCCATTTGTCAATTTAAAATCAGTTTAATAACAATATATCCGGTGAAACCATTAGAACTGAACCGAATCATACCGAATGAAAGTTTCAAACCGGATTATTTCCCTTAAAGCAGGTTCATTCACCAGATCTAGCTGCGTACGCATCTTTGTTAACCGGCTTGTTTTATCCAAGATTTCCTTTTGACAACGTCCACCACCAACAACAACATGTTCCTATTTCCCCGTCTCAAATTGCACTACCAAACATCCCTTACCAACAACTAGTTCATATGTCCCCAAAGGACCTACACCCGAGTTCGTGTCGGATTCCCAATCGCAAAATATTGGCGAACCGTCGGCTCCAAAGGTTAAAAAGAAAAAGAGAAGCCACAAGAAGAAAATCGAGGCGGAGAAGGTCCAAAGCAGTGGAAGAGTTGGGGTAAAACGCACAAGCGAGGAAGTACTTGTTTTAACCAAAGCTTGGATACACGTATCGAAGGACCCGGTGATCGGTACTTTTATTTTATTTTTTAAAGAAAAAAAATATATTATTATTTTTTTGGTTTTTGTCTTATATATATTTCTAAATTGTCATATTTTTTAAATAGGTACTTGATGGGGTACGGTATTAAACCCGACCGAGCAGTCAGACGTCCCGTTACGTATTGCTTTTATATTAATTATTTATTATTGTTGCTACTAACCCAACCGCGAGGCCCAACGCGATGTAGTTTACACTACTTTGGGTCGGGGCTTGTAGAGATAACCCCTAACTGGGCCTGGCCCATTGAGGTTAGGGGAGGCCCATATCCCCCTATATAAAGAGGTCTTCACATCTTGAATAGGGTATGGCATATGGAGCCGCCACACTTTTGTTACTGGAAACAGGGGATTCTTTCCCCTACCGGTCATCTCTACAGCTCCACTTTCTTCTCTTCTCCATTGCAGATCTAGGTTCAAGAGGAAGAACAAGGTGTGATTCTTCACCCTCATGTAGAGCGCGGTCAAGTCATCCCGGCGGTGAACCCGTGTTTCTTCATTGGCGCCCACCGGTATCAAAATCTAAATCCAAGAATCACAACTCGTTTTTTCTTCATGTCAATCTGAGATTTGTGTTTTTGGAGACCGACACATGACTCGTTGGATCAACAAGGATCATTTTTATATTTTTTAAAGCTGGGTAGGCAACTTATAGATCTGAAACTATCCGATCTATCTTATTGAGATCTAAGAGCAATTTCTCTATCTCCCAAAGTTGTTGCAGATCTGGTATGTGTTTTTTCTCCATTAAAATGCCTAGAAACTATGTTACCATGGATGATTGGTTTTAAATCTCTTTAGATTTGTACATAACTATCGATACTTTCAGTTTTTAAACTTCTAAATCAGATCTGCCACGTGAGATAATAGATCTGGAAAATCAATACTAAACAATCAAAATAAGCAAGATTCCCAAAATACATTCTTATGCTTACAAGATTCGTCTTTCGAAGTATGGTTTTAGTTACAAGAAACAAAAAAATTATCAATTTTGGACACCAATCTGACCCTTAGAATTAGCGCGACAGTAAAAAGGAGTAAACGAGGTGCAATGATCTTTATTCTCATTCCAAAACGTGGTACACATCTTAGAGCATGAAGTATCATGTGCAAAGCTTGACAAATTTTTGGTAATAAAACAAAAAACCAAAACAAAGTAAAACAAAAGGGGAATATGGCAGCCTGTAAAAGTGTGGCAGCTTTTAAAAAAAGTGTAATTTGCAATATACAATACATGCTCCACATGGTACAACCCCTAATTGCATGATTTTCCTTTATGGTACTAACATTTCCTGACATTGGAAGGCACCACAGTGCACCAGCTGTCCTCAACTTTATATACGTTTTGTCGTTATTATAAGGGAGACATGGACCTTCTTCAAGCTCTGGTTCACAAAAAGGTGGCGCAACAATGTTTCCGTCCCCGCGCAATAGGCCAGGTTCGTCAATAACCGGCACGTTAACAGAGTCCGGCTGCACGTCTATGTGTCACCGGCACTCATGGTGCGCCCTGTTCGTGTTACTTGCGCTTCAAACACCCGGCATCAACCATGTCGCGCAACAAACACCTGTCATCTCCGGCATTAACTACGTCGCGCACAACCACATACCATCTCCGACATCAACAACATGCGCATCAGTCTCCTGCACATGCCACAAAAGATATGCCTCGTTCAACCAGTGTGAAATGAACTGTCTTTCTCCTATATGGGATGCAAGCAAGCTTCAACACAAGGTACAATTTTTGCCTTCCATCTCTTTTTGTCTCAAATAAAGTACAACCTCCACCGCGCGAGTGCGAGCAAGTTCCGAATGTCGGACACACTCCGCGCGAGTACACCCGCTTGTCGGGCACACTCCGCGCGAGTACACCCGCTTGTGGGGCACACTCCGCGCGGGTACACCCGCTTGTCGGACACACTCTGTAGTCGCGCGAGTACCCTCCACCTTTGCGCGAGTAAGACACACCCTTGTCACCCGCAAGCTGGAGGCACCTGCTTGTTAGAGTCTCACCATGTTCCTTAAACACAACACTATAACAACACTTATATTTTGAGCGGGAACTTGAAAGTTTAAATGTCTTATTTTACATCAAATAAGCGAAGCATGCAGAACCTTGCATGACAACTACCATTAATGTGTTGGAATTTAGTGGCATTCTCACCAAGACACCTGTCATCAAAAAATGGGTTTGCAATTTTGTGGGATAAAAACCCACTTACAATTTTGTTAAATAAAGCTTTCATTAAAAAGGAAATTGTCGTTTTGAACAATCCCTCAAAACGTAAACATGATCCGCACTTACAAGACCACCTACGCTGTGCGGACAACGTTCGCCACCTTCGGATTAGCTCCGCGGCCGCGAGTAACCTCCGTTACGCGAGCATACTCCGCTACGCGGGATATCTCCGTTGCGCGAGCATTCTACGCTGCGCGGGTAATCTCTTTTGTGTGAGCATACTCTGTTGCGCGAGTATACTCCGCCGCGCGGATAATCTCTTTTGTGCAAGCATACCCGCCGCGCGAGGTCATCTCTGTTGCGCGATTACAACGCCTGCCGACACACTTCTCCGATACGGGTAACCCCCGTCGTGCAATCTGTTTGGCGGCGCCAGCCGGGAATCTCGTATTTGGGAAGCTGGCAGAGAGAGCCGTGGCTTGTCTTATGCCTTACAGTTTTTTCAAGAAAAAAAACTAATGCATTCCTCACTTGAGACAAAAAGTAGTGAACTTTGAGAAATTACTTTCGTGTCAGAAAGCACGTTTTATGTTGTCACCATTAGAATAAAGCATACACTTTCTTGTGTCAGAAACATATCTCCTTTGGCTAATATTCAACCCATGTGTAAAAAAAAAAAAAAAAAATCAATTGCACAAAAACAAAAGGCACGTGCTTTGGTGTTCACATGCAAGTTTTTCAAATTTTCACAACAACTTACAACCTTACATACAAATCACCCCTTCAGATATTATACAAGGACATTTTATACTCCCTGGATAATTTAACATATACATATATATTATTCCTCAACCATGTGCATGGGGAAATCAAATTAAATAGGTCATCCCTTTGACGTTTATTACTTTGCATGTTAGATTGGGTTGGCCAATTTTTCTCTTTATGCAAGATTGTGTAGAAAGCATTGTATAATAAAGGTTATACGAAATGTACTCCTCTCGTGTTGTAAAAATTTCTTTTTACAAAGAAATAAAATGAGAGAGAAACACATTGCAAAAGGCTTGAACGCTCATCATTCTTAATTCAAGATTCTTGACATCTAAATGCTCATGAAAGTTAATGGATTTTTCGCGCTTGGTCAAACAAAGCCATCCCGTTGACGTTTTCAAATAAAACATTAACATTGGGATGTATTTAAACAAAATATTCACATCTGGGGACCTGTAACAAATAAAAATCATAAAAGTGAGATTTTATTGCTACTATACCGACATGAGTCCATTTCTTTTGTTTACGCAATAACGTGATATACGAGTGCATTCGTTACTTCTCTATGATCAATTTTAGTACAATGCAACTAACAGTTATGTGACAGCAATAGACAATCACACTAGCATGCATGGTGTAACTCCATTTCGAGGTTCAAAATCGCTTTCAGAGTATTGCGAAGTACAGATGCACGGAACAAACACCTCCTAAGGATGAAGTTTCGGTATAACGCTTTCCACATCACTCTTTATTACAATTTACCATGTCAACTTATTTGCAGGTTAGGCAATACATTCAATCGGTGAAACGCAACGAGCGATCCTCACGCACACCGATGAAAGCCTAAAAAGCGCCTTTACATATGAGCACGTAAGTCGCCGGCTGGCGCATGCTCTTTTACATATGAGCACGTAAGTCGCCACGCGCGCATGCTCCTTTACTTATGAGCACGTAAGTCGCCGGCTGGCGCATGCTCTTTTACATTTGAGCACGTAAGTCGCCAACCGCGCATGCTCCTTTACAAACGAACACGTAAGTCGCCAAGCGCGCATGTTCCTTTACTTACGAGTAAGCACACATGCGCTAGCAGTCGCATGCTCCCCTACATACGAGCACGTAAGTCGCCGGCTGGCGCATGCTCTTTTACATTTGAGCACGTAAGTGGCCAACCGCGCATGCTCCTTTACAAACGAGCACGTAAGTCGCCAAGCGCGTATGCCCCTTTACTTACGAGTAAGCACACATGCGCTAAGCAGTCGCATGCTCCCCTACATACGAGCCCGTTAGTCGCCTCGCGCGCATACTCCATTACTTACGAGCACGTAAGTCGTCATGTACGCAAGCTTTTTTACATACCAACACGTCGATCTCCATACGAGTCTGTTGTTCTACATGTGATCATCTCAGCCTCCATGCGAGCCTTTGCCGCTACACATGTAAGCACGCTAATCTCCACGCGACCTTGCTGCCTTACATACGAGCGTGTGTGTCGTCCGCACGCGCATGCTTAGCCATATATGAAAACGCTTACAAAACGTAAACTGTGCTACAAATGCACGCACCACTTTGGGTATACGCGAAAACGCATTGGCTGAAATAAAGTTTCGTTTACTCTTTACAATCTTCAAGACAAGCCACGTCTCCTTGCTTCATGCCACATGGTTGTTATGTCACCCCAGAGTATTAACGCAGGCTCGGGTCTCCACTTCATTATTTATAACACAACTTTATGCCAATTCTCATTCGCGATAACCTGTTCAAAGTGGGTTAACACGTGCAACTATTGTAGACAGCAGTTTACAAAAGATTCAAACTCTATAAATATATACGCTTCACGGCTTAAGACACGCGCGCACCTTGCGCTAACCAACAGAAGTCACCCCATAGGGTGAATATTTTACAATAGCCACACGACTGTGTGCGCACCGCTAAAGCTGGGCCACACTCACCTGACAAAGGCAAACCGTCAGTCACAACATAATGATCGCTGTGTCAGCAACCAACTCAAGGGTCACCATCAACGACAGTTGCACCAACCTGTCAGAATTTAAAATTCGAGAAATTTCTCGCCTAAAATTGCAGCGAAACTGCAAGTTGAAGCTAGCAAGGGTTGCGCCGCATGCTTCAACAACCAATGATCATGCGCGCCAGCTCTCAAAAGCGACAGGTATCAATTAACAAGCCTGGTAGCCGCGCCGTAGTAATCGACAAACACTTACACGCGCGCCGGCTACCATGACCGAACAAATGCTTTAAAGACCAACACATTTTCTTTTTTCTGAGTCCAGAGCTCCAACCATTTACTTCACGCATGGAAGCAGCACTGGACTGGGGGGACTTGAAGGGGTATGGTCCCAAAAGGCCGCGCAATTCTTCCTCCAGATCACGCGCTGGACCATACTCCTTAATCAACTAGATTCTGATCTCAACCTCGCGCGGGTAGAGCAATACTAGACAGGGTCGCGCGGGGTCTAAAGAGACCAAATCAACAACTTAGCATCCTGAAGTCAAGCCTCCAAGCGCTTGCGCAGGCCAGTACCATGCGCAGCAACGCTCACGCAAGGATGTGGCGTAAAGGCATCTTAAAAGTACAAAGGGTACAAATGGCAGACGAAAAGAGCCAATCCGCATCCTCCAGGCCCTGCTAAATCGTGCTCCACGATCATCCGACTCGCAGGGGACAAAAAGTACTCAGACACCTACGTGTACCAATCACGAGGCAGAGACACCTGCCCCACGATCTCCACTAACTGGCTGATGACAGAGACCGACAATAGCAACCGCCTGCAACCAATCAGCGTGCGTCAGTTTTGCCCAACCAGTATCATGTAATATTCACCGCTCCATTATCTCTACTCACAACGAAAGACAGACGCAACAAGCATGGCCAACAACTTTCCCGCACCCGGGCGACAGGTAAGCCTAAAACTCAATCTTTTTCGAGCACTCCTAACAAGTCTAGTACTCCTACCACGCTTGCACGCAGAGCAGCACTAGACTGGGGGACTTGATGGGGTACGGTATTAAACCCGACCGAGCAGTCAGACGTCCCGTTACGTATTGCTTTTATATTAATTATTTATTATTGTTGCTACTAACCCAACCGCGAGGCCCAACGCGATGTAGTTTACACTACTTTGGGTCGGGGCTTGTAGAGATAACCCCTAACTGGGCCTGGCCCATTGAGGTTAGGGGAGGCCCATATCCCCCTATATAAAGAGGTCTTCACATCTTGAATAGGGTATGGCATATGGAGCCGCCACACTTTTGTTACTGGAAACAGGGGATTCTTTCCCCTACCGGTCATCTCTACAGCTCCACTTTCTTCTCTTCTCCATTGCAGATCTAGGTTCAAGAGGAAGAACAAGGTGTGATTCTTCACCCTCATGTAGAGCGCGGTCAAGTCATCCCGGCGGTGAACCCGTGTTTCTTCAGTACTAATCAAAACAAACACAAATTTTGAGAACGAATACATGATATTTATCACGAAACATTGAACCGAGAGTTATACCGGATGAATGATAGTCTCTCATTAAAGTAGCGTGAATTGAATACAAAGATCATGTCCTTTAAGAATAACGCAAAAAGCGGTGAAAATGTAGCCGACTTCTTGGCGAGGCATTTAGTGATTATCAAGCTAAAATGAAGCACTCGGTCAAATTTATTGATTGTTGGCAAGTGGTACGTTACCATAGCAAATGGGCGAAAGTATCGCTCGCGACCGAATCGTCAAAAAGGACCAAAACAAGTTTCTCTACTCGTACAACTGCTCGTCACGAGATTGATCTAAACTTAAGCGACGATTATTAGCAATTTACTTGTTCTTGCGGAACTAATACAATACATAGGACAGAGGCTATAACATTTTTGTGTTATATAATTTCTTATAAGATTTGTCATCTTAATCTTATTAATGATCAAGTTATAAAGCATATATAATTTTATTTTATTAAAATTAAACAATCCCGATTAAGTTGGTGTTCACTGGGCCAGCCTGGTATAAAAATATTCTTTTGTTTTTAGCTGGGCTAAAGAAGACCAAAAATGTACAAAACAATTCCAAAATCTGGGTCACCTTATGGCTTATGTTCTAATTTGTAGTTGACCCAATTGGATATCTATCCATCAATATAGCATACCTTGATGAAACTGACAAAACATTATATAATTTTTATAGGTTATTCACCCTAAATTCATATATGATAAATTCATATTCATATTCATATATGATCAAATTCAAACTAAATGAACAGTGAATTTAGGCTATATTAGAATATGGGGTATGGGTCGGGCGTTGTGGCGTGGGTTGGGTACAAACACCCAAGTCACCACCCCGTGTGGGCTTGGGTTTCGGCGTGGACCCTTGGGCAGGGGTTTCAGCCCCGGGGCGGGGTTGTGGCGTGGGTTGGGTACAAACGCCCAAGTCACCACCCCGGGTGGGCTTGGGTTTCGGCGTGGCCCCTTGGGCGGGGATTTCAGCCTGGGCGTTGACGGGGCTATCAAGATGACATGACGGGATCTCATTGGCCAAGACAAGTAGCCTTTTAGGCTAGCCGTTGGCCAACGGCTATGTGTTTAAAAAAAATTATTCACTATAAATACTCACACTTCTATTCATTTTTTTTACCACAACTACTCCACCTCTTCTATAATCATCTCTATCTTATTTTAAAAAAAAAAATTCTCATCCAACCACAATACGAAAAATGAATCCTCATACTCGTGGTTTTGACCCGAACAATCCGTGGGCATTCCAAGAAACACCTAGCCCAGCATCCAATCGTCCAATTGCTCCCTTTTTAATACACTCTACGATGCCGGATATGGCTGGTTACGCATCGTTTATCTCGAATCGTTTGAAGAATGATGCCGGTCGAAAACACCAATGCCTTTCGCGCAACGCGCGTCATTGAAAAACACTAGTTGTAATAGAATTATAATATTAGCTGAATTTAAAATTTAATTGTTATACATATATCATATATGTTACTATATAAGTTACTAATATAAACTGACTTATAAAATATAGCCCACTTATTTAAATAAGTGATGTAATAGGATAGGAGTAAGATTTGTCATTAAAAAAATATCATTTAATTGTTATACATATGTAAGTTACTAATATAAACTGACATATATAATATAGGGGTAGGGATATTGTACAAATTGTCTAAAGTGTGAGAAGTGTAGGAAGTGTTTTAAACCATTGGATATTTGATCTAACGGTTGAGATCAACAGGGTATAAAAATGTAAATTGTGTTTTAATTAGTAGGTCTGTTTTGTAAAATTCAGGGGTAATAGTGTCTTTTCCTATGTTTCAAATATGATAACTGTATCCTACACAACTAAACACCCCCCCCCCATCATTCTCCTAAAAACTAGCGATCATCCCCTCAATAAACTGACTTATAAAATATAGCCCACTTGTTTAAATAAGTGATGTAATAGGATAGGAGTAAGATTTGTCATTAAAAAAATATCATTTAATTGTTATACATATGTAAGTTACTAATATAAACTGACATATATAATATAGGGGTAGGGATATTGTACAAATTGTCTAAAGTGTGAGAAGTGTAGAAAATGTTTTAAACCATTGGATATTTGATCTAACGGTTGAGATCAACAGGGTATAAAAATGTAAATTGTGTTTTAATTAGTAGGTCTGTTTTGTAAAATTCAGGGGTAATAGTGTCTTTTCCTATGTTTCAAATATGGTAACTGTATCCTACATAACTAAACCCCCCTATCATTCTCCTAAAAACTAGCGATCATCCCCTCAATCTACAATTCTTCGAAATCTTTGAAGATAATCAGCATCAAAAAAACCTAGAAGTGTTATAAACGTAATGCACACACATTGTTCATCGTCTACTTCCTTTAAAATCCAGGGATTTATATAACATTGATATGCGTTGATTTTTTTTAGGTTAAATAGCAAAATCGATAGTCAAAGAGTGTTCTATGGACTCCAAGAAAGCTTCGACCAAGATTGTGGGTGTGAAGAGGAAGCGACAGGCAGTTGTATCGAAACCAGGTAGGTAATTTATTGGGGTTTTGATTTTAAGTCAGTCTGTGGTGATCGATGGTGTCTATCGATGCTTGTATTGTTCTAAATAACTGGGAAATCAGCTATAGGGTTTTGTATTGTGGCCTGAAGTGTTTTATATTGTGACGAAAAGGGTGTTATAGTGTTATATACGTGGTATATTACTGTTTTATTGGTGTAGTGTTGTATGCATCATTATGTAGTGTTATAAATAGTTGTTATAGGATTATGTGGTGTTATAAATTATTCCTGGCGTTTAATAGTCATTTGTGGTGTTTTAACTTGGGTTACGTTTAATCATGTTTTTAGGGTTACAGTGAAACCTGCAGTGACCCACCTGCAATGTAATAAATAGTTATTATAGCAATGTGTGGTGTTATATACTATTCTAGGTGTTGTGTATCGTTGTAGTGTTTTAACCTGTTTTATAATGATAGATTAAAGTGGAGTGTTTTATTAAGATTTGTAGTGTTATAAATTGTCATACTATATGTTGCTCTATTGTTTTGCATGAATTATAGTGTTATATAATGGATTGTATAGTTTTAAGTTGTGTTTAATCGTTTGATCACGAATGGTGTTATAGTGCTTTCAATTGTCAGTTCTAGTTTTTTTTACTAATTGTGAAAGCATTTAATTTTACTTCAGAGAAGCGGCCGAATACCGAATTTCAAAATGGGAAAGGGCTTTCATAATACCATTCAACAAAGCATCCCGTTGAGTGATTCGGATAATGATAACATAGGGGAAGAAGGTATAGATAAAATAAAAACTATAAATGTAAAAAAAATAAGTTGATGAAATAATGTTTTGTTATGCAATGCCACCTTTTGTCGGAATTCGTACACCGTGTATGAAAAATATAAAATACTTTTATGTTATGGTTTTGTTGTTTTATAATAACAATATATGTTCGATTTCCAGCTGCAGCATCACACGCTGCGGATAGTGATGACGACTTCGTGTCCCCGCTGCCAATTACAGTCCCAGCAGGTAAGAACTTGAAAACTTCGAATGAACTATCAGTGTTTTTCATTTAATTGTGATTATAGTCTAACAAACATGTATATATGGGTCTTTAAGGTAAAATAAAACAGCCTACAGCCGCTAATGATGACTTCGTGTCGCAAATGATAACAACAAAACCATCTAGTCAGTATTTTAAAAATATAAAATTATAATAAGTTGTATCATATTAACGAAATATGTTCCGTGTCCAGCTGAAAAAACACACCGTGCCGACGACGATGACGACTTCATGACCCCACCACCAACTACAAATCCAGCAGGTAAGACTTCAAAAATTCGACCCAAAATATCAGTGTTTTCCTTTAATTGTGATTATAGTCTAACAAACGTGTATATATGGGTTTCAGCTGCCCTATCACAGCCCGTTGGCAGAGATGTTGACAATGAACCCGAACAACTAGAGGGTAGAAGACGTAAGTCAACAGTGTAACAACCAGACTTTCCGGGTCATTACTTGTATCTGTCATTTCTTGCTTAATTACTTGTACTCTCGAGATATCGATTATCGCTACGGGTTAACTATTTTAAACTATGTTTTCAAACGCATTTTAAACGCTTATTCAAAACGCAGTTATCACAGACGCTATTTATAACGCTTACTATTGGAACACATTTTATTGCATATTACATCGCTTGCTTAGACTAAACGCTATCACAACGAAAACTCAACGCAAACTCGAAACGCGGATTTACTTTTATGCATTTTAGTTATTACGGGTGTAAATTGTGTGATTATTTGTTTAATGTTATGTGGTTATCTCAACGCAACGCTTACACGCTCAAACGCTTACTCGCAACTCGATTAAACACAATGCAACGCTTAATGCACGAAACGAAAGCTGGAAAACTAACTCGCACAACACGGTTGTCCGAATGGACATCCGGTCGAATGGACATCCGTCCGGATGACCATCCGCCCGGACAACCCATCAGACCGAACACCTGTGCGCACCCACTTAACTCTCTCTCACCCTCTATAAATACCGCCGTACACGTCCCTTTTACTGATTTGACACTCTCATTCGGCCACCTGCACTCTAGACGCTCTCAGTCACTTTTTCTCAAGATTCAAGGCTATTTCGTAAGTATTTCTCCTCAAATCTTGTACAATTATCATCACTAAACACTTCTACATCTTCTTCTCCATCAAAATCACACATTTTCTTCTCGAAATCGCCTATTTGGATTCCTTGAAGGTGGTTCTCACTCAGTTACTTATGCAAACTGTTGTGTGACATCATCTCATCAAGATTGGTTCAGATCTAAAGGATTTCCACACTTTTAACTTAAATCTCAACATGATTTCAACATTTTTCAACTGTTTTCAAACTTTTCTTTAACTTTCTACTTAAAACCGATGGAACCCGGACTCATTCAGACTCCCTACTCATTCCTAGTTGAGAGTCGGCTTGAAAACGGAGTTTCCACCGGAGAGATGACCGATTAACGGGTCAGACATGAAACTTCGTCAAGAACAATGAGTCTGATCGAATGGGGTGATTCCCATCCGATCGAATGAGCTGGACCTTTGTGTGTTTTCCGTTGTTTGACGCGTCATTACGCCGTCTCCGTTAAACCTCAAACTTTTTAACTTAGAAAATTTTGCAAGTTCTCGAACAACAGATCGCCCACTCAAGTGGCCATCCAATTGGATGACCATCCGATCGAATGACAATCCGACCAGGTGACTTATCCCTTGTTCAAAACGATTTGGTTATACTTCAAACTTAAACAATTTTCAAACAACAGAACACTCATTCGAATGGCCATCCCATCGAATGACTATCCGTCCCTTTATAACTCTGTAACGCCCCAAAATCCGAATTTTAATATTTGCTAGCATGCCTTCTATGTTATATGTAACACCCCAAAAAGTGGGTTCGCTAATTTAAACCCGGTTAAAATAATGGAACGGGTAATATACCGTTAGTGGTAAAAGTGGACCGGTAAACAAAATAACCAGGAACAAATTTATCTAGTTATTAACATGTAAATAAGTAGCAAAACATGAAGTTGTAGTCTTAAATAATGAAAATTAAACATGAGGGACCTAAAAGGGAAATAGTTAAAAACTAATTAATAAAATCTAAAAACAAAACATAACACACACATTGAGTGTGTGTGTGTGTGCATACGGCTAGGAGAAAGAACAAGGGTGAAACCCTTGTTCAAGCTTAAACCCAAAATTGAAGATCAAATCAAGGCCCGAATTGATGCATGAATGCGAATAAACAATCACCCAGTCAAGGGGATCATAAGGTATGTCTCAAAATTTAGATTGGTGATCTTTCACGAAGTGGGTTATGATGTAAATTGCGAATTTGTATGAAATTGCGAACGGGTGTGTGTTAGAATCATCATACAGAACATGGATTATGCATGGTTTAGGTTAATTTGATGTTTAATGGTGAAACCCGTTTGTTATGGTGAAGATGATGACATGGGTAAATCATCTATGTCTAAATTATTGCTTAATATTGATGTATTTTGATATGTATGGTAGATTCTTGTTAAGAGGAATTGAAAGAAATGTGATACTAGTATGTTTGATGTTATGCATGAATGATCCATGTTGATTAGAAGGATAATTTGATGAATTATGTATGAGATTAGAAGAATATGCATGAATTGGTTATACACTATGCTTAGGAGGTAGTAAACACGCCAACTGTATGATGAAATGTATATAGTGTTGTCCGTATAGGCTATTATGATGTTACGGGTATATAATGATAAGTCGAAAGTTAAATTAAATGAACCGTTGACTTCTAAAAGTCAATTGTGTTTAAGAAGAATGGTTAGACGTGTCACACCCTGACTTTTGCGGAAGCGTGGGTTATTGGTGTGACTTCTTAATACCATTGCATATGATCATAACAACACTATATGATAAAAACTAGTAGATGTACATCCATTAATTTAAGTTTAAAAGTAGTACAACACAATTGTCTGAAATGACGAGACCAAATTCAAGTTACAAACCATAAGATGTTTTAAGGAGTTCAAAGAGACTCAACAAAAGATTTTAAAACAACCCCGAGTTTAGGACCACGTATCTGTCCAGGATTAAGATACGCCTCCTAAGCCCTAATGACTTGGATGACATCTTTATTCACAACGCAGCTTAAAAACTCCAACGCCCGCCAGATCCATTTACTAATTCCCTGAAATACATGTAGTTTGAAAAATCAACAAAAGTTGAGCGAGTTCATGTGTAAGTGAGTATGTATAAACCTTTGTAAAAATGTCTGTATGTATGAAAATCCCTGGTATGTAGCAATAAGGAAAAACCATCATTGGATTGCAAAGCCAATGATAAGTGTGAAGTGATGCAGGAAGACTCAACCCTAGCGGATTTGTGCGTCGGGCACTTAGTCAACTCATGGTCCACTCAGCGGACTCAGGAGTGGGGCTCGCTACACCCAAATAGATCTATCACTAATGTCCCTCGGTCCTACAACGAGGATTAATGGCCTTAAGTGTCATGCCCACCACTCACATGTTCGCGTAATAAAAACCCTCCTTAAGCTAACCATACCATGTAAATAAATGTCTGTAATGTCTGTAAATGTCTGTAACATGTATTTCACCCCCGAGGTGTAAAACTGAAAATAGTTAAGAGAAAAGGGGGACATGAACTCACAGTATTGCGTCTTCGGTACTCGTAACCCAATTCTCCTCAGCAAACACGACTACCTACAATGGTCTAACGTCTATTAGACGAACGGGTCGTGCCTTGTCTTAGTATTTATGTCTTTGGGTTACGTTTCTTATATTATTTCGTGTGATAATTATTTGTCAAAATAATTAGTATTTCAACTTAATCATATGTCGTGTTGGAATATTTGTTTGTTCCATATTCTAGTATCAATACTTCTAAAGTATCTTATATACGCGTTTCCTTCCCAAGGATGGGATGCCGGAAATATGTATATTTAACCATATTCATGTATGAAACCAACCTCCGATAATTCGTATTTTGTGATAAATATTATGACGAGTTTTATCTTTGAAAAACTTAGTCGAAAATATACTAGTAAGCTCTTGTCTAGAAAATATTTACTAAGTGTTAGGATTTTCGGAAAATTTCGCCATAGTCTCCTTTGTAAATAGGGGTGTCCATGCTTAAATAGCATATCATTTTCTTTTACATATATTCAATAGTTCATTTTTCAATAACCAAACCGACATATCGTCAAACAAAACGTTACATACTTTATTTCAGCTTCATTACTCAAAACCGGACTGTTTTCGAGGATTTTTATAAAATAGTTAACCTTTTCTAAAAATTACCAAATTTTTACAGAATGTCACATATGTTCCAAAATTTATTGTGTAAAAATATCAAGGTCCAGTTCGTTACCCATATTTTATAGAAAATCATTTTCTCGACTGCAATCAGATTTGTTACTTTCTGATTGCAATTTACGGAAATATTCACAAAAATTTAACCGTAAGTCCGTTTGACGAAATTCCAGTTGGAGGGTTGTCCTGACAACGGTGTCCATCTATTGTAAAAATTTCATGAGTCGGTTTTACTCAGGTTTCAGGTTATGACTTCGAAAACAACACACTTTTTCTGCAGTAAAAATGCAGCTTGAGCTTCTGTCCAAAAATAGTCTTTTAAAAATAGTAAATGGTCTCAGAAAATTATGATTCCAGTGCCATTTGTTTTGTTATTCCAAAATACTCATTTTAGGCTTCAGAAAATCCGTTTTTTGATTTAATATGATCCCGTTACAGCCTGTTGAAGTTGGCTGGAAATCCAACTCAGCAAGCTGTTTACATTGTAGAAGTGACTAAAAGTGCATAAACGAAGACCCTAACCATGGTTTATTGATGAACAAATGCTAAAACTTCAATCATGATTTAACCCACCCTAAACCATTCAGATTTCAACCTCACACAACCTTTTTATATATGGTTTTTAGGCAGAAATTTAAGTTCACATTTTAGTGTTTAAGCTTTTGTGTGTGATGAACATTCAACAAATCGTAACAAGAATCAAGGTGGAACAAGAGTATGAAGGGACTTACTACTAGCACAAGGCTAGGGTAGTAATCTTAGGATGAGATGATGGTGAAAAGTTGGTGACAAAGCTTGAATCAAACTTCCTTGAAAGCCCTTCAATCTTACACTTCTATGGAGGAACTTCAACCTTTGAATGAGAGTTTTTAGTGGAAGAAATGGAGATGGTGAAGAATGATGGTGGTGATTTCGGTTATGAGAGAGGGGGGGGGGTGGTGAGCCGAAATTAAGGGGGAAGGAGGAGGTTGAGTGTGGAGGTTGGTAGTAATGATGATCATCATCTTGGGAATATGCACACATCTAAACCTAGGGTAATCATACCCAACTTTTGGCCAATGAAATAAAGATTCTCTTTTCACATAATCTAAACAAAATATTCTCAAATAATTAGGGCAGATTTTCGGTTGGGGGGGGGGTAAAGTGTAAATTTTTGGTAACTAGTGGGTAATAAGTTAGAAGGTTAAGGGTATTTACAAGTATAGTGGGTGTATGTCATGTTTACATGGTGTACGGGGATTTTTGTGATCATAATTAATTAAAAATGATAAAATAATATTTCTAACAATATTTTTCGTGTCTCGGGTAATGGCTGGTTGTTCGGTTTCGCATCGTTCCGTTAAAGCGTTTAGTTGTCCCGCATAGCGTCTTTTGTGCATCTTTTTGTAACGAAATTAATTCCAACACTTAGGAAAGTGTCCAGGACCATTTAGTCAATACTCTGTATAATATGAATGTGTTAAAAGCTGAATTGTTACTAAAATGCGGAATTCTGTAATTAAATTGCGTTTTAGGCACTTTCCGGTACTCAAACTATCACCTAGTGACATAGTCTTATGGTCCTCACTTCCCTACACTCCATACTGGTGTAGTATTTTATCCCTGGCCCATACTGGCCTAAAAATAGTATCTGTCTAAGTGCTGGCATTGTCAGCATGTGTCTGAGTTATTCGCTCACTGTACTAACTGTGCTTTGTGCATCAGGTTTGTCACTAAGAGTCTGTATGAGGTAAATGGAGCGACTGTATGTAAAGAATGCACATGTATGTATGTAACATAAATTAGTAAGCAGTTTAAAATGTCAGTTGTAATCAAGCACAGTCATTAAGCTCATAATTAAAATTAATTAATTGTACGGATGCATGCAAAATTGACATTTGTCACATTCTCCCCCCGTTAAGAAAATTTCGTCCTCGAAATTTGTATTACCTTAACTCCTTAGGGTTTCATTATGTATGTATGCGTATGAATAGCACCGAGGTAGATAATCACCAAATTGAATCAAACCCTATTCACATCAAGTGAGTCCGAGAATATATATAATATCACGAATTAAAAGGTATGTGCTTTTAGCATTTGGTGTCAAAGGTACAAGACGTATCGACGCAGAGTCTAGTGTAATCCAGTTAACAGGGGTTCCACAAAAGAGGAGTTTTGTCCGATAGGATTCTCAAATGATTGGTCGTAGTATGCAAATTTTCACAAACCATAGCATCCGCTATAGGAACTCAAAATCAACAACTTGGAGATGAAAATGACCTGTCAACTTTCAAATAAATAAATGGTAAGGATTTGTGTGTTGACATTCTCGAATTGCGAATATACACTGAATGAAATACAAGTGAATCTGGTGTATCATTGTCTTGATTCGTAGTTGCATCAGGAATGTTTAAATGACTTAGTTCAAACAAAAGTATATGTAGATTTGTGTAAAGCGATCGACCATGATTAGCACAAGCTGCAAATTTGCAATGACACCACAAGGTGTCGAAATGACGAGAAATAATAATGGTGACTGAACAAGTTCACCGTGTCCGAAATCAAATGAAAGTGTACTGAGACAACCTGAAGATTTGATTTACACAATGTCGTAAAGTTTCCAGTTGAACAAAGAATATCAAAGAGCCACTGTTTTTGATCGGAGGTGAAAAAGTATTAAATACCACAAGGTATTCGATTAGTCAATGAAAGTATCGTCAGGAGGTACATTGGGCTTATGAAATGAATCTATGTACCATTGCCTTAACACACAACTGTGTTGAGATTGCTTTAATCATGATAAACAAAACGGATTTAGTGCAAGTCAATAAATAATCAAATCCGTGTATGAGGTGCGTAACGAACTTAGCGCAAGCTTCAATTCTGTGAAAGTATCACCGCAAGGTATCGAAATCAACAAATGATTTAGTGGAGTCGTAGGCCAATCGAGGCCACTATGTCTCGAAACAAAAGAACCTTTGCAAGAATATTTGAAATGTGATGTTCCCAATACATCACATGGCGTCTCAAATCAAAACATGTGAAATGGATAAGTTCAAGCAATTGAACTTATTTTCAGCATAACCCGACAATAAACGTATGTACCAATAAGGGAAATCTCAGCATGGTTACAAAAATAAACCATGAATGTATCTTGAAACAAAAGAAGTTTTCGAGAAAGTGTGTTGACTTGATAGCAAAAGAGTCAACCGTTACAATAATATAGGCCATTCGAATCACAAACTAGTAGTTAGATTTAGCAACATAATATTCGATTTTCAATGAAGCGTTCGAAATGAAACCGTATGCGTAGCAGATGGTGCACACATAACATGTGAGTTTTCAAGTGATGAGACAATGAGTTATGAGGTAATGACCAAGTATCGAAGCAAATGGGTGTTCGCTCTTAGCGAAGGAAATCAAAGCATTGCAACTACTTTAAGGGGAGTAGAGATGCAAACATCTACTCGGCTAGAAGCAAAAGTGAAGATTTTAACGAAAGAATTTCAAGTACTTTCTGTTCTGTTAACTGAAATGGCATATATGTCAGGTTAATAGTGTTCGATTGAGTTAACAGATATGGTGTCTAAGTAACAACCTTTACAAGTTTGGACCTGGGTTCCCAAGGGTCCTAAGCATATGTTTTCTAGATCCTCAAGGTTTCGTATTCTGTGTAACTCGGTTTTGTGCATTGTGTAGGAAACACCATCTTTGTGTACGTTTAAAAACAAGTTATTGTCCCACAATTTTCCCCCGGTATGCTTTCTTCCTGAATTCATCACTAACGACACTCGATCATCAATCAGTCGTGTAATAGTAGTTGGATCCTCACAGTTAGTTAAGTAAGAAATTTGTTAATTCTCAGCAAGAGTTACTGACTCTTGTGGGTTAGTTCGTTCGGCTCTTGATAGTTGATGCCTATTTGAAAATTTACGTCCTCCTTCTTGACGAGCAGAAATCTGGGTTACCCAAAAGGGAATTTTTGGTCTGTTATCTTCCTTCTCTATCAACTTCTGAGGTTGCACTACCAATTCTTGCATCTCCGAAGGTGTAAGTCGCTAAAGTGCATCGACTACAGGCGCGACGCCTGGAATCAAATCGATGCGAAGATTCGTCTTGTTGTTGAGGAGATAATTCTGGCAAGTCTTCAAGGTAGACTTCAGGATATTTCCTTATCACAGGAATATCTTCGAGATTTGGTCCTTCGTGTCACACCCCTAATTTCCACGTGTCACCGGTGGAGAGTATAGTGACGTAGTTGGCATCATCATAGACAAACACACAATATATATAAATGGACAGCGGAAGCAAAGATAGATTCATTTCAACTTTAATAGAGTGTAATATTAATTATCACTAATAGTTGAAACGGATCCACAGGCGGATCAAAATAAAAATAAGATATTGTTCAACAGATTTATTGTCATCCAAGCTTGTGAGACTTATTGTGGACGCTCTAGAAGACAACCAGCCTATTTCGTATAGTACATGCACTTAACCTTTTGGGAAAATACGTCAGTTTACACTGGTAAATACAATTTAACTGACTCATTTTGAAAATGGTTGAAAATTGATTTAAATGCACATGGCATAAAACATTTTATAACTTGGAATAATTATGCAATATAATATTGTAAGGGATTTACATGTTACTTATGCGTTCAGTAGCCCGACCCGTAGACCGGGTTAAAGATTAATAGACACACCACAATATAGAGTTATACACTGACGGGTGTACACCTACACCCCGTGCTCAGGTCGTGGCCATCTCGTAAGATGATGCCAAGGATATCCGGGACATGGTCATTAACCCCCCAAAGGCTTTAAGCAATAAAACACATTCAAAACAAGGCATCTCAATAAATTTAACCTCTATTTGATTAAAGAATTCGATGCCGGACCAAGCGGTATTTTATATACCGTATCCCAAGCCCGTATAGGGAAAATAAGTTAAAAGTATTTACCTTGGTAAGTATAAATCACAACTAGCAAGTGAAGGTAGCTTTTACTGGTTCTTCTATTCTGGAACAAAGGTTTATAATAACCTATTAGATTCCTAACGGATCTTTATTTAAGCCTAAGCTTAGACCGGTTAGTTTTAAGGACGATACGGTTCAAACGCACGATTAAGCGAAGACCGGGTAGAACGTGATTTAGACCCGACAAGTTTGAATACTTGTATAATGTGGGTATGCTAAATACATTCTGGATTTTGAGACAAAAATGATAATGTTTGACCCGTTTCGGTCAATTTATGCAAACTAGTTACATAAACCGAACCGAACGCTAAAAGTGCGTTACGGGTCTCCATAAGAGTCATATGCAAGTTCCCTGAGATAATATGCTCTAAATATGTCATAATATCAGTAAGTTATGTTCTATTATGCCCCGAATGAATTTAAACTCAACTTATGCCTTATAAGGGCATTTTAGTCATTTAAAAGATTATAAAAGAGTTAAATTTTGTAATCTGAGTTGTAGGTCTGATTCCTATAGTAAAAATACTTAATTTAACATATTATAGCAGTAGGGTATGACCCATATATGAAATTTATCATTTAAAATCAAACTATGCACCTTAGGGGTATTTTGGTAATTTCACAAGGGCTAAAAGTGTCAAAACTGGAAACCTGAGTTCAAAAACTTATACTTACTGTTATTTTATAAAAATATACTAAGAATATCAGTAGGTATCAACCTTATGTGTTTAATATGGTTATAGCGCATACTAGGCGTTAAAAACGCTTAAATAGGCGATTTAGAGCCGTTTCCGGATTTTCAAAAGAAAGCTGATATTTTTATATTTCCAGAATGCTCAAAATAATTTATTTAACAAATGAAATCAGTGGAAAAAGGTTTGGGGTCAAAAAGATTTATAAAACTCATTGTATGGCTTAAAAGGGTAAATTCGGTATTAACCGAATTAAACTTAGAGACCTATGATACGATCAGCCAAAAATTAAATAAAAATCTCCAAAAATCCTAAAATATTATATAACATCAGTGGGTAAAAAGTTTTATAACAAAAAGTGGGTTTAAATAGGCTATCCGTTAATTACGCCGTTTACTTAACATAAAGCTTTCAAATTACGATATTGAGCATAACTCTAAATCTGGACCTCAAACTGATATCAAATTTTTGGTGCAAGTTTATAAATCAGTAACAAACGTTTCTACTCTTTCACTTTTTCAAAAATCGCGTTTTATAGCAAAAAGGGCAAAATAGTCATATTTAAGCATAAACCGGTAACATGCATATGAATCGGACAAGTGTTGAGCTAAGTTGTAAAATCTCAGAGAGTTGTATGATGTGTGTAAAATGCAACATATAAAACACATCAATTAAGGCATAAAACTAACCCTTTTTAAGTACTAATGTTGGAAAAAGAGTGTTTTTGTCTTCCTTTTGTATTTTCAGGATGAAATGAGCTCAAAATCACAAAAGAAGCAAAAAGACCCCTAATTCTATCATAATTACAAGAAAAGGAACAAAAGCAAACTGCCCGGACCCTCAACGGCACCTCCCAAGACAAAGAGAAGAGAACAGATGTCTGAACACGCCCCGTGTCCAGTGAACACGGGGGCGTGCCCAGGAAGCAGCAGAAAAGACAAACCAGTAGAAGCTTCCATTGCTCACCACGGGGCCGTGCCCAGCGGACACGGGGGCGTGTTGAAAGTACAGCAGGCGCATTAATTGTAATTCGCAATTACAATTAATGACGACCCGGTCCACTACATGAAGGTTATCGACTCAAGCTTGGATGCCGCTCTCCGACGGTGTAACTTGGGAGGCAAGGCACCCCAATCAAATGACGTGTAACCGGGAATTGGGTCTAGCCAAGGACCCTTATAAACGTGGCGCACCACGGAGGCATTCCGCGGACCTATCCTTAGTTTAAATTTAATCTTTTAGTTTTTGCAGAATAAAACACACTCATGGTGGTAATGAATGAAAAAGGGAACGAGAAAAAAAAATGGAACCATGCAGAAGAACAGAACAAACCGACAAAAATCTCAATAACAGAAGGCTCCACACGGGCCGTGCCCAACCAACACGGCCCCGTGCTGAGCCCCCTGCAGGAAATCACCCAGTTCAGGTAACTGGACACGGGCCGTGTTCAGCGAACACGCCCCCGTGTCCAGGCTTCTGTTTCAATTCTATAATTTTCGTTACTGGCACTTGACCACGGGGCCGTGCCCGGTCAACACGGGGCCGTGTCCAGAGTGCCAGTAACACAAATCTTTGTTTTTAAACACACTTTTACATATTCTAATCAACCAAAAACTCTATTTTTGGACACATTGAGGACAATGTGTAATTTAAGTGTGGGGGGGATGCTAAAACCTTGGAATTTTGCAAAATCCTAAAACAAGCCTTACACAAAACTCTATTGGAACCGCTAAACACCCCAAATTTTTTCAAAAACTTTTTCATTTTTTTTATTTATTTACTTGTCTTAGTTTAAGTTGGGAATAACAAGTTATAAAAGGGTTATATTTTTACAAACTTACAACCGATAGCGTCGTGATAAAAAGAACTAACATAAGAAAATTATGAAACGGTATAACAAGTCTAGCTAAAATTCGATTATATATGCTTGTTCACATTAAAAACCCATTCCCACAAAAAGTGAGTTTTGAGCCTTTATTGAGCATAAAAATACACATATTTTAGATTAAATGCTCATTTTTCGTTTCTTGTGTGAATAGCCGCTCGGTTTTTACAAATCTAGAACTTGCCACGACGATACATTCCCGGTCCTTACCAACTTAAACCCAAGTAAGTAAATGATGGAGGCATTAGGACTAACTATTTTTCTTTCAAAACCTTTATTTTTCATTTTTTTTACCTACCCAAAATCCCCCTAGAAAACCCCTTTGAGCCTAAACCTTTCATTTCATTACCCCCAAAACAATTTTCTACCCATCAAAAACCTTTTCATTTTTTCACCTTTATTTTAGTAACATACTCGGTTTTTCATAAACATACCTTTACGTGATCAAAAAAAAAAAAAAAAAAAAAAAAAAAAATTGTTGAAGTAAAAAACAAACATAAGCTACAAAAAGCTTGTTTGGAGAAATACTTCAAAAATAAATGTCACCAAAAATAAGGTATTTTACGAAAACCGACACTTGTTACGATTTTCGCCCTTTTTACTAACCACTAACCAACCACCCACCTTTAAACCCAAGCCTTCACCCCAAAAGACCTCTTGATATTTACAAAGGTAAAAAGTTAAAAAGGAGGAGGATTGATCGCTTGGCAAGCATATGGAAAATGTAAATCCGTGCCGCTCTCGAGCGATTCACTTAAATATACACCTTCGGCCGAGTGATTGAGTGATCTCCCGTGAGGTATGTGAACTTGTATATAAATGGAATTTTAATAAGGCATGCTATGCCAAATTAAGTAGTTTATCTTATGAAAAGTTCAAAATAAACCATGACGAATAAGATTGTAAATAAAATAAAAATAGAACCTATACAAACCTTGGATTCCCGACACTCTAGGACAAGTTAAAAAAAAAAAAAAAAAAAAAAAAAAAAAAAAAAAAAAAACTTCTCTTCTACCTATTCCATTTGGGAGTGTAAGCCACATTAAAAGAGTTTTGCTTGAGGACAAGCAAAAGTTCAAGTGTGGGGGTATTTGATGTGTGTAAAATGCAACATATAAAACACATCAATTAAGGCATAAAACTAACCCTTTTTAAGTACTAATGTTGGAAAAAGAGTGTTTTTGTCTTCCTTTTGTATTTTCAGGATGAAATGAGCTCAAAATCACAAAAGAAGCAAAAAGACCCCTAATTCTATCATAATTACAAGAAAAGGAACAAAAGCAAACTGCCCGGACCCTCAACGGCACCTCCCAAGACAAAGAGAAGAGAACAGATGTCTGAACACGCCCCGTGTCCAGTGAACACGGGGGCGTGCCCAGGAAGCAGCAGAAAAGACAAACCAGTAGAAGCTTCCATTGCTCACCACGGGGCCGTGCCCAGCGGACACGGGGGCGTGTTGAAAGTACAGCAGGCGCATTAATTGTAATTCGCAATTACAATTAATGAAGAGAGAGAATGTCAGACGGGCACGGGGCCGTGTTCAGCGAACACGGGGCCGTGTCCAGCGTTCTGTTCAGCCTATAAATAGAGGAGCTTGGCTTCATTCTCTCTCATCCCTTGGCACACCACCTCTCTCACACTTCATCCACCACCCACCACCACCATAACACCATCATCCACCACCATCATCCATTGTCCATCATAGAGTGTGTGAGTCGTCTCGGGATCCAAGATTGATCGTAAGAGTTCTTGACAATCAAGGCCATGTTTGCCTAAGTCTCTTACATCACTTGGTGAAGACAAGTGTTTAGTATAATACTTTTTATTTTTAATCTTTTGCACTTTTTATTTGGTTTTGTATTAATGACTTTAATAACTAGTTACTTATGTTGAAGGTGATCTTTCCTTATCGTTTGTCCGTGGTGTCTTGGCATTATTTTACTGTCTATATAAAATAAAAGATTTTCACCATTCATATCTCCACGGTCTATATGGAGGTATGTTGGCTACCTGGTCGGGGGTTAAGGGAACGGTTTGGTAAAGGTCTTGCCCTTGTTCAGCGTTTAGAGGTCCTGCTTGGGACCTGGGTCAAATTTAGTAGGATCTCCTTCAATGCCCATAGGTATTGGATGGCGGGGATCCAAACTCTTTGACCCCCTCATAAGCTAACTACTATTAATACTATAACCCGGCTATTTAGGACTGTATCCCTGCTGACTCAGACTACTTAGCCGAGGGTAACGTCACCGCCAAAAGCGGGGCCTACCATAATTTGCATTAATAACTTAATTCATTATCTTTCAATAATCCAACCCTTTAGGATTGTATCCTTGCTGACTCAAACTACTGGGTTGAGGGTAACGTCACCTCCGAAAAAGGGGCCTACTACAATAACTAAGATAATCTCTTAAACAAGTGCAAAAGTGCGAAAATAATCAAAGGTTATACTAATACACGTGTCGGATCCAAGTGATTCATCTTGTCTATCTGTTTTTATTTTATTTTATTTTTCAGCATTTAGTTAGTTTTTATTTTTCTTAGTTTAAAACATTTTTCTAACTTTTTGATTTGATTAGACGTTGAGGATAAACCGGTATTAAAAGCTCTTGTGTCCTTGGACGACCTCGGTATCTTACCAACACTATACTACGTCCACGATGGGTGCACTTGCCCATATGTGTGTTTAGTGTTAGTAAATATCGTGTTTTATAAATTTAAAACTTGGCTAAAAGTGTAAAAAGGGCTTAAAAATATATCTAAAATTATATTACACTACACGCACATCATTGTACATATATAAAAATGGTCCAAAATAAGCTCTAAGGCAGATCTCAAACATGCATGCACGGATCCTAATCGAGAGTCAAAGAAAAAGTCATTTTTTGAGACTTTCGGTTCCGATCCGGGTTTAACTGAAAATTGTCGAGTTGATCATGATGAAATAAGTTCTTACATTAATTATAAAGTTATTTTGATGATCAAACAGGTTGCATGTAACCTACATTACTATTTATGCTAGATTTTGCAAAAACATGTTCTGTTGACTTTTTAAGAACAACTTTGACTCGACAATAATCATGCTTAGAGTGGGAATCAGAAAATACCCTTTTGAGGGTTTGTTACCCACATAAATACCAACTTGTAGGTACTTTCAATTTGAGAAATGACTGAGCCATTCTCGTTTAATCGTAAAGTCAAACTACATTTACGACGGATTGACTTTCGGTTGAATAACTAAGCTAGAACGAATTAGAGAAGGGTATGAACACTTACAAGAGTCCTAATCAAGCTTAGAGATCACTAGGAAGGTGTCTTGTCGTCCAGAAAGCTCCAGGAGTTGATCTTGTGAATTTTGAAAATGCAAGTGTTCTTGGTTACTACTTCAAGACCTTTTTATGGAAGTTTTGATCTGATTTAAGGTGATGCAGGTGTTGTAAGAAGGTTACAAGTGTCCTCAATTGCATGTAAGCCCATTGGTGAGCTTAGGAGGTGATAACAGCTGTAAACAACTCGCAAAACAGACCTGAAACTGGCATTTGTGGGTTTTCTGTCGCTGGGCAGGTCACGCGCCCCGCCTAAAGGTCCCCAGGCGGGCCGCCTGGGTCTTCTGATCCACCAAAACTTTTTCAAAGTTTGCGTTTTGGTCCCTGGTCCTTGGTTACGAGGTTTTGGCCATCTATCTTGCTCATTAGACCTTCAAACTTGATTTTTAAGGACCTTGGGACATTTACAAACATAGTAAAGTCCCCGGTTAACTTTGCGCTCACCCGAAAAGTCATGAATTTCGACGTTGACGCATTTAGCCCTTCGTGCACGGTTTTGGTCATAACTTTCTCATACGATAACGAAACTTCATGAAATTTTTATCATATATTCTAGTGAGTATATTTTATCATTACAAAGCTTCGGGTTTGCCAAAAGATCACTCAGAGGTATAAATTCAACATGTTGACACGTTTAGCCCCTGTAGTTTGTAATTCCTCACTTTCTTACGTTTTCTGCTTCGTATGATCCATGATTTATCCGTTTAGGATTATAAACACCATGTAGGGTTATTGTAGAGCCTATCTTTCCATTGTTGACACTTTGGACCCTTATATTTCCATAGTTTCACTGTTTGTCAACTTTAGTCCCTCTAAAGTATGTTTTCACATATCCGAAGGCTATGCCACGTGTCATTGCATTATTGGACGTAAATTTCCGAGGTGTTACACTTCGGCTCCCTTGTCCCCGACATGAGCCAAGAAAACAACAAATCCTTTACGCAATAATTTTTGGGCCTCCCCGCAATTAGCAATTTGTAGGGGCGTATCCTGCTTCATGAGCCATGGTCGTTTCTTCGTTTGACATTATGATGCGGTTATCAATCTCCGCTCGAACACTCGGCAGTTGATCCATCCCAATTACCTTGTCGAAGCTTTCCAACTCAACTGGCAGTAGATCAAGCGTAAATTCACGCTCTCCGGGTTCTATCTTGCCGTTTCTAGTCACTGCGTTGGCTTCCACTAGCTTCACCTAGCTAGTCCCATCGAGTGCAAGTTATCTAACTTACGTGCTACTATATCAGTACACTCTCGAATTCTAGAGATGCGAAACCGAAAATTTGCAACAGTATTTGGCAACACAGTTGCATAACGTTGAGTGATATTGGACATACCGATATCCATGCTTGGATTCCTGGTGTGCTCCCCTAGCTCTGCTACTGAGCTTTTATCCTCGTGACAGATTCTTCTTAGGGCAGTATCTTCTGAAATGCTTCTTGCTCCCACAATTAAGACAACCTTGAGCACGTTTTTTTCTGTCACTTGTCCTGCCTGGATAATCGTCACTTTCGTTGCTCCCTCCGTGATTCTTGCTTCCATCTTGGCCTCCATTCCTACTTTCAGTAACTTGCCTACAAGTTTCCTTAGGATGCCCTCTGTTGCCACAGTTATCACATTTCCCATATTTACATCGCCCGACATGATAGCGTAGACAGTTGTCACACTTAGGTAGGATTCCCTTGTAGTCTTTTCCCTTTTTGGCCTTCTTCTTGCTACTCGCCCGAGTAATCTTCTTGAAATTTGCGATCTTTCTCTTGTTATCTCCAGATGGCTCTACAGGAGTCTCCTCTTTCTCTTCCATAATGGAAAATTTTCCTAGTCTAACTGCTTCTTCAGTGAGCGCCACGCTTATGTCGATAGCCTCGATGATCGTTGAAGGTTTAGATGTTGTTACCAGGCTTAAAATCTGAGGTGCTAGTCCCCCCTATGAAGCGTTCGACTCTCTTAAACTCTGGTCCCACCAGGAGCGTAGCAACTTGTGATAATTCGCCAAATCTCTGCACATATTCGGCTATCTTTGGACCTTCCATTTTCAAGTTCCACAATTCCGTCTCCAACTTCTGGACTTCTGCCCTCGAGCAATATCTTCTTCGCATTAGTTCTTTCAGTTCGTCCCACGTCAAAGTGTTCACAGCAGTCTCGCCCATTGTCTGAACCTGAAGGTTCCACCATGACAGAGCCCCATCTACAAATAGCCCAGCTATGTACGTGACCTGGTGCCCTGGGGCACATTTGCTCAATCTTAAGACAAAATCCGTCTTCTCAACCCAGGGACGAAGGCTAAGGCACCCCCAGTGCCGTCAAATTCCCGAGGTTTATGGTCTAAGAACTGCTTGTAGGTGCAGCCTTTGCTGTGTTCCGAGCGAAGGGCCTCGAGCTGTGCAATGGCCCGTGAGATGCGCACTTGTAGTTCTGCCGCTGTTGTTGGCGGAAGGTTGTTGGCATCGACGTTCCCTTGTGCCGACATCTTCTCAGAAGAAGATTAGTTAAGTCGGGTTATATTTGTTCAGGGGACGCGTTTAGTTGTTTAGTGGTCATACGTACATACACATAACAGGTCATTATACCGACCATCCAAGTAATAGCATAATCATAGCATAACCAAGTAATTTGGTAATTTTGTTTAATGAGAGCATAGCAAGTAAGCACGTAACGTTAAAATTATAGCACACACATATAGATCAATAACGTGCTTAACGAAGACATAGCGTCTGAGCTTTCGCTGGTCATTGGCCGCAAAGTATTGTCGCATGTTTTATTATTCTCCGACCACAATTGTATCGTCTTTCAAAATGTATCACATCAAGGGGGAAACAGGGTCACCCTACCCTTGCCCAACAAGTATATCAGTATATCAAAATCACGTAGTCTGAAGTGGTCTTTAAAAGTTTCCACAATCCCGGCTTATCATTAGTGTCTTTACCCAAATGTAATGCAATCCGCAAAATCCAGAAATCAATTATATTGGTGACTGAGGTGGAGTGGGAAAGAAAAGTAAATCGTTAACATGCGTGAACTCCTCCTCGAGCTTGTATATACGTCGAAGTAATTAACCGATTTGCCGCTCGACAGTAAAGAAACGAGCCTTAATAACCAAGAAGGTGTAATAGCAGCAGGTGAGTGTGCCAAAGGAGACAGTGATGAATGTGGAGGATCAAAGTATACTGGCAATAGACAGGGTGGAGGACGTGGTGTCAGCTCAAGCTCCAACGTTCTGCGACTCATCTCCTCAAACCGTAGCTGTGTAGTCTCCATAGTGTGAGGGATGGTAAGGGTCTAAAATTAGCATAGTGTATTATAGGGACCATCGAAATGGCTCGTCCAACGCTGTAGGGTTGAAAGTAGCAACGGTACGGCCTGTGAGGTCATAGAAAATGTTGCAGCAGCAATAGGGATTGTTATGCGGGTGCCGTCCTGGAGTACCTTTCTGTGGTGTGGGTAAGTCCTAAGAGGAAGCAATAGGCATGCTGATGCAATGGACGTCGGTCTCCATAGGAGAGAAGGAGCAATCATCATCGGTTGTGGGTGCAAAAACAAACGTCTCAACCAATAAGGGGATCGTCAGGTGCAGGTACTAGGTTAGATATAAGAGGTGCAATGTCTGGTAAACCAAAAGGAAACAGGGTTATGATCAATCAAGAGTGCAGGATCAGCCGGTGCAACATCAAGTTGTCCCACAAAGGTGCAGAAGCTAGCTCAGGGGCAGTCTCCGGGTCATGTAACGGTGTGGCGCCTCGAGCAAGTGATAGTGCAGCAGTCATAACGGTGTCGTCGTCTGTGTCAGTAGTAGAAGGTTGCAATCCGGCCATCTATAAGGCTGTAAATGTCACAGACTCAGAGGAGTCTGAAATCGTGTGTATTCCAGGCGCAGAGGATAGCCTGATAACAGAGGTCTCAAATGTGAAATTTGTAATAACGTTCTCGTCTAACTTTCCATCACCATGGATGTCGTCAGGAGGACCTTCAATAGTCATGTCGACGTCATCGGCTATTCGTCGAGTAGCCTACCTTCGGAAGGAATGTCCACAGGGGCGTATTGTCGAGGTTCGAAACCATGGTGTGTTCACCATCGGGGTGACCAGTGATGAAGTTGTCATGGACTGAAACAAGAGTAGTAGGAGGATCTTTGTCGGAGAAGCCTTCGGCAAGGATAAATCCTCCCAAAATCTGGTAGCACGGACTGTTGTAAGTCGTCCTTGCCCTTGGTCAGCATATAAGGATCACTCTCAGTGTCTGACGTAAATATCTCTGGCGCAAGTGCAGTCTCATCATTTGCGGTGGTGGCCATAGGGTCATCAATGCTTGACACCCCGCTTTTGATCAAGGCGACATGTGTATCGGTACATGGTAGTCATAGTATTCATTTCCATAGTAATTACTATCAGTTAGCGTATGCAAACAGTTTCCACATATGCACGTTTATCGATAATCAGCAATTAAGCATGTATGTGATAACAATGTAAGCAAGTAATCATCCTAGTCTTCCCTAGACTATCCCACCCAGTCTCTTAGACTGAACTCCCTAGTCTCTCAGACTAACTCCCTTGTCTCTAAGACCAACTCCCTGGTCTCTAAGACCAACTCCCTGGTCTCTAAGTCCAACTTCCCCAGTCTCTAGGACTAAATCCCTGGTCTCTAAGACCAAACCTCCCAGTCTCTAAGACTAAATTCCTGGTCTCTAAGACCAAACCTCCCAGTCTCTATGACTAAATTTTTCCCCAGCCTCTAAGACTGAACCTCCCTCAATCTCTAAGATTGAACCCATCAATTTCTAAGACTGAACCTCCCCAGCCTCTAAGGCTGAACCTCCCTCAATCTCTAAGATTGAATCCCTCAGTCTCTAAGACTGAACCTCCCTCAGCCTCTAAGGCTGAATTATAAACATATATTTTGGAATGTGTATTTGTGCCTTTTGTTTGTAAAAATGTTTGTTCCCTGGATCTGGGCGTTTTGTGTATGCAATGAAAAACATGTTTGTAAAAGCGTTTTCATGAGAGCCCTATTGATCGTAGTCTAGACTCGAGAATGAATCCTAGTTCGCTACGATCGAAGCTCTGATACCAAGCTGTCACACCCTGACTTTTGCAGAAGCGTGGGTTATTGGTGTGACTTCTTAATACCATTGCATATGATCATAACAACACTATATGATAAAAACCAGTAGATGTACATCCATTAATTTAAGTTTAAAAGTAGTACAACATAATTGTCTGAAATGACGAGGACCAAATTCAAGTTACAAACCATAACATGTTTTAAGGAGTTCAAAGAGACTCAACAAAAGATTTTAAAACAACCCCGAGTTTAGGACCACGTATCTCGTCCAGGATTAAGATACGCCTCCTAAGCCCTAATGACTTGGATGACATCTTCATTCACAACGCAGCTTAAAAACTCCAACGCCCGCCAGATCCATTTACTAATTCCCTGAAATACATGTAGTTTGAAAAATCAACAAAAGTTGAGCGAGTTCATGTGTAAGTGAGTATGTATAAACCTTTGTAAAAATGTCTGTATGTATGAAAATCTCTGGTATGTAGTAATAAGGAAAAATCATCATTGGGTTGCAAAGCCAATGATAAGTGTGAAGTGATGCAGGAAGACTCAACCCTAGCGGATTTGTGCGTCGGGCACTTAGTCAACTCATGGTCCACTCAGCGGACTCAGGAGTGGGGCTCGCTACACCCAAATAGATCTATCACTAATGTCCCTCGGTCCTACAACGAGGATTAATGGCCTTAAGTGTCATGCCCACCACTCACATGTTCGCGTAATAAAAACCCTCCTTAAGCTAACCATACCATGTAAATAAATGTCTGTAATGTCTGTAAATGTCTGTAACATGTATTTCACCCCCCGAGGTGTAAAACTGAAAATAGTTAAGAGAAAAGGGGGACATGAACTCACAGTATTGCGTCTTCGGTACTCGTAACCCAATTCTCCTCAGCAAACACGACTACCTACAATGGTCTAACGTCTATTAGACGAACGGGTCGTGCCTTGTCTTAGTATTTATGTATTTGGGTTACGTTTCTTATATTATTTCGTGTGATAATTATTTGTCAAAATAATTAGTATTTCAACTTAATCATATGTCGTGTTGGAATATTTGTTTGTTCCATATTCTAGTATCAATACTTCTAAAGTATCTTATATACGCGTTTCCTTCCCAACGATGGGATGCCGGAAATATATATATTTAACCATATTCATGTATGAAACCAACCTCCGATAATTCGTATTTTGTGATAAATATTATGACGAGTTTTATCTTTGAAAAACTTAGTCGAAAATATACTAGTAAGCTCTTGTCTAGAAAATATTTACTAAGTGTTAGGATTTTCGGAAAATTTCGCCATAGTCTCCTTTGTAAATAGGGGTGTCCATGCTTAAATAGCATATCATTTTCTTTTACATATATTCAATAGTTCATTTTTCAATAACCAGACCGACATATCGTCAAACGAAACGTTACATACTTTATTTCAGCTTCATTACTCAAAACCGGACTGTTTTCGAGGATTTTTATAAAATAGTTAACCTTTTCTAAAAATTACCAAATTTTTACAGAATGTCACATATTTTCCAAAATTTGTTGTGTAAAAATATCAAGGTCCAGTTCGTTACCCATATTTTATAGAAAATCAATTTCTCGACTGCAATCAGATTTGTTACTTTCTGATTGCAGTTTACGGAAATATTCACTAAAAATTAACCGTAAGTCCGTTTGACGAAATTCCAGTTGGAGGGTCGTCCTGACAACGTTGTCCATCTACTGTAAAAATTTCATGAGTCGATTTTACTCAGGTTTCAGGTTATGACTTCGAAAACAACACACTTTTTCTGCAGTAAAAATGCAGCTTGAGCTGCTGTCCAAAAATAGTCTTTTAAAAATAGTAAATGGCCTCGAAAAATTATGATTCTAGTGCCATTTGTTTCGTTATCCCAAAATACTCATTTTAGGCTTCAGAAAATCTGTTTTTCGATTTAAAATGATCCCGTTACAGCCTGTTGAAGTTGGCTGGAAATCCAACTCAGCAAGCTGTTTACATTGTAGAAGTGACTAAAAGTGCATAAACGAAGACCCTAACCATGGTTTATTGATGAACAAATGCTAAAACTTCAATCATGCTTTAACCCACCCTAAACCATTCAGATTTCAACCTCACACAACCTTTTTATATATGGTTTTTAGGCAGAAATTTAAGTTCACATTTTAGTGTTTAAGCTTTTGTGTGTGATGAACATTCAACAAATCGTAACAGGAATCAAGGTGGAACAAGAGTATGAAGATGATGGTGAAAAGTTGGTGACAAAGCTTGAATCAAACTTCCTTGAAAGCCCTTCAATCTTACACTTCTATGGAGGAACTTCAACCTTTGAATGAGAGTTTTTAGTGGAAGAAATGGAGATGGTGAAGAATGATGGTGGTGATTTCGGTTATGAGAGAGGGGGAGGGGGGTGGTGAGCCGAAATTAAGGGGGAAGGAGGAGGTTGAGTGTGGAGGTTGGTAGTAATGATGATCATCATCTTGGGAATATGCACACATCTAAACCTAGGGTAATCATACCCAACTTTTGGCCAATGAAATAAAGATTCTCCTTTCACATAATCTAAACAAAATATTCTCAAATAATTAGGGCAGATTTTCGGTTGGGGGGGGGTAAAGTGTAAATTTTTGGTAACTAGTGGGTAATAAGTTAGAAGGTTAAGGGTATTTACAAGTATAGTGGGTGTATGTCATGTTTACATGGTGTACGGGGATTTTTGTGTTCATAATGAATTAAAAATGATAAAATAATATTTCTAACAATATTTTCGTGTCTCGGGTAATGTCTGGTTGTTCAGTTTCGCATCGTTCCGTTAAAGCGTTTAATTGTCCCGCATAGCGTCTTTTGTGCATCTTTTTGTAACGAAATTAATTCCAACACTTAGGAAAGTGTCCAGGACCATTTAGTCAATACTCTGTATAATATGAGTGTGTTAAAAGCTGAATTGTTACTAAAATGCGGAATTCTGTAATTAAATTGCGTTTTAGG